>NW_028277095.1:2815000-3127321 GCF_059951505.1 Python bivittatus | reverse complement strand
CCGAGGGGGTTAGGGAAGGAAAGTTCTCAGTGGTTTCCATTCTCTCTTTTTTTTAACCATCTGCATGACATCACTGCTACTATTCAGTGCTAATAAGAGTGCCAAACCTATTACACTGCTGGAAATAACAATACATGGCATTGTCCTTTTATTTGGTCTCTTCTTTTCCACCCAATCCACCCAGCTGCCTAGAAGACTACTGTTGTCAGGTCCTGGAGATGCCCAGATGCTTCTTTCCTACCCCTCCCAAATGGACCTACTTCTTACATTTGGCTGATCTCGAAAAAGCTAAGCGGGATCAGACTTGGTTAGTATTTGGATAGGAGACCTCCAGAATCCCAGGGCTTGTAGGCTAGATGGGGAAATTGAAAAAAATATTCCAAAAGAGAACAATGGCAAATCACTTCTTTACTCTTGCCAGAAGAACAGCACGGGCATGCCACGTGGTCATCAGAAGTGGAACTCAACTTGAAGGAGGCTTTACTTCTCATCTTCTTCTCATTCCCGCTCTGCAGGCTCATGGGCAGAAGCCAGATTACCAGGAAGAAACAATTTGGAGGAAAAACAGAAGTAACCACCCTCTTTGGTAGTGATGCCAATGGCCTGTATTTGCCATGAGGTGATGATTAAGGAGGAATAAGCAAGATGATGACCAAGGGTGGCAGAGGACTTCTTAAGGGGCTCTGGATGTAATACATTTCCTCTGGGGCTGAGCTTGTTCAGATTCTGAGGGGCAGAGCAAAACTGGCTTGTGATATGGTGACATCCTTGCTGGGAGAAAGGCAACATTATCAGCCTTTCTGATTTTTTTTTTTTTTAATCTTGAGTGAGTACCTGTTTTAAAAAAAGGTCTGTTTCAAATACATGGGTTAAGTAGGCCAATTCATACATATGCATGGCAAAGGAATTAATATAAATTTAAAAACATGGTAGATTCAAGTTTTATATATATTTCATTGTAATCTTCATGAGGAAAGATTCAATAATTTGTAACGCATGTAAGGATGGGGGGGTTCTGAATGTGGGACAGACCATTTTTTGCTACTGTCAAGAGTAGATCTTGGGGAAGGGGTCATGGAAGAAAAGGAAGCAGTGAAAGAAAGAATGGATCACTGTCCAACAGAATGAATGGGAAGTGGACATAAGGAAAGACATGTGAAATCTACAGGAACAGAGTAAAAAGAATTGTTGCCGAGTGCAAGAGAAGAGTGTGGAATTGTGCTAGTGGGAAATATAAAGAGTGCATAGTGAAATGACGAAGTGGGAAAGTCTATGGATGAAAAAAACGCATAAGTGAATGTTGCAAAAATACGAATGAAAGAGATTGTATAATGTGCATGGAGAGCGAATGAAAGTTGCAAAGAATGCAATCACACAGAGCAAGGAACCGTTAGAATTAAAAGAGGCAGTGAAGTTGACAACGGGTTTTTCTTGTATTACGTTACTGAGGTAATGTACATGAAGCAAACTCAGCTTGCAGTTTGCTTGGCAATGATTTTAGAAATGATCTGCCATTGCCTTTGTCCTAGGGCTGAGAGAGGGGAAGTGGCCCGAAATCACCCATTTGCCACTGTGCCTAAGGCAGGACTAGAGCTCAATTTCCAGGTTTCTAACCCCCTGCCTTTAACCGTGACACCAAACTGGCTCCCCACTTAGAGTACATAAAATCTTGCGCTGATAACGTGCACTTCAATTTTGCTTAGCCAACGCCCCAGGCGAACTCCTCCCGTCCCTAAAATAATTCTATGGATCCCGGCAAGGCGCATGAATCCACATGGAAAGCTAGCACTTGAAGGCTGAATGAACTGAATTCACTGTAATCTTCTCTCTCCTTAACTCTTCACTGCAATCTCATTAAAACCCTCTCTCCTTGGGTTTTAACAGATGATTATGCCTCATTATGGGCTTTAACAGTAGAAAATAAATTAAACATTATTGGCTTACTCAAGGAACACAGTTATTTCTGTTGGCTTTGGCCAGGCTAAAAGGATTATATGCTAAAGGCTGGAGGATGCAGAACTACAAACTGAACTTAGTTCCGTATCATGGAGCTCTAGAACCAGGAATTCCTGGACATTTGCCAACTATCTGAGCACCCTGACCTCCTCCAGCCTAAGGAAAATGTTTTTGGAGCTAGGCAAAATTATTTACATACAACCCAATCTCTATACACAAACATGTGCCTGTGTGGTTCTGGAGAGTTCAGCATGTGCTTTGTTTTTTGCAACTACTACAAAGACTCCCAAAACACCACTTGACACCCATCTTCCAGCAATTCCCAGCTCAAACAGAGGAGGTTTACGCTCAACTGCTACTATCTGATACTGATCAAGATAGCAAGGAGTGTTGCTGCAGCGAAGACACAGCAACAACTAATTGCTCCAACTAATTTTAATTGCATTTAATAACTCATATTTTAAAACATCCTCTTAGTAAGCTACTTCTTATGAACTGAAATGTATGACATCTACATCTTTCTTTGCACTGTAACTTCTGATCTTTGATCATAATAAAAAAATGATGGTCATCTCCTGACTCGGGGGCAATGCTGCCCCAAGGATTAAAGCATGGATCAATACCGTACTTAAACAGAAGCAATCCACTACTCCACATAGCTTAGTTTTACTATAAGCTTTCCTCACCCTGACACTACCCTCAGATGGTTGTACTCCTATAATCCCCCACATCTGGTGACTAGCTGTGAATTCTAAAAGTTGTAGCCCAAGATTCCAGGTAGCTGCCAAGTTGGAGAAAGACTGGCCTACATTGCTCAGGTGGGTTCCATTTCT
This sequence comes from Python bivittatus, assembly GCF_059951505.1. Taxonomy (NCBI): domain Eukaryota; kingdom Metazoa; phylum Chordata; class Lepidosauria; order Squamata; family Pythonidae; genus Python; species Python bivittatus. The sequence continues at coordinate 3,124,532 of NW_028277095.1, read as the reverse complement.
CAGCCATTCCTCTTCCAAGCTGACCTGGATTTTTTTACTTGCAAGTTGCGTCTGTTTTGATCGAATCACAGAACCATCTCAGCTCCATTTTTGGAGGCCCCTACAGTGGTATATCAATTTCTCAGCAGTCCTGATTTTTACACCGAGTATACCCTGTGTAAAAACAGAAATCCTCACCTTCAAGAGGGGTATGTGGAAGTCATGTCAAACCCTTGAACATGGGGGCATAACATAAGGTAACATCCTTATCTCTCTTCCCTGATAAGTAAGGAAAGTAGACTGTATATTCCTAGTAGTACCTAGTGGGCTATCGTGAGAAACAAGATCTTGGACTAAATGGATCTTGAGTTGGCTCCAGATGGCTTGAATGTTCCTTGCCTTCATATTAGAACATCACAAGACCGAGAAAGGGCAAGGCAACCACATCGCCCCAAAGGTCCTGGGATCCCAAGCTTATAAACAAATCCCAAGAACATTTGCCGCGGGGCAAACAAGTAGCCTGCATGTGCATGTTTAAGCGACAGAGAACTGGAAAAGAAGATTGATGGCCAACCACAAAGGCCTCTGCGTGGTGTCCCTCCAGAGATTTGGAAAAGAGTGTCTCTAATATCTCGCGCTGGAGGCTGTAATATGAGAATCTTAGCCTGGAGCAAGCCAGGGAGGGAGGAGACGACCCAGAGCTTTCGGTGCGCAGAAGGAAGGGCCTGCTCCAGCCAGGAACATTACATAATGGTTTATGAAACAAGGCTGGAAATCACAAGTGTGATGTAACGCCTGAAAGTTCTTCACTGAAGCTCTGACTGATTTTTTTTTTTAATGCGGCTTTGAAATGAAGTGAAACCCCAAATTTAGCCAGGCGAGGCAGAAATGGAGAACAAACCCTGAAAGTTCTCAGCGCTGCCATGAACTCTCCAAGCACTCAGGAAAGCAGAAGAAGATGAAGATGAAGAGGAGGAAGAGGAAGAAGAGGAGGAGGAAGAGAAAGGGGTGGAGGGGACGGAAGTTCCAGAGCCGGGGCAGAGAAGTTCTTCTCCCTCCTGCTAGCCCAAACCCATCTCCAGGTGGACAGGAGGCAGAGGAGAAAGGAGCAGGAAATCTGGAGGTGGGAGGTGGGGAAGAGCAGCTGGATTAACCTTTCCTGGTTGGCTATTCAGACAGGTCCCTAAATGGAGGGAGGGGAGGCATTGCATGCAAATCGCCCTGTGCAGGATGAGGCCCTCTGAATGTTTGTTTCTTTGGTTTATTTATTGATTTTTTAAAAAAGAACATTTGCATTCAGAGCCTTTCCCCCAAGGGCAAATGGGAGTTATTGACCAGCTCTGAGGATGCCAGAGCCACAAAAGGGAGTCCAGAACAATGAGGAACTGAATGGCTGAGATCAGCAGGTCCCCTCTGCGGTTGCCATAGAAACCCCACCAGGGCTTACTAAAGGTATTTCCTGAAAAGAGAGAGAGAGAAAGTGTGTGTGCATTCGTGCGCATGTACACACAGCCACCCCAGATCCCTTAATCCCAACAGGAAGTGCTTAGTTGGGCCTCTGGGGATCAGTCTCTTTTTATCTGGGGTGGGGGAAGAGGAGGGGGGAAACCCCTCTCTAATTGGCCTTTCTTCAAGGCTGGCTAGGATCAGTTCTGCTGGGGTGGCAAGCAGAAGGCATTATCCATCGCGCTCTCTCCATCCTGCTGTACAGAAGCCACGGGCAACGTCTGTTTCTTATTCCGACAAACAGGCTCAGTGGCTGAACCCGGACCACTGAGCGTGGGGGGGGGGAGCAGCTAAAGTTGCCCCTTGCTTCCCTCTCTCAAGGACCACACTCCCTTCTTCCTCCCAAACTAGAAGCCAAACCCAGTTCAAACCATTTCCAGCTTACAAAAGCCAAGGGTTAACGGAAGGAGTTCACTGCCGAAAAAAATACAAGGAGGGGCAACCTGTTGCATTCGGTGCAATTGAAAGATTGTGATCGCCGGGCCAGAATGAAAGCTACAAGGCCTGTTGGATGACGGTGGTTTAGATGCGAGTGGGCTGCAAGGAAGGAGTGAGACAAAGGTCCATCTTCCCATTTCCATGCACCGGGAATCCCTATGTTCGTCCTCTGAATCGCCTCATTTTGGGGGGGCTTCCTTTGACAATTGATTACAGAGCAACCTCTCCTATGTGCTCCACCTCCCGATGGGTCAAGACGGTGCTTCCTGCACTCCCAATGCACCTGGAGGGCACCAGGTTGGGGAACAGTGGTGTGGAGGAACAAAGCCCACTGTGACCTCTTTTCCATTTAGACACACTGCCTTACACGCGTGGTCCACACAGCAAGGCTCCTTTTGAACTGCTTCTAACATATGACAAGACAATTCTCTTGCTTTCTAATAGATATGTTTAATATCGGGATCCATCATCTTTTACAAACACAGCAGGAAAAGAAAACTCATATGACACATTCCATATTCTAACCCTTCCAGCAAAAGAAATGCTCGGCAGAAGAAAAATGACCAGCGTTTGCCTTTTTTTCTCTATTACCAAGTAATTACCAAAAAAAAAAAAAAAATCAAAACAAAACTTAATCCCTCCACTTTGGGAAGACTTTTATTTACTGTGATCCGTGACGATACGACTGTCATTTCATCTTCTTGTTTTGGCTGATTTTTTTGTACGGAGTTCTATATTTACTGCATGTTAGTGTACTACAGGCTGTTCTGCAGGCCTCTGAGTTGAAAAATGCTACACAAAAGCTGGGTTCAAAGCAAGCGTTGGAAAAAGAGAGTTTCGTTTGGCAAGAATGGAAGAGCTGAGAACCATTTACCACCACAAGTATTACTTTATAGACATCTCTATATACTGTAGTTAAAGGCATTTCCAGATCTTTGGCAACCTTAAATTTCACACTGGAATCAAATTACGCCAAAGGTTACTTAAAGCAGCAAGCACAATTGAGAATTTAAATAATCTGTAGATGTTGGAATTCCCTTGGGTACTTTTTCCCCCTTGATAATGATTTATGACATTGAGATACATACGATATGGAAACTCTAGTTTGCTAAATCAGTAAAGATGATCCAGAGTTTGAAGTGGCTTTGTGTGACTTTAGCTGACTAAAACTTGCTTTAAAACCATAACTCGTGCTTCAATTATATGTATGAATTTCAGTTCTGCTAAAGTAAATCTAAAACGTGGTACATTTCTGCTCTTGGCTGCAAGAGAAAAGGTATGAACGATTAGGGCTGAACCTGGCACTTTGTGTCTGTTGCCACTCATGCGTGTAATCCTAAATTATAGTTTACTGTTACATGCATGTACTTTTCTCCTGATTTATTGTATACAGTATTATTCCACGCCTTAGTAGCATGTTTCCAAATACTTATATTAGTTTAACTGCAGCATTTTAATTAAAGCATTGCCTCCATCTTTAGCAAACAGATACCAAGAAATCAGTAAAAGTTGATCATCTCAAAAACCTAACTCCAAAGGAAAATTGATTGATGGGGAAGAGGCCAAAAAGCAAACTCAGGTAGGTAAGACTTAGGTCTTAGATAAAACAGCAATTATCATGGTCATCATCCTGCCTCTTCTGGAATACTTTTGCTTAGCCTCCCATTTCTTCAGATCATCTCTTTTGACCAGGAGGCAGTATAAATCCTGAAAGACCTGGGTTTTTGCCTTATCCCGATCAGAAGTCCAGGTCCACATTTCAATCTCCTAACATCATCAGAAGAGCTCCGCGGTTGGACCAGTTCATGGGACCATCTTAGCCATGACCCTCATTGCCAATAGGGCCCACCGGTCTCCCCCAGCACTGCTCCACTCCAATTGATCTTCAGGCAGCACACTGCTCCTGAACCTGGAGCCAGCAGCAACAGACTCATCAAATCTCACTTTATATCCATACAAAGTCATCAGCTCAGGTTCTTAAGGTTTCGAACTTCAAGTCATTTGTGTCTTGCCTGACCTTGAGAAAAGCAAGCTTCACATTTAAATATTGCTATTTCCTTATCCAATAACAATATGTTGAGATTCTAACATAACTTTCCTTGAGGCAGGACACCCTGAGATAGTGTTGGTGCTTTAATGAAGAATTCCAGTTTGGAAGGAAAAACAGTAGCTTCTTTACTAAATATGGTCTGTCTACTTTCTGATTAGCCCAGCAGCAGGATGCTATTTTAATGGGCAATCCTCAAGTTTTGGAAACAGCAACATCTCTAATGATTTGTGGGCAAGAATTAGAAAGATCTGGGAACACAGAGTTATCCAGGGACAAGATCCAGCAAAGCCAGCTCCTTGACACTGAAAGTGTGCCAGGCTCCACACCGTCTCGCATTTCCAATCCAAGAGGATGTTGTGCTTCAGTTCAAATAATCATCTTTTAGCTAGCGTTCCTCTTCAGAAGAAAAACTGAATATTGTTTAATTATCTTTGACCAGGTCTTCATGCAGCAATATTTGTACCTTGGAAAGTTTTGCATTAAAATCCCTGATTTTGAAATGGACAAATAGGTTGTTTGCATGACTCACCCAAAGATAATTTAATCAGTTGACCATAGTTTACTTACTTAATCCAATCTTCTATAAGTGTATTCCATATCAAATTATCATAATACACAAGACTTGCTCAACTAAAAAGAGGTTGGCTGTTCAGAATTCGCTGGGCGGTGAGAGCAAAAATTGAATATAGAATTGCAAACCCCAACAAGTGACTTCCTTAATTTTTCAACAATTGAAGATTCTGCAAAAGAGCTGTCTGCCCTCAGAGAGACTGTAAGGGAGGGCCAATCTCATACTTAACTACCAGTAAGACGTTCACAGGTTTCACATATTAACCAAGCCAGGTTGAGTCTAACCATAGTTTGTTGACAGCACCACATTTGGCCGAACAAAGGCAACATGCTAACTGAAACCGAACGGACCGTGTTACGGCCACATAAAGCTCCCCACCAACAAAACGTTTTATGGTTCCCAGGGATTCCCCAATTGTGCCATTCACTTTGGGCAGCAAACCCACCACTTTTTTGCTACGCAAATTATTCTAACCTTTTATGCTCTCTAGAGTTAAGGTATACAGGTGTGTATCCAAAAAAAACAGTGTAGTTGCGGTTTCTGGCGCAGTCTCATATGGGGGCACTCCAACATCTCTGTATGGGCTGAATGAATCAGACAGAATGAACTACCAGAAGAAGACAATCTTTCAGATACTTGGGCACCACACCAGAAAGGTCTTAATGCAGTGTTGTCCAAACTTGGCCACTTTAAGATGAGTGGACTTCAACTCCCAGAATTCTCCAGCCAGCCATGAGTTGAAGTCCACTCATCTTAAAGTGGCCAAGTTTGGACAACACTGTCTTAATGCATTACAACCAACACCTTGAATTGTACTCAGAAGCTTAGTGGAAGCTGATGCAGCAGCCACAGAACCAGAGTTATATAGCCTTGGTGGCTCTCACCAGCCAGAGATGCGCTGGTGTATACTATCTCAACTGCAGCTTCCAGGTAGCCCTGAAAGGCAGCCCCATGTAGAGCACATTGCAGCAGTCAATCTAAGAGGTGATGTGGTGATGGGTAACAACTGCCAGGGCTTCATACTCCAGGAAGGGCTACAGTTGGTTCACTAGCCAAAGTAGGTAACCGACTCTATTTTCACCCTTCTCCACCTTTCCAATTTCCACCTTAGGGTCCTATTAAAAATAGACTGGGTTCACGCATGGTGCTAAGCCATGATATGCTGGATCATGGCCTGTCAAATAGCTGGCTTTGTATGCTACACTGAGGACCACAGGCCTATAGTATCCATGCCTGGATTCACCCAACCTAAACAAAACGAACCCAACCCAACCCAACCCAACCCAACCCAACCGCATTATGGCTTAGCCTGATGAGTCAGACCTGACATAAGGCAGACTGTAGAAGCCACAGTCAGCCACCCCCTGCTCAAAGCCTTGCTTGCATTCCCTATGCAGCAAGCAGAGCGCCAAAAGACTGGCTTGTGCAGACTATGAAAAATGCCCAAAACAGAATTCTCAGCAGAGATGCAAGAAACATCACCTACCCAAATTCCTCATTCATTTTCATCTTGTTATGCTGCACTTTTTTCTTTTTTCTTTTTAAGTACCTGCATTCCCTCTTCCCCCCCTTAGGTACTTTGGACAAAAGTTAGCGATCGATCTTTCTGCAGATCGGATTTTTACAGCCTCAATTGGTCCTGTTGTCACTCAGAGTTATTTTTTATTGGGGGGGGGAAGACTGTGCCAGAGCGTAGGGGGCTCTTCTTTGTTTGCAAGGCTGGAGCCAGGAAAATGCAATACCTTTGCTTCCCCGCAGGAAAAGAAGTTGTAAAAACATGCCCCAGCTGCTACGCATGACCTTCGACCTTTGGGTTGTTCAGTAACTGCTTTCTTCTCCTTGCATCTCCCATCTCCCCTGACCGCAGCCTAGTAATTAATCACAGCATCAAACAAATCGGTCACCGATGCTCTCGGTCCCTCAGCCCGGCTTCTACACACACACCCCTCCGCTATTCGCCCTGAACTCCCATGCTTAGATTTCTTGGGCCGCAGCTCAGTTTGCAAAACCCCCAAACCAAACAAACAGCCACCCCCCCATGCATACTTTTGTCCGACACAAAAATCCACCCAGAAGGACCAGAAAGTGAATCTCGGCCAAAGTTTATTTGCGTTTTATTGATCCGTTCATTTCATCATATTTCTATAGCCACCCATCTCACAAAACACAACTCAGGGGCGTGGGCTGCACAATAAAAAAGACCGTAAAATCAACAACATTAAAAACACTCTACAGTTAAAAAAACATCAACGTTATTATTGAAAAGACTAGGAGAGAGGATCCAATGTTATAGGCAATGCGGCTGCCTCGCTAGCTCACCATTTCCTTGAGATCCCCAAGCCTGTTGGCACAACCATGTTTTGAAGGACTTCCAGAAGGATATGAAAGATGGGGCCAATCTCATACTTAGCTACCCATAAGACGGTCACAGATTTCACATATTAACTAAGCCAGGTTGAGTCTAACCATAGTTTGACAGCGCCACATTTGGCCGAACAAAAGCAACATGCTAACTGAAACCAAGCGGACCATATTACGGCCCCATGCAGCTCCCCGCCAACAAAACATTTTATGGTTCCCAGGGATTCCCAGATTGTGCCATTCACTTTGGGCAGCAAACCCACCACTTTTTTGCTACACAAATTATTCTAACTTTTTTTAAAAAAAAATTTGCCTCAAAAAGTGGGTTTGTTATGGCTTCCTGAGCCAAATGCATCTATTTTCCAGTCTTGAATTCCCACAATTGGTGGAGTCAACCGGACTGGTGACATCATCCAATAGAGGTGCTCAGAGACTGATGATTTGGGGGAAGATAGATAGATAATCAGTCTCAGAGTTGAACTGTCGGTTCTTGGTATTCTTATTCTGAGCTCTGAACTCAAGTCCAACCAAGCTCAGAAACACCAAGAACCCAATAGACAGATCAGATGGGATTCTTGGTGTTCTCTGAGCTTGGTTGGACTGAGTTCCAGAGCTCAGAGAATGAGAACACCAAGAACCAACAGTTCAACTCTGAGCTACATATACTTATTTATTTATTTAGCAGACTTGTCCCTGCCCATTTCCCCCCAATGCGGGACTCTGGGCAGTTTACAACAATTAAAACAAATAAATACATAATTAAAATTTATAAAAAGAGAAAAACACATTTACCCAAAATGGAAGGAAGAGAAAAAATCCAAGAGGCTGATGGAAGAAACACCAGGCCTCTAGGGGGCTAGCCAACCCCATTTCTGACAACCTCCCTCCCCACCCCAGGCCAGATGGCAGAGCCAGGTCTTCAAATCCCTCCGAAAGGCCGGGAGTGAGGGGGCCTGTCTCACCTCTGGGGGCAAGATGTTCCAAAGGGTGGGGGCTACAGCAGAGAAGGCCCGCTTTCTGGACCCCGCTAGTCGGAGTTCTTTTGGCGAGGGGGTCCGGAGCATCCCCCTATGTAAGATCAGGTGAGACGGGTTGACATCGTGGGGGCGAGGCGGTCCCTCAGGTAGCCTGGCTCCATGCCATGTAGGGCTTTAAAGGTGATAACCAACACCTTGAATTGGACCCGGAAGCAAACCAGTACCCAGTGCAGCTCACGAAGCAAAGGTGTTATATGGGTCCTTCTTCGGACCCCAAAAATAGCTCGTGCGGCTGCATTCTGGACCAGCTGAAGCTTCCGGATACTCTTCAAGGGTAGCCCCATGTAGAGCACACTGCAGTAGTCTTTCTACTGGTGTGGGGAAAAAAAAAGTTTTAGCCACTGGCTCAGCCTGAACTTTTTTTCTAATCTGTCTCATGAAACATTCTGCTGATCTAGGTACACTCAAGTCAGCACCTGTAAAAATGAAGTCACTTATGGGATGCGAAGAATATAACTTAACAAATCAATATAGCTGAAAAATAACCCTATTAGAAGAGAACATACTCAAGTTCAAGAATCCAGCGTATACCAGCACGACATAGAAACAGCTGAGCCTGCACTTCAGCCGTATCTGTGATCACCTCCTGGGGAAGATGGTAGGCTAGAAATGCAAATCGATTTGCTAGCCAGTCAATCCTTCCTCCGCTGTTTTGCTGTGAAGGACTGAACTAGTAAAACCAATGGCAGGGAAGGGTGTTTAGCCTGTAAAAAGGAGGTGGCTTGGTAAGGCAAAAATTTGGGAGCTGGGAAGAAGAGATAATCCCTTTCAGGGGAGAATCTGGGGTCATGGTGAAATGGGTGGGTGTAGGAAGGAAATAGTCAATTTATATGGGCACAACCACTGGTTAATTTCCACACAGCCATATTCTGGCTTCAGCAGGAGCTGGGAGCAAACAACCCATTGCATCCAATCTCAAAATAGCAAGAAGGGATGGTCGGCTCAGTTTTAGCCTAAAGCCTCAAGATCTTTTGGGTGCTCTTGTACTTCACCTGCTCCCCCATCAGGAAGATGGAAGGAGTTCTGACCAAGGAACTTGCCAACTTCTCCTACTGGTTTCTTTCGTAGAAGGTTAATATGTACCTTACCGTGGTTACCAGGCTGTGAAAAGGTATGAGAAAATCAGTTCTGTGCAGTTTCTCCTTTTTCTAACCTCTGGGCTAGTTTCCTTATCGAGTTATGCTTCCCCAGAGGGTCAGCCTGGAAATTTTCACACACCTTTGTAGGCATGTTTTCACCAGTCAGAGAGCCAGTCTGGTGTAGTGGTTAAGGCATTGGGCTAGCAACCAGGAGACCGAGAGTTATAGTCCCGCCTTAGGCACAAAGCCAGTGACTTTGGGTGACCTTGGACCAGTCCCTCTCTCAGCCCTAGGAAGAAGCAGGCAATGGCAAACCACTTCCGAAACCTTGCCAAGAAAACTGAGGGACTTGTCCAGGCAGTCGCTGGGAGCCAGCACTGACTCGAAAGCACCCAAACACAAAACAAAACCCAAATTTGTGTTCTGTGCACTCTGAGCTAACTATACTCTGAATGTGTAAATTTCGGTTTTTCAATGAATTCTAGCTTACATCTAAAGTTGGGGAGTGTAAAATTCAGCTCCAGACTTAACAAACCCATCTGTAAGCTTCACTGACTCATTTCTGAAAAACAAGTTGCCTTGAAAGCTATCATTGAAAGATACCAAATTTCTCCCCAACTGCTTGACCCATCAACTTTAAAGCCATCAAATGAATATGTGGATAGGCTTTCTGCTTCTGCCACCATGTTATTTTAACTCCTATGTTATTTAAAATGCTGCCTCTATTAGCTCTCATTTCCTTTAAAAGGTTCTAATTGGAAGATTCAACTTTCTTTCAGTTAGAATCCAGATAACCCATGCATGTGAAAAATCACACTAGTCAATGTTGCAATGCATCTGAGATCAACAAGGTTTTCACATCCTTTCCTTATCTAGAATCTTGAGGTTCTATTCTAAATACATACACTGTCAATCAAAGGAACAGGTGGTATCTCATTGACAGGGTACAACTGGTGAGGATATCTGTGCATGGCTGGCAAGTCCATAGAGCGGCTCATTTTGTGTTAATACTTGGTGAATTTGAGCAGCCTAAATAACGCCATTGTATGTCAACGTATATTTTTTTTCTACATCACTAGGACCAAATATCCTTTGTTTTAGAAAGAAATTAACACGAGAAGGGATTCCACAGAGTGCCAATGCTGTAACAGTCTTCCACAACCGAACACTCTCCAGATGTCGTGGTCTGCAAACCCCATCATCCAGAGCCAGCATTCAAAGGAATCACATGTGCTTCATGTAGGATTGTGTACACAGATGCTTAATTCTGTGATTGCCAAAGACTATCATAGGCCATAATAAATCATGGTTGGGTACTTATATCAAGCTGAGTCGGTGTCTACTGAATAAAGCACCGGCCACATGTTGTTACCTCTGCTGGAGACAAAATTGCAAAGCAGCTAATTTGCCATTTCCATAAAGCTGAAGGTTAACCACGGGAGGTGCCCAAGTCAGCCTTTAGGGATGAAGCATACAGCCTCCCCCTGCCTCTCCTCTGTATTGTTAGAGTTCATATCTTGAAACCTACCTAAATAGGTCCATCACAGAATCTAAACATGGAGAACGTTTGATCCTACGACCCAATTAAGATGTGTTTTTCTGGAATGGAAGGGCTTCCCTGTTTCTCTAACTGAAATACAGAAAGGCACCATTCATATGTTCAACTGGTCCTCTGGGATTGCACAGTTCCATCAGGGAAAGAGCAAAATGTTCTTGTAATCTTCTGTCATTAAAATATTAGCCCACAAATTGTGTTATGACCCTGAGAACTAACTGTTGCACGCTTAGCAAAATGGCACTTTTTGGAAGGGGGACGTTAATAAAAGAAATGGGACAGGCTTTCATCTTAGGAGTCATTCTCCCAGTTACCTTCCAGTAACTACTAGTAACTTTCCAGCTCCTTTACCATTCCCTGAACATTTATGAAGGCTGCTTGTAAATCCAGTGTGGACGACTCTTTAGAAAGTATTAGCAGATTGTTTTAGATGATAAGGAGCTCAGCAATTAATCATTCAAAGTCTGCCTTTTGTTTTGATAAGCTAATGTGAAAGGCTGCCTTAGGCTCCAACCTGTTTTTAGATCACAAGGTTTGTTTTTATTTTTGCAACTGCAATGAGTCCTTTTCCAGGTTGGCTCAAGAATGCTCCTGCCAAAAGGGCAGTGGATAAATACTGGCGATGGTAAGACGGTTCAAATAATAGAAAAGAATACAGAGCTGGCCATCAGGATGACATCTTTAAAGTATAAAAGAAACTGGTTGACTGCCCTTGTCTGATTAAAAGAACAGTAACTTTGGCTTACTTCTGATCTAGCCACCAGCTTCAGCATGAAAGAACATTTATTCTAGTCCATAATTTGCATCCTTATCCTTCTTCTGGCACTTTGGGATAATTCTCTTGTACAATAACACCATCCATCTGTTGCCAGCCTCTGACATAAAATCTTACACTAGTGTTTCTCAACCTCAGCACCTTTAAGCTGTGTGGACTTCAACTCCCAGAATTCCCCAGCCAGCATGGCTGGCTGGGGAATTCTGGGAGTTGAAGTCCACACTGCTTAAAGTTGCTGAGGTTGAGAAACACTGTTATTTTGCCTGAGAAGAAAAGCAACCATTCCAAACCAGAAATGGGACATACAGGGGCAAGGCCACAAGTTAAAATTGAGCTGGGTAATTTGTGGATCAGTAGATTGTGAGAATACAGCCACTGTCTTAGCATGAGCCCAGCCATCACCAAAATCCTGGTTTATTTGTTTGGACGCAGCATTTTATGAGACTGTATTTTATTAACCCAGCCAGTGCATTGAGACGTGTTCCTTTTCTTGTTCATACACTGTAACAGGGCTTCTTTTATTTTAGATTTACATGTATGGACTCAGCTAATATGGTTTGTAAGCCATAGCAGCTTAGCACATTGTCTGAACCCAGACAGTTGTGGTCTGTTGAATAAGACAAGATTAAACAAACTATAGCATGGCTTATAGTGAGAATCAGATCACCTTAAGCTATAAGATCATGTGTTTAGGCATAATGTATTATGGAAACCAAGTCATTATGTTTTGTTAACTAGAGTTTATGTTTACAATGTTAAGTGAACCCAGACCAATAGTGTCACCGGGAAAGGCACCTGACTGTGCAGACAGAATAGCAGTGTATCATGTGAGCTATGCAATAGTTCCTTCCTTAAAATGTTGGTTTTGATTTAGGGGAATCCATGGTGAGGAGTGTCAAAAAAGTCAAGCAACTGTCTTTGATCATACAGTATTGGCTGCCATCTTGACTTTTGCTTGATCCCCTCCCCACCCCAACTCCCTTGCTTCAGGTTAGATATTTGATTTGAAGACAACTTGACTGAATCTGAGTCAGACTGATCTTTCTCATTCAATCAAATCACCAAGCTGAATCAGATGCCTCTGATTCAACAGACGTGGAATTGAATCAGCCTGATTCAATGCTTCTAATCAAACCATAAGATAGAATGAATTCATTGAACAATCCAGATTGAATGGATGGATCAGATCAGAGACAATAATACATCCCTCAACTACTAGAGAACCAGGTTGCACTGCATATCCCACATAGCCAACCCTGCACCAGGCAGCAGAGAAGACACAGGGAAGGAAACCATCTTTCTGCCAGTTTTCATAAATGAGAATGGAGGAACACAGAATTTTTCCTCCTCCCTGGGCAAGAAAACATCTTGGTCTGATATACCATAATATCCACCCAATAAAATATTGTTCCTGGAGAGAAGTTATGGCAGTTCCAGTCAGTTCTTCTAGGTATATGTTTGGCAAAAACTGCTCTGGTAAGTTTCTTCCCATTAACCAACATCATGGCTGTAAAATGCATGAGAAAGAAACAAACTTATGAATGTGAATAAAGCAGGTGATACTCCTACCTTGCTCTGGCAGGGTTTGCGCTGGTCTTGCAGTGGACAGTGTGGCTATGACCAGCACAGCCCCCAAAATGAGACACTTCCACGTAAACATCCCAGTTTTCCAGCTACTGGTTAGCAACGGAGTTCTCAGAATCCATGAGGGTTGGATGTTTGTTAGCCAACAAGGGTTTCCTTGTTCTTCAAAGTGCAGGTCTCCAACTACTGTAAGGGGGAGGAAAAGAAATGTTAATGCACCAGAAATTTTAAAAATCAATTTCTAGTACTTCAAATATTTCAATTATTGCCTCCAAATTTAAGATCCTTTGTGTCATGTGCGCTCCTACGGATCAACACCAGTTTTCCAGACACTACAGCAGTGTTTCTCAAACTTGGCAACTTTAAGATGTGGACTTCAACTCCCAGGGAATTCTGGGAGTTGAAGTCCACACCTCTTAAAGTTGCCAGGTTGAAAAACACTGCACTACAGTATACATTCATATTACAGACTTAAAACTGGTTTAAAGGCTATATCTCTAAACAGCATTCTCAACCCAAGCTAATCAATATATTCCAGTATATGTATGAACCAAATAAATACAATATCTTATATCTTGTTGAAGTATTTGCATCATGGCAAATGCAGTTTTGTGACCAGAAACAAAAAGTATTTATCTAGGGTGACAGCAGGGAAAGTCTTACAGAATAACTTACAGACTGTTTTCAAAGATACCATTAAGCCATGCTTATAAGCAAGCTTAAGGCTTCTGTACTTTCTCTAAACCAAGACAAACATCATGGCACTCTCCAAGTGTTTTGGACTACCATCAGACCCAGCCATCATAGATAATGATTAATTATGGGAGCTGTAACCCAGAACTCCACACTGTCTACTTTTCATTTAAATTATGACTTGTTCAAAGAAGCCAAGATCAAAACACTATTTACTTCAGTCTGTTTGAACAGACCATAGCTTAAATCAGTGTCCTTGCATCTGGTTTGCATATAATGAAACATGCCAATTAATTTAAAATAGGAACATTTTTAATCACCTTGGTGGTGGTGGGAACTCACAGGTGCTATGCTTAAATGTGGAATGTTCAACCACAGTTGAGTTTAATCATTCTCCCAAGTATGGAAGTCATCTGACGTGCAAAGTATTACCCCGAGCAGAAGTTGCAGAAATCAAGGAACAACTCTGCCAAAACAATGACTTGCAAGATCAAACTTGCCCGTTATTTTCAACAAGAGATCACAACTTGGAACCTACGGAGAACCTGTTAACACTTCATTGAGGAATTAGACACCCCACTAGTAGAATGCCAAATAAACAACAACAAAACCAAAACCAGCCAAGTAAATGCAACCCCAAACTAAATACCCAATTTAAAAATAGCATTAAAGAAACAGGACATCCACATCTGGGACAATTTTTTTTAAAAAGGGAAGGGCTTCACCCAGTGCTAAAAAGATGCTAATGTTGGTGCCATGTTGGCTGCTCTGAGAGGACATTAATCAACTTCACAATGTTCTGCACATCCCTTTGCACACTTGAGTGGGTTCCAAAACTCACTCTTTACTAGGAGAAAGTGCTTCAATAATACAACAAAACACCTGTCCAGAAAAAAAAAGGCAAGTGATAAGATCAACCACCAGCCAGAGTCATATCCTCATCCTAAAAACCAATTACAATCCTTTGGGAAATAATCTGATGATTCAAAAAAGGAAAAAAGAAAGAAAAGTCCACTATGGGCCAGGCCAATCTTTCATCCCTGGGAATTCCAGAATCATTCCTGGAGGCCATTAGAGAAATGCTCCATCAAATGATCTTAATGTAGCAAGACAGGTTAGTATGGTGAACGTGCTCCTTTAACATAGTCAAGCGTCAGCATCTTAAACTGAATTTGGATTGAATTGGAATCAGCGCAATTATTAGCCAGGCTAATTTCCAAACTGGTATCTCTCCAAGAACATCTCTGGAACTAACACACAGTAGTCATCTAACCTAAATGGTACCTGAGCATGGATTACCATTCCTAGGTGAGCCTAGCTCCAGAACAGTCCACAAGGAGTCAATCAGCAGGTGACTTGCACACATAAAGCCACAAGCAAAATTAAGACACTCTAAAGTCAAGCCCAACTCTTGGTGCTTACACTCATGCTTGCACACAATCTGACAATTTTAGAGTCTTAATGGTTCATTCCCGCCCCCCACACCTATTTTAGACAGCAGCTTGTATTTATTTTACTTGAAAAAGTTCTATACTTGCCCAGCTTTGCCTGAGCATCCTTCTACTTTTTCTGCAAAGTTATTGGGCTCTACAACAGGAACCCAAAGTCCATCTTGCCCATATGTGGATGAGATTGAAAAAGCCAGAATGACAGATTTCAAGAAACTATCTTTTGAGCTGGTCTTTGGGTTAATGCAGAACCTTGGAAACTGTAGTAGGAATTTCTCACCTTCCTTTATCAGGAGTTAATTAAGGTGGAGTCTCTTTGAATGATTTGAAACAGCTTCTTCCCAGATTTCTCCCCAGCTGGGCTAAGGTGCTGCTTAAGGCAGTGTTCCTCAACCTTGGGAACTTTAAGATGCTGGCTGGGGAATTCTGGGAGTTGAAGTCCACACATCTTAAAGTTCCCAAGGTTGAGGAACACTGCCTTAAGGGATAAGCTGTCAACTGACCAGCCCACCATCTTTTGACTGTTTTTGCCTGTGTTCTTCTTCATTCCTTTCCCAGTCTCTCCACATCATGGGTACCAGTCTCAAGTCCAACACCCAGAGGAGAGAACAATGTAGATGCCCTGACTGAACAGCCAGCCAGAACTGAGAACCTGATCCTTAATGCCAGGCACTCTAGTTGCCATCAGAGGCCAGGGAGGGTGGAAAATCGCCAGGACCAATGCCATTTTTGGCTCTTTGGACCAAATTCCACTTGCTTATCAAAAGCCCTGGTGCCGAGGACTTGTGTACTGAACCAGGCACTTAAACAAAACTGGCACCAGACGTGGAGGCTGGAAAGCAACAACGATAGCCTGAAGGACACCTTTTGAGCACAGCCCTCAAAGTTGGGTCAACTATTTCAAAAATGTGTTACTCAGGCTCTTGCTGTTGTTTTCCAGCCCCCATGCCTGGTGCCAATTTTATTTAAGTGCCCGGTTCAGTACACAAGTCCTCAGCACCAGAGCTTTTGATAAGCAAGTGGAATTTGAGCCAAGAATGGCTGAAAAGCTGTCAGTATTTTCAGAAGTGATCACTCCATCTCCAAATGGTTTTGCTTATCCACATACCGTTCGCAAGGAAGCCAAGTTAGGAGAAAGGGGGTTATTTTGCTCCCATGACCCCTTTCTCAAAGAAAGCTGGTGAGTAGAACAGAGAGAAAGAAGCTTGAGAGAGCTGAAGGAGAGGAGGAAAGCTGTAATGGTTTGAAGCTGGCTACAGCCCCTGAATTTTTCTTCCCTGAGACACCTCAAAGATGGCTCGGAAAGAACCATGGGGAAGCCCATCCTGGTTGTATCGAGTGCCAGCTTCATGATTCCAGCATGATTCTTAAGGTTGAGTCACAAGAGTTGATGTGCTGTCCTTCAGGCATGGATAGAAAGGCACAGGAGCACGGAAGTGGCGTCAGAAGGAAAACATGCAGTCTGCAGCCAAATTAAACTGCAAGTTTTGGAACAGAAGGAAGAAAAACCACAGACTCTTTGTAAACAGTGAGGCAAAAAAGGAGCAGGTTCTGCGCTGAAACTCATACAAGCACATTAAAGAGAAACATCAGTCACAGAGATTGGTATCACAATTAGCTAAGCTATAATGTGATTTGTTTAATTCTAGCTTAGCATACTTTGTGAATTTGGCCACGGCAGACTATAAATCATGATCTATTGTATGGTTGTTCCCTGCTGTTCTCTCTAGTCATTATTAATGCTTTCTACCATCCAAGCTTACCTTCTGGTTTTGGGGGGTGGGATGTACATATTTGAAAACACAGCACTAGGTTATCCCGAAGTAATCTTGGAAATAAAGATAACACTAGAGGTTACACTGTGCCATTTTTGGGTTCCTCTTTTTTGTTTTTAAATAGGTGAGGAGAATCTGGACCCCAAGGGAGGTCCACCCCAGCCCCCAAAAGAGGAAGTGCAGCTTCATTCAATAAACCTAGAGTGAAAATGGCAATAGGGCTCTTACATATCTATAAATTGTGTCATATTATATTCATTATTACATAGAAATTGTGTAATATTATATTCATTATTACACATAAAGCATTGATAATATGCTAATAAATGCACTGTAGAGAAGGCCCTGGAAGTCCATTGTAGGACTCTGCACCAGCAAGTACCATTCCATTAGCAGCTGGGGGAATCTAAGGTCGCATTCCCAATAAAGGAACACAAAAATAAAACCCTCTAGGTCTATTCAGAATTTTTACATCAAGACAAAGACAGGGTAGAATCTTCTCTTTCTGACAAATCAGCCATCTGTGAGCAGGGAGCTGGGGAGCCTTTAAAGATATGATGTCCACTTAAAGTCTGCAGTGGTATAGACCAGCAGCTTCTTTTAGGATGAAGGACCCACCTGGATGTCTAGAGATGATGGATGTGTGTCACAACAGATACCTTAAAAAGGAATATTTAAGATGGAATTTTCCATGTGGCTTTAGTTTCTGTGTCTATGCCTAATAGAGATTAAAACTCCCTCCAGTCAGGGCTGACTCCTGGTGACTTCAGGGACACATCCACAAAGTTTTTATAGCAACCATAAGGAAGGAATTTGACCTTGTTGTCTTCTGGCATGTTTTTCAACATTTCAACCTACCCTACTGCCCTGCGATTTCCTGAAGTTCTCCAGTCCAAGTACTGAGCAGGTCTGACCCTGCTTAGCTTTTTTTCAATCAACTAAGGTCAGCAAGGGATATTATAATACTGATACTTAATTATAATACACTTAAATGTTTGCTGCTGTTGATAGTAACCAGGAACATTATTATGGTTCTACTGGCTCACACTCTCCAAACATGATGGATTGTTGCTTCTGGGGTTCCCATCTATCCTCCCAAAGTTGTGTCCTCCAGATGTGTTGAACCTCTAGTCCTCATGGAGGTGACCAGGGTGGTTGGGAAGTCTGGGATTAGCAATCCTAGCATCTGGAAGGCACCAATCTGAGGAAGGATAATCTAACCCAGCATTTTTCCAACTTGGTGACTTTAAGATGTGTGGACTTCAACTCCCAGGGTTCCCCAGCCACATGGGAGTTGAAGTTCACAGATCTCAAAGTTGCCAAGTTTGAAAAACACTGATCTAACCCATTCGCTGACCAACCCGTGTGGTCCTAGAAGGCATTGTTAACCTATTTTCTAAGTCAGTGACATGTAATTTTATACACATGGCCAGGGAGTGCTCCAACTGGGAACAGAAGTCCCTTATGAGATATTTACTTCTTCCTTCTTTCCTATGTACTGCAGGAAAAAAAAAATTGTACTTCCACTTTTTAACTGTCCAGGCTGTTCCGTGAAGAGGTAACTGAACCCAAAGAATATAAAGGCTCGGCTCTTCTTGGTATTTACACAGTCTCTATATAAATCTGAACAACCTCACTGCTCATTGCACAGGGATGGAAAGCAAACAGAATTGCTTGCCCTTCAGTTCCTTCCTTCCCAACTGCGGGAACTTGTTCACCTACAATCTGGTCTCCCACCCACCCTCATCATATCCTCCTGATGTGTATGTACTTACGAGTTTAGCACATCTTCAAATACTAAGTAAAGGTTTAGCCACATGCTGCCATGACTACATCCCCCTGCCATGTGACAAGACAACATTCATACTTGCCTATTAGCACATGGGCAAAGGACTGTCACTATCCAACAGACACGTTAAGTCCCCCAAATTGCGGCATTTCCAGAAAGATTCACAGTGAATACAAGGAACTGCAAAGAAACATTAGTGCCAGTAGACACAAAGATTTCCCTATCTGATTTCAGGATTAGAGAAAACAGCCTACCCGGGAACTAGCCTTCAGGTGTTTCTTGAAGCACACACAGTACTCTCTGGTCATAGCAATGAGCTTTGCATTCTCCCTTCCTTGCGAGCCAAATCTGAAATACGGACTGGTAGAACATCACTAAGGTATCACTGGACTACTGGTTATAGATCTAGAAGTCACCTTCCCCACTGGGCCACTGCAATAGGAATTATCCAGTTGAGTTGCCATCGCTTCCCTGAAAGAACCCCAGAAATTGAAGTTTGGTGGAATTGCCTGGAGTTCCTTCTTCAAGATCTCTTCTGCCTGTCACAGAACTACACTTTTCACGGGCTGCTGTGGAGTTGGGGGGGGGGGGCGGGTTGCTAACCCTATTTAACTTTCCATGTATGCTTCAGCTGAGATACTATTCCATTGAGAAGAGATGGAAGCAACCTCTGTGTGTGTCTTCTGTGCTGTTTCGCAATGAATATTGATTAGTAAATACTATCAGCCAGCTGGCCTTCTACACTGCAGAATTATACTGTATCTTCCATAAGAGAAATGCAGGCATCATTCTTCCTTCTAAACCAGACATACAACTGTTTTTAGACCAAGGGCATCTGGGGGAAGCAGCAGCAGCAATTTTGATTTACTTCACATTTCAATGGACCAAATATTAAACTGCATGGCTTAAGTAAAGTTAATAACTTCTCTTTCTCCCACATTAAAAATTATAATATATTGGCAACTTTTGGGAGAATTGGTATTTTTATGCTATATTAAAAGGGTTGAAGCTGAAAGCTTAAGTAAAAGTCCAGGCTAGTAGGATAATGGCAGAGGTGAATCCAGTTCACAGCTCATACTTTTTACTATTATATGTCAAACCAGCTCTCACTGGTAGTAAAGTGGTGAGTCTTACATACCAGAAGAAGTGACTAAGAGCAAATGTCCTACTTCATTCCTAGAAGCTTAATAATTGAAGTCCTCTAAGTCAATTACAAAGTTCCCAAATATTAAACCCTTAAAAGAGATAAAAGCAATACAGTGCCATTTTAAATAAATACACAGGAAATACATAAGTATACACAACCCACTACACCAGAACCGATGGGGTGCTAAAACGAATAACCCTATAGAAATAACTGGAAGAAGAGGAATGTCTTTGTCTGGGGCAGGGAACATATTCGCATGGCAGCCAGAATTCTAATCTAGAAAAGTGTTTCTCACCTTGGCAACTTCCAGATGTATGGACTTCAGTTCCCAAAATCACCAATCAACCTAACAATTGCTGAGAATTCTGGGAGTTGGACATATCTGGGACTTGCCAAGACTGGGAAACACTGACTTAGACTATTATTCACAGATACGTTTGTGCTTGGCACATATTAACTGACAGATCATATTGACCAACAGATCTCATAACTCAACACATTGTCTCACTCCCAGTAGTTAACAGGAGTAAGTAAAGACTATTAGCACTTTGTGAAAATGGTTTTTAAAGAAATCCCTGCCAGGGTTGGTTTTGTACTAATAGCTTCTCCTAGTTTCTGTGCTTTCATACATAAAATGGGGTGAATAGTAATAATAGGCTATTAATTGACATTCATAACAGAATTTTCCCAGATCAGCACATGAAAATCACAATATAATTAAACCAAACCAAAACCAAAATGTGCTGCCTTTGATTAGGACTTTGGGTAGTTTTGCTCCTCAGTTGGAAAGTTGTGTGTTCAAATCTGTGATTGGGAGGCACAACAGACGGCCTCCATATGTTATGGAACGCTAACTCCCATTAGATGTTACCAATATGTCAATGGTCCATCAACAACATCTGGAAGACCACACTTCACCCACCCCTCAAGACCCATCTGCAACTGAGTTAAGTTTGTATCTAGCCCTGATCAAGAATCACAGCTGAAGAGGCAGCGATGGTCTAAGGATACAGGGAGGGATTCCTCAGTCCCACCACTGATGCTCTATGTGCTACTATCTCTTGGGGTTTCTACTAGCATCCATTTGAAAACATACAGAAATAATGTACAGTCATGATAAAACAGGAGCCTTGATCATGCAGAAAGTTCTATATGCAAAAATGTGTGGAACTCCTCGGTCTCACTGTCTTTTATATATGTTTACTTGTGCAGGTTCAGATACATTGTTCAGACCTAGCAAGTGTGTGCCCTGCCCTCCTTCTGTTATTCTAAGCCTTGCGGTGATACAAGGATAATTTTTCTTTATTCCTTCTTTTCCTTATTATGTCAGGCTGACCGAGAATTCTGTGAGTTGGAGGCTGTTGGTTTTGGGTGCCATGAAAGGGCAGATTGTTAGTTGTTGAATTTAATATCGCTGCCTAGTTACTGCCTGGCAGAAAAGATGCTGACATAGTTTTCTGTCTCAGGAGCCAAACTAACATGGCTGGCCAAGGAAACCTTGTCTTTGGTGAAATGGGATGCTCTTAAAGGACCAAATGTATGGGGTGAGCTCCACTACAGGGAAGAGAGACAATAGCTCAACCTAAGCATCACTGGGAGGTGCCGAACATGGACGGTCTGGTGAACTGGCATTTTGGTAAAAAGCAAGGCTGGCTGAATTCCTGAAACTCAAAGTATCTGGGTCCCAAGCCATTTATCACCTTCAAGGAGAACTCTGAATGGAACCTGGAAAGCTTGTAATCGGTGCCTGTCAAATACAACCAAGGATACATGCTTGGTCAATGACACTTTGGATCAACAGACATTTGTAAAGGACTTTCTTTTGGCAATGAAGTATGTTAATGGCACCCAGCGTCAGCAGCACCCCTGCAAGGAGGAAACTTTTAGAACAAGACCATTGTCGCTCCTTCTCAGAGCAAAGTCCAAGATTTAAAATTGATATCCAGTTGGCCGAGTCCTTCTGCGTCTCCTGAACTCAAACTGCCTTGAGGCTTGCATTTATTTGGTTCCAGAATTAGCTCTCAATATTTCATGAAGTGGGAAGAAAGGAGGGGGTGGGAAGATTGAAGAACGATTCTGCTACAGTGGAAACTTTAAGTTGCCATCAGCCTTCTCCTACGTCATCAGCCCATTCTCCGTGCTTGGCTGCCTAAAATTTCGCTAAAAGAAGAGTTCCAAACTAGCTTCCAGAAAGCTTAAAATAAATCCTGGCCAATTACAACAGGACAAAAGGTACCTCTAGGAATATTCTAGGGGAAAAATGAAGGAAAACAGAGTCGAGAGGCGCATCAGCCATAACATCTGGATCCCTACTACCACTGCCAACACCTGCTGCTGGTCACATGCCCACAACCTAGCATAACCATGGAATATTTCCAAAAGAAAACAAACTTTGCTCATGTGTAGAGTTTACATTCCTTTCACATAAGAGGAACTCTGTTAAGAGTACAGCCAAGTTTTTTCTACACTAGAACTGGGCAGTCTTCTTGAGGCCAGGGCTGCGTTTAATTTTCTGAGCTCCCCAAAGAGCCATAGTAAGTGTGTCAGCCGATGTGATTAAGTTATCTGTTTCCCACAAAAATACCCCTGGGAGGCATCCAACCCAGGGGAAAACCACAATAGCTGCTATTTCTTTATTTCTACTCAGATATATTGTCTCTGAATCTGGGTATTTTTTATTACCAAGCCACCCCTTCCATGCATGTTGCTATGATGGCTTCATGGCCATCATAGCTAGTAACAGCCATGGCATCATGTAATCACTAGTTCCACCCATTAATTACATATTAACCTCTCCTTAACCACAACCAGAATCAAGGTCTCTAGAAATACAGGAAAAGGCTTACAATTTAAATGAGAGGAGAGATGAAGGCTGAGTCAAGAACTTGTAAGGCTGAATAGCCATTGAAGTAAGAAAGTTGTTAATTGACCCACACTAGATTTGCATATATAGTTTTCAGGGGGTTAGACTAGGATCAGGGAAACCCAAGTTTAAGTCCCAGTTTAATGAGGAAGGTTAAATGGGTAACTTTAGGCCTGTTATAACTTTCAAGCCAGCCTGCCTGCCTCACCAGGTTATTGTTGGGGGAAGTAAAACTAAAGATACTGTGTACGCCTCCCTGAGCTTAGGAAGAAAAATCAGGTGATATCCAACAAATCAATAAAATTATCCTGTATTCTTTCAGCAAAACTAAACATTCTGGAGGTATATCTTGGGTTCTGATGTTTCTCCCTGCACGGTTTCAGGAAGGGGTCTGAAGACAAGGAGCCCTGTTTGCTGTCTTCTCAGAGCATCAAATTGGCTCCTGAATCCACAGTATTACACAGCCATGGACAAGGATCTCAACCCCCATGCTTGTCCCACTGAACATCAGGATAGATCCAACATGAGAAATGCCATCTATCCTTCTTTCAAGAGAAGAAGCCAAGTGGACTGTTGCAAAGCCCTTTTTTAATAGCTTTGGGTAATCCCTTATTCCTGCTTTAGTGCAGAGAATTACCAAGTCTTTCAACAAACCTTTAACTGTGTTTCCAGCGTTCAAAGCATTTATTTCATTGTAATCATTACCTCAACTCTAATAAGCAGGTCAGTATTCTAATCTCCAGACAGAAAGCTGTGGACAGGGGAAGTTTAGTCTAGAAAAGAGCAGAAGTTGCTGAAGGCCTCCTAATTATTATGTTCGTGCATCACACCAAGCCATGGTTTGATTCATCATGATTTAACTCAGCCACAACTGGCAGGATTCACAGAACATGCCAAAGCCATAAATCATGGGTTACAAACCACAACAGCCAAAAGACTCTCAGCCAAGCCAAACAAGCCACCTTCTGGCTTAGGTGACTGCATGTGAATCAAGACAGCAAATCTGCAACCAAGGTGAGATCTCAACTAAGTAATGGAGCCCACCCTATCTTATCCACAATGCCAGCCCTCCCCAACTTTATGGTCTTCAGATACCCCGAAATATCTCTCATGGGTCCCAGCCAGCTGGCCAGTGAGGAAGCTTGCTGGGAACTATGGCAATTAGAGCCCCAAACACCTGCATGATGGCAGATAAGGTTATCCTTAATTATCAGCCTGGAAAGTACAAGTGGAGAGAGCAGAGACTCAAGGCTCTACCAGCTGGAAGCCATTTTGTAGCCTGGTCACTGAAAAGTTATAATGTGTACCAGAAAATATAATGTGAGAAGCAATTTAACTGCTGAATGCATATAGTCTGCAAATGCTCATGGCCAATTACCTAGTCTAACCTCTACCAGACCTAACATCTTAAATTAAAGTGAGAGTTCATCCATAACCGTGCCCCCAATTAACAAACTCTTTGTGTGTGTATTTCAGTACATTGCAACATTCAGCTAGTCTTTTTATAGCTTGGAAGCTAAGCAGGATTGAGCCTAGTTAGTATTTGGATGGGAGACTGCCAGGAAAAACTGGAATTGTGGCATAGATGGGGTGTTGAAAAAGACCCCAGAAAGCAACAGTTGCCAAGAAAATGCATGGATGTGGCCATGAAATCACCAAAAGTCAAGGTCAGCTTGGAGACTTCACCTTTAGAAGCAATAAAAGAGTGTATGAATATTGAATGAGAAGAATTAGGAGAAAAACCTCCCACTTCTTTTGCACATCAGAGTAGAAACAATTTTATTAAAAACATCCCCTTTAATTGCATTGGGAACAGGGGAAAGAACCTGCACTGATCAATTGTTAAAACAGCTTCAGAAGGAAAGTCAATATTCAGGTATGGAAATGCAGCCAAAAGCCTCCTCTTCTTGCAGGATGTGTACATGGGTCCAACACAGGTTCAAAGCCCTGGTGGAACTGCCTAGCAGAAATTCTCAAAAAGATAAATAAGACAAACAAACACCTTCTGAAACAGAAATGATCTACCACCGTTTTTGCACATCTGGCAATTTCCAGAGAAGCTGGAGTTGTGATCTAGTACACCTGTCCAAATGCCCTCACCCAGCCAGATCTGGCTTTAAGCCACTCCCTAACTATACAAAGAGTGCATTCATACATCGTGCTAAGATGGAAATGTGACTGTACGGACTTGGTCAGGTCATGTGAATTTGGCCATAGTGATCTGTCAGCCATGGCTGATGACTTTACATGATGGGTGAACTCAACTGGTGGTGCCTTTTTCAAAAAAAATATTATTAGTCAGACCATACAGTTCTGCACCATGCTGAACAAGCAAAGGCTAGGATCATGCTAAGAAAAAGCCACAGAAACCTATTACTGACCGAGTAGCTCTCTCCCCAAAGGCCTCAGAACTAATGCTGGTGGCCCACATTATACCCTAGTGCAATGGGTATATCTAGCTAACTTCCATATACCCATCCTATATGGGTAATATACCACATGTGAACAGGATTGTGGCATTTTCTGAG
This sequence comes from Python bivittatus, assembly GCF_059951505.1. Lineage (NCBI taxonomy): Eukaryota > Metazoa > Chordata > Lepidosauria > Squamata > Pythonidae > Python > Python bivittatus. The sequence goes on along the minus strand of NW_028277095.1, from coordinate 3,099,354 downwards.
AAACAAGGCCTTTCAGCAAACACCAATGCTTCTTCATGAGGGATTGGTCAGGAGACCCACCACGTCAATTGTGTCCTACAGCAGAGAACTCTGAATCTGCTAATGCAAATATTGCCTGAAATGGCTGCCTGGTTGAAAAAGGTAGGTTCCAATTTAGTTTTGGGTTATACTTTTTTATTCCCAAAGGAAAATGTGCCTGAGTGTTAAGATCCTGACTCTTCCAAAAAAGGGAAAGTCCTCTTCATCCCAGTCTTATGTTCCTGCACTCTTTATTTTGTTAAAAGACAATTTGCTATAAGAGATTCTCCCCTTCTTTTTTTCCTCTAGCCCAGTGTTTCTCAACCTTGGCAGCTTGAAGATGGGTGGTCTTCAACTCCCAGAATTCCCCAATCAGCATGCTGGCTGGAGAATTCTGGGAGTTGAAGCCCACCCATTCTCAAGTTGGCAAGGTTGAGAAACACTGCTCTAGCTAATGTCTATTTCCCAAGCTGGAGCTTCCTTTCTATTCCAGTCAGAGACTGTCTTGATGCTTTTTAATCCTCTCTGAAGATGACAATGGAGGGGTCTGCCAACCACCCCTGAGATTACGGAAGGAAAGAGCTTGTGTGTGCTGGGGAGGAATGGCTTTCTGCCAAAGAAATATGTGACAGGCCCCAACAGAGCTGAGCCTTGGCAAGCTCCTCCGCGCGTGATTATTTACACCAAGCTAGGCTGGGAGAAACAACAAAGTCTGCAGGAATCCATCTGCTCAAGTTTGAATATGCATCTCCAACCCTCTTCCTCCCCCCATCCTGGGCTGCTTCTCCTATGACTGCAAAAAAAAAAAAAAAGTAGAATTTATTGTATTTATTTAAGGCATCTATAAGCCTTCTCTTTGACCAATGGCTGCTTCTGCTATGGCTGCAAACAAAATAGAATTTATTGTATTTATTTAGAATAGGGTATTGATAACTCCTTCTCTTTGACCAGTGGTGACATCTGAAAACAGGAAATGGTAATATAACTCCCAGATCAGTACAATTCAATTCACTCAGCCCTCTTCAGTTAGCAAGATGTGGAAAAATCTCTACAGGAGATATGAAGATTTAGGAAAGGAAAAAAAATGAGGAAAGTTGGGGGAAAAGCAGAAGATAATTCCCCTCCCCCCCCCGAATGTTTGTGGTGTTGGGGTTTTTTTCTCAGCATTTTCCATCCCCAAGAACCTACATCTAGCTTTTTCCTGCAAACCTGGTCAACAGTGACAAATGCTGGGACTCATAGTTTGGCAGGATCCTGAGATCATTTGGACCCATTATTCTTGGTCTAAAGATATTTTTCAGCCTTAATTAATTTGTTATAAATGAGGACCTGAGTTCTCCCCTTGTTTTCTTTGTATAACACATCTAAATATTAACTAAATCTGAAACTCTAGTAAAGTCTTCCTCAATAATGCAAGTGTAGGATGAGAAGAGATGACCCTATCTGGAAGGCAGTAGCAGTTAGGAGAAGCATCATGACCTTCCTTTTTTCTTAACTATACTAGGCTGGGTTTTAAACACACCACCTCACATTGTCCCCAGTGTCTGAACTCCTACCTGTTGAGATACTTAAGGTGAACTGAAGATCTCTAGAAAACCTTCAAGGAAATTGTTGATTTAGTCAAGCAAAACTGAAATGATTTCACAGTTTAAAAAGTTGAAAATGAAAAAGAAGAGTTTTGAAGAAGCAGGAAATCAATTTGTACAGATCTTATATGCTCGACAAAGTTTCTAAGAAATGCCTCTATGGAGCAGAAACTTTAAGAAAACTTAGCCACTTATTAACATTGAATTTATTGCCAACATTCCAAGATTGAAATACACTTTGTCTTTTGAATTCCATAGGACTTACTTACAGGCTATATATTAATCATCAGGGTTCTGGTCAAGTGATATTTTGATAATTGGACAAGGAACTAAGAAATGAAATTCTGCAGTCTGATCATAGGTACTCAGGAGAAAATTCCACTGAGCTCCGTAAGTCCTTCTCCCAAGTAAATGCATATAGTACTACAGCCTACAGTTCTCAAAATGGTGGGGAGAATTCATTGGAAGATCATTAGCTTTGTAAGCAGAAGGCCATAGGCTCAAGCCCAACTAGCTCTAACTAAAAGCATCAGGGAGCAGGCAGTTAAGAAATTATTCTGCTGAAAAAAATCCCAGTACCAGTTAGAAAACCCAATTCTGGAATAAACAGAGCAATAACTTGATTCTGTGTATGGCAAATTCCTACAAATCCTTCATTTCTACCAAAAGCTCAAAGTTAACATGATAAAAGCACTGGTATTCTTTCTGGGGTGGCTCATTAGCACAGGAGTTACTATCTTGATGTTAGTCATCAAGCAGCGAAAATGGGAGTGTAAATCAGCCCCTTTTCGCTGCAAGAGGAGAGAAATGGACCTAAAACATGGATTGAGAATTATGTCCTCTGCACCAGGGACATACTCTGAACCAACTAGGGAGCAAAACAATCCATCTGCTGACCACCCTGATTTCATGATGTTTAGTTACTGGTTCCTATATTTTAAGATCAATTCATTTCTTGGATCCCCTTCACACATGCTAATCGCTCTGGAATAAGTTTAGCTCCACCATGTTTCACTCCCTGACCCTTAGAAACACTCTGAGATGAGATCTAAGGTTGCTTTCACTGCAACCACTGTCAAAACACCAAGAACCCCCAGGCATCAACCAACGTTCCCTCCAACTAACAAATGGGAATGTGTAAATATGGCACCTGATCAGTGCCACCCCCCATCACGGTTGCTGGTTTGCTTTGTCAAAAGTGCTAGAGTTGCTAAAAGAAGAGACATCCATCACAGCATAATCCCCCTACTCATAATCTAAAAGAACAGTGTCTGGTGAAATAGTTGCGTCCAGCATGGGGAAGGAACAGGGCGAGAGTCCTGGATCCATTCCCACCAATGAGAACACATTTTCAACTGCCAAACCAGACTCCCAGAGATTTCAGCTCAACTGGAAAGAAATCGCTCAGCTCCTAGGCAGAGACAATGTCACGTAGATCCCACAGGTGCCAATGTGAGTTTGGAGCAGTACAAATGTCACACAGGGAGGCATCCTCAGGAAAAGAACAAAGGGCTTCACAGACACGGAAGAGTTTGCTTGGTCTTTGACTACAAGACCTTGTAATTTAAAAATAGAAGGTTTTCTAACAAGTCTTCCTGTAGGGCATCGGGCAGTGGTTCTGCCCTTTCCTACAATTTATTTGTAGCGTTTATGTCCGTTAGGAAAGAGTGCCCAATAGCAAAAGACAGGATGCAAACATTTTAATGAAAATACGTCAAAATATAAAAGCAAATCGGTTAAAGATACACCGCACACACACACACACACACACACACACAACAAAACAGCAGCTAGAACATCAGCTTTAAAGTTAACCCTGATGAAAGAAGAGCCGAGATGGAGTTAGTCTAGCTTCTCGGCCGAGAACCCTGGGATTCTCTGAGAAGAAAGAGACGGTTTGTGTCTTGATGTAGCAAAATGTTCTTTAGTTGTTGCAGGACAGAAGGACTTGTGTTAGAAGGGCTCCTTTCCCAGGAAATACACAGAAGCCCTTGTGCTTGTTTGTTTGTTTTTAAGAGGGGGAAAACTTTAATCAATAACACGCAAGATAACGTCTCAGCAGTTGGAGTCCTAAGACCAAAGACCACAGGGGCACGGGTGAGAAATGGCCCTCGGGTTCCAGCCGAGAGAGAAAACAGCACCACCGATCTATTCCAGTTGGGAAAGCAAAGGCGATCTACGAGATATTCGTAAGAAAGAAAGAAAAAGGAAAAGTTGCTTTGATTCCAAGAAAATTAAAAGGCCTTTCCATACTTTTTATTGTGCTGATAAAACAAGGGGACCTTTGAATTCTCTAGAGGAGTCCGTCTAGCTCCGCAAAAAAGCACCGAGCAGTGTAGCAGATTTCCAGTTCACACAGGACGTTACAGCGGCTCCAAAACCTCTGCTGGAAAATACAATATACCCAAACTTACTTTCCTTGCTAAATAGCATGCCAAATTATCACTCAAGCACCTTACAAGATGACAGCTCAAACCCTGCCCCGTGTATCTGAAAGCAAACCCTCCTTATCAACATTTAAATTCATCCCTTCAGAATGTCACTTTTCCGTCTTACTTCAATAGCCTGGTACTTGCATTTTTAAAACACGAAAAGGACTATTCAATTCATAAATTTAAATCCGTTTTCAACCAAAAGAAAGCAGCAACCAAAAGAAAGTAATCCAGTAGAAGATGTCATCTGCCATAAAAGTTCCTTCTAAGCCTTTTATTGCTCCCAACAAGATAATAAGTGAGAATGGGATCTGCACCTCCACCTCATTGTTTAACAAACCAGCAATCCTTGATCTGTCTTAGTTCCCCAAATACAAGAGTGCAGGGTAAGGGGGGGGAAAAGGTAAAAAACCTCCCTATTTTCTTTTTATGATGTGAAATCTTAAGGGCATCTCAAGTTGCCCTGAACCATCCTCTTTACTTATAAAAACCATCCTATCCTTCTCTCCCTTTACCGACCCGCTTTACACTTACAACAAACCATTATTTGCTGAACGATGGTTGTTGAATAAACCATAATAGATGTACTACCTCACAAATCATGGTTTAGGAACCGCGTTGGCTGAATTCATGTAACGTGCTAATGCAAAACCAAGCAAACCTTGGTATGGCTTGACATCATATACAGTATTAACCCAGCCTATTACATCTGCATTCTGTCCTGCTCCTAATGTATTAGCATAACCACTGTACAGCCATAATCTAAAGCAGTCTTTCTCTACCTTGACAACTTTAAGAGCTGTGGGCTTCAACTCCCAGAATTCCCCAGGCTGGCTGGGGAATTCTGGGAGTTGAAGCCCACAGCTCTTAAAGTTGTCAAGGTGGAGAAACCCTGATCCAAAGGGACATTATGCCAGAACATTGTTGAAGTTGCTCTTTCAAAAATCCCAGATGGAAAATTCCTTTTTCCCTTGGTATGCTACTATGGTTTCTATTTATTTATTGAAAAATATTTACAGTACATTTGAAGGTAAAATCGTTTCAATCAATGCTGGGAGAGGAGCTTTTCTTTTGAATCCAGTATTTAAAAGGTATCCAATTCTTAAGAATATCTTTTATGGGCTCTGATACTGTTGGATGTTAGCTATTGCACACAACCAAGCGAGTGGGCGCTGGAGGAACAGGAGGCAGACCGAAACTAGCTGGCCCAGAACTATCAAGGTGAGAAGCAATCTGCTTCTGAGTTGATTCTAAACAGCACTGTCTACTTGCTGCTTATAAATGGGAACATGAAGACCTTATTCCCTCCTGAGAAGGCAATTGATCATGGAAAGGCAGCTACGATCTGGAACATAGGACAACATAAAGACACTTGTTTATGTCCTGCAGAGCTCGTGTTCCATAGCACAACATCTAGTTTTATGGCTAGATTCCAATACCCTTGGTGAACCGACAAAATACGCTTCTGCGTCTGTATTTGCACAACATGTAGCTGTACCTAATCTCAGAGCAGAGGCGCACACCCATGTAAGCACCAGGTGACCTTTCCCTTATCTTGCATACCTCTGAGCAATGAGCAGACATGTCGCAGGTCTAACCATCTCTCTGAGAAGTCATTGCTCTGGGGGGCCCTGGTTTATCCCCCCTCCCAGCAAACCTATGCAGGGGCTCACAAGGGAGAGCATTCAATGCCAGCTGAGCAATCCGCTCTAGTCCAGGGGAGATGATGTCATGATCCACTTGTACCACTGCCACAGGACTCTTTGCACAAGGACTGTCCCTTGCCTACCTGCCAATGCAGCAAAAGCCAAGGGCCACAAGATGGTCACAGCAGGGAGCATAACAGTCCTTTCAGCAGACCATCCAACAGGGAAGGAAGGAACAGATTGGATAGTCAACCCCCCCCCCCCAAAATCAGCATAGAAAGGCACTTTCAAGCCAACTTACAGGTGAACAGCATCGCTGTCTTGTAAACAACCCCCCCTCCCCACCTCATCAAACAGATTTTAAACTTTAACAGGTGGCCAATAAGCCCCAAAGTCCATTTCTTGGGTCAGGACTGACATGGTACACAGAAGGGCAATTTGACATGGTGGAGCCTGACAATACACTTGTTTTCCTAGAAGGATTTTGAGCCAGGAGGACAGGTTCTCCCCAGCCCCGCGTCAGCCTTCAATTCCTCCATCCCCTTCATTGGCTTCTACTTGGCAATCCAGCAGGCAGCAGGAATTGGGAGGATGGGGGTCCCTGGGCTCCCCAGCTGCTGACCTGCAGCCTCCCCTCATTCCTGCCTGATAGCCGAATGAAAAAGACAGTTTGCCCAGTAGCAGGTATCTACGCTAACCAGCCTTATCAATGAGCCATAACCCACTGCTACTTGCTCAGGATCACCCTTTCCTCAATTAAGAGTCTCCAGCTATGCAGGGCTACAGATTTCCTGCCAGCTGGGAATTCTAGGCGCTGTAATCCAGCCCAGTCAGAGGGCAAGGAAGCCAGATTTATACAGCGCCATCCAGGTGCTCGGCACAGGACAAAATTCCATAACAAAACAAGACCCCGTCCTGTGTCCCGGGGAGCTTACAGTCCAGATTTTGGACACAGAGGAGCAGCAGCAAGGGATGCTCCCCCTAGCTCGACTTTGGGGGAGAAAGTTTAGAGTGAAATCATCAAGGCATGCTCAGAGTCCCCACATTGCTCCGAACAGTTCTGTTTAACATCGGAAGTCGACTGGGGTCCCGGATAGATTTTATGCCCCCGGAGAAAAGAGTATCTCAGAGTCTCTTCCCCCACCCCCACCCCCAATTTCAGTTACTACTATTAGCTTGGAGCCAAGGAGAAGAGACATCGAGCCGCTCCCGACCTTGGAGAGCCGGGAGGCATTTTAGGAACATCGCCGACCTCGGGCCAGGAGAATCCCGGCACGTCTGTGTGCGCGCGCGCCCCGGTGCCTGCTTGCTCGCGTGCGTGCGTGTGTACCCAAGCTACTGCACCAAACAGAACGGGATTGCGGCTTCGGCCAACACCCACGCCCACCGGCTTCGCCAGCCAGACCCCCACCGACCCACCTTTGCAAAGCCCGGCGCGCCTTCCCTCTGCCCCCGCACATCCCCGCCGCGGGCCTCCCGTTGCCTTACCCCCCCCCCCCCGCACCTCCGGGAACAGCGGCGGGGAAGTGGACCGGTTTCCGAGCCCCCGTCCAAGCCGTTGCACTGCCAGGCGCCAAACGCCGGGGGCGATGGCGAACCCGGCTCAGCTGGATACCAGCGGGAAGTTTGCCAATGGCACCCGCCGCGCCCCCCGCCAACATTTTTGCCGGGGAAAAGCTACAACACAACGGGGCTCGGGGCCCTCGGACGGCTCCCCGGTCGCTTCTGGGGGCCGAGAGGCGAAGGCCGCGCCTCCGGGCACCCCCGGTCGGAAGAGAGAAAGTTTGGGCGCAACTTTCTCTCCAGCCCGGACGAGCGAGCAGCAGCCAACTTACCGCGCTGAGGGGGAGGGGCCCTCCCGGCGCAGGCGAGCGTTGCGGGGGCAGGAAGTCGCCCCTCCGCGGCCGGCGGCCCAGGTACCCCGGCAGGTCCGGCACGACAAACCCAAGTCCGCCGCTGGGAAACAATAGGCGAGCCACGCGCGCGGCTCGGCTCGGCTCGGCTCCTCTCCTCGGCTCAGAGTGCGGGCTCCATCGGCGGCGCCGACCCGCCGAGAGCGCTGGCGGAGGCAGCCCCGCCGCAGCAACTCCGCCTTCCCAGTCCCCGGAGGGCGGCCGGACTCGCCAGCGGCGGCAGGAAGGCAGGTGGCGCGGGCGGCAGCGGCGGCGGCCACGGGGCGCTCCGGAAGGGCTCTCTGGCGCGCGCTTCCCACCGAGCGCGCGGCGATTTCCTCGCGCTCCGCAGAGCAGCCGGTGCGCCAGGCGACTCACCCGCTCGGTCGCCCAGTCCAGCGCCGGAGAGCAGCCGGGGAGTGAGTGAGTCACTCCCTCCCACCCCTCCCTCCCGGCCGGCCCGGCTCGGCCCCGCCCCGCCCGCCTCGCCTCGCCCCTCCTGCTGGGGTCTTCGGCGCTCCAGTAGCCCCGGCGCTGCTCTCCCGCGGCGGCGGCGGCGGCGGGTCCTTGGCTCTCGCCGAGCGGGGAACGGGAGCCCGGGCGGGCCGAGGTGGGCGTTGCGGAGAAGCCACAGACCCGAGCTGCCCCTGGCCGCCGGCTGCCTGCGTCCCGCGCGGCGCGGCGCGGCGCTGGGCGAGCTCCTCGGGCCGTGCGGACGCAGAAGCCCGCGTGCTTCGCGGCTCCTGAAGCAGGCTGGCCTTGGCGACCACCCACCCCCGGCCATGGGGACAAGTCCATCAACCGTGGTTCCTCGAAGTCCGAGTAAAACCTCAGTGGGCGGGGAGGCTCCAAAGGCGATCCTGCCTTACCTTGAAGGAAGCTCTGCTGGAATCCAGCGTGGTTTCTGCCCCCGGGGTCTGCCCGCTTCCCTAAGCCGGGAGATTTCAGCCTGGGGTTGGGAGCCTCCGCGGGGTGGCGAGCAATTGAGAAAGGAGTCACAGGGTTGGGGCTGGGTTTTTTCCCCTTCCTTTTCTTAAGGCTGATCAGGCCTCTGCAGGCAAGGTGGGAACATGGTCCGAATTTGCTCGAGATCTGCTTTTAGGTGTGCCCGCACGAGCCGGGCGGAATGGGTGGCTGTGACGCTGCAGAGTGACGGTCTGGGATACACAGATTAAAGTGTAACGATTGAAAATGTGGTGTCTTTTATTTCTTGCCAAGTCCTGACCCCAGTGAAGTCGTTCAAGTTATTCATGGGGAGGGAGGTCACTCAATTTCAACTCTCATTGCAGGGAACGGCTGTAGAACAAAGTTTGGAAACCTGGCCTCTTCTAAGCCAAAGTCTGCGTAGCCAGAGTTGGACTTGCGTAAGACTGTAAGCCATAATGGGTCTGCTTGATTGAATGTACTCTGCAAATCCATAACTATGGCTTATTCAGCCAGAAACCATAATTATGAGTCGTGGCTGAGCAAACTGTGGTTTGGAACAATGTGTTAAGCCAGGCAGAGTGGCTCAGTTCATACCTAACACTAAGCCACAAACTGTGCTTTACAAACAGCAATGACTCAGTCACATTTTGGGCTAAGCAAAACAAACCATACTTTTGATGGGTGAATCAAGCCAATGAGCAGTTTAGGTTTGCCAGTTACAAACTATTTTTTTCAGGAGCAACCCAAAATGCATTGCTAAGCGTGGCCTAAACCATCTCTCATGTTAGATTTGTCAGAAACTAAGCCACGTTGATCTGCAAAACACAAAAATTGGGGATGGCCAAATCCACAATGAGACAGCTTGGTTTACTCAACTCACAAAACTACTGTGGTTTTGGTTAATGTTGTGCAAATTCAACTAATTGTGGCTTATTCAGCAAACCATGGTTAAACAAACTGGCTTAGTACTGTGGATGAACCAATCTAACCTGGTTAGCTGAATGAGCTACAAGTAGCTGAATTCACACTTTAAGTCATAAGGTGATTATTAGGCTGAGTGTTGTGTGATGTGAACGCCAAGGAAGTTAGGGGCATTTGCAGTTGAGAGCCTGGCTAACATGCTCTGGGAGGGTGTTTCCACCATTCTTCTAATTTCCACACCTTTTTGGGCTCCCCAAAACTTCTCTTTCTCTGTCTCCCAACATATTTTAGTTGGCTCACACATTGTGCTGTACAATGGCTTGTTTTAACAATGGTTTGAATAAACCACAGTGCTTGCTTCACACATGCCACTAAGCCACAAAATGGAGCAATCTGTATAAACTAACCACACAGTCTGGCTTCCTATATACATTAACACATGCCCAAACCAAGCTTATTTGTTATAAGCACATAGCTCGGCTCCTTCTCTAATTTTTCTGCTGAAGGAGTTTAAGGACCTCGCCAAGTTGCAGGTGCTCCTGACATCTTCATTTCTTCAAATGCCCTCTAGGGAGTGAAGGGGAGAACAGGAAGTAAGACACCCGGGAAATCCTCTGATAATTGTTTTTGTTGGGAAGCCAAGTTGCATGGAATCTGGGGACACTCCAACCCTAAGGGCTCCCCAGCCCAGAGACACTAAACTAAGCACCTACCCAAAGTTTAGGATGATGTTTTAAGCAGGGAAAATTATTGTATGGGAACGAATTGGATAGAGCTCAGATCTGCTGAGAATCGCTGCTATTTAAGGATAGATAACCAAAGAGCCATTTCCATCTTGCTTTACATAAATTCAAGCAGTATGCAACATGCGGTTCGTTCCCTTAATCCCAAGCGCATGGAGGTTGGTCCACAGTCAAGGAAAGGCATGTTGCAAGTTCTCAAAGGCCATTTTTAAGTTATCCTTTTGCTTTCATCACCTCAGTTCCAGCACTGAAAATAAGGTTCCCAGACCAAGAGTGCAGAATCCTGCTAAGCGTTTGTCTGATAAGAATGAGCCCTCAATACGGTGCAGTCCTGTGCATCTTTACTTGAAAAGCCCATTGAATTATGTGGGACTTGTTTTTCTCTAAGGCTGGGTTCACATGTTGCATTAAGCTAGGGCTTGGGTAAACAAGGCTTATTAAAATAACTAACTAGATGAGCTGGGGCAAAATACTAAGCTATAAATCATGATTTGCAAACCACTGTGGCTGGGTTTATACTCCATGCTGTCAAAACCATACCCAGTGGTTACACTTGGTTTTGATTTTGGTGTGTATTGATACCCCTAACTTCTCCTGCCCCTCTGAGTGGGATCACCTGGATTTCTGTTGGCTGTACAGCTATTACAACACAACAGAAAGGAAGGCAGCAGAAATGTCCTGTCCCTTTCCCAATTAGGAATTCCTTGGCTGATATCTATCACCCTTGACCAAAGATTGGGCAAAGGAAGCGGATTGTTAAAAGGGGTTGCTGAGCCAATACTGCAGTTCTTTTTCTGGCATGCTGTAGTTTCTTTCTTCCATTTAAATGTAAAATCAATAGTCATAAATCAGATGAGTTGGCTACAAAAGCTGATTCTGATACTTCCAGTCTTTAACTATGAACAGCAAGGATCCATGTGCAGTTTGGCTTTCTCTGCTTGTTCAATGAATCCTACATCCATATTGGGGGAGTGGGGGAAAAGCAGGGTCTAATTTTTGGCCAGTTGCTTGCTTAGAGGTGGTTCAAAGATGAGATGTCTGTCTTGGCAGGATTGGTAGCCCGGTCATATCACATGATGCTCTAAAGTCAGAAGAGACCCTAAGATTTCTCTCCCCTTCCTTCCCTGGTTGTGGGGAAAGCAATGACAGGGAAGAAGCAGATCTGTGATCTAAACCACTCTTCTCTCCTATCTTAGCAAGGTTTTAAAAGGCTCTCGAGCTGTGATCTGACAACCAGAGGCAGATAAGGTTGTAAGGAAAAGGGGGGGATTGTGTCATTCATTCCCCATAGGACTGAAATAACTAGGTCAAGAGCAACCACTCCCTCCCTTCTAAACCTGGGACAGGTATGTTTCCAAGACTATGGCCTGGTTCTCACAGAAGGCTAAGCTATAATGTGGTTGGTTTAGTTTTAGCTTAATATTTTCTGTGAACACAACATTCTGGCTAAGAAATTCTGGAAGCTGAAAGCCACACATCTGGAAGTTGCCAAGGTTGGGAACACTGGCTTAGTATATTGCATAAACCCAGCCAATTGCAATGTGTTCAATAAATCTTGGCTCAGCAAACCAGAGCTTAATATGGTCTATAAGCCTGCTCTACAAGATCCCTAGCTTCCGGGGAGTAAATGACATTTCTACCTTCTAATCACCTCTGCTTCTGTGCAGCTAGATAAACCCAGACAACATTTCCAAGCTGTAGAAGGACAATCGCTTAATGGTGCAGAGAAACCCAAGTCACCCCATTTGATCAGGATAGAAGAGAAAGTAGGGAGATGCACGGTGATAAAAGTAAATAACACTGAAAGTTGCAGGAGCAAAATCGATAACGCAAGAGAAGAGTCTCTCACCCAATAGAGATACTCAGGATTCTTGCTTGAACCAGATCTTGTAGTGTGATTTTAGCTCATCTGTTGTTCTGGCAGAAACAAGAGCCAAGGGGCTTTGATGATCTTCAGGCAGGGAGGATGATTTTGACTAACACTTGTCTTTTCTTTGGCCCAGTAGTAGCAGGAACAGGATCGTGATTGGAGGGGTGTTTCATCTCAAAAAGTTAATGTGGGGGAGAAAGTGGCAAACTTCCCACCAGCTATGCGTATTTGCGGAGAGAAGTTGGCTGAGAAGGAAGGAGGAAATGGAGCAGATATTGATCCAGTTGACTCTTGCTCAATTCTTATTTGTTTAGCAAGGCTGGTATAGAAAAAAATTCTGGGGGTTAGTGAGAGAAAGATACACTGCTTGGATTTTAATCCCAGGTCCTAGCTTGGTTTCAACTGTGTGTTGCTGTTGTTTTTAACTAGATGGCTTGAAGGCTATTTGGGCAAAAATCAAATCAATAGATGACGACAAAGGGTTATCTATACTTGTGACGTGAATGAGACTAGCAGTCATTCCCTTCCTCCAAGGAAGCCTAGGAACTCTGCCAAAGGATCCTGATCAATGAGAGGCCCCCCACTTTAATATTTGTCAGAATTTTAGGGTAAGCCATCCTAGGAAGCTGACTATAAAAGTAACACAGGATTGTTCAATGAAACAGGACACTATCAGATCTGGTCATTGTGATTTGAAACCAAGACTTAAGGTTTGACATTTGAAATGGCTTTGTTCTAGTGAGCAAGGCATAGTTAAAGGAACCTATGACTTTGAGCAATGTTTCTCAACCTTGGCAACTTTAAGATGTGGGGACTTCAACTCCCAGAATTCCTCAGCCAGCCATGCTGGCTGGGGAGTTCTGGGAGTGGAAGTCCACACATCTTAAAGTTGCCAAGGTTGAAAAACACTGACTTAGAGCAATGCACAGATCAGGTCTTCAAACCAATCCTGAGAAGACCTTGAATTTAGAACAGAAATAATATGATAAGCTGAACCACATCTGTTAATAGGGGGACATCAACTTTTTGTATCAGTTGAAGTTTCTGGATCAGTTTCAAAGGAATCCTCTTTGTCTGACCGCAGGCAACCTGTATGACAAGAAATAAATCTTTAATATTGTTGACGATCACTCCATTCTATAGGCAAAGCGCTCATACAAGTTACACGCTGCTTGCGCAATCTGAGCCCAAAGCAGCAACATATCAAGAAGTGGTGGAGTCATTATGTGTAAGCTTTTCCCTTCCAACATGTGCTTTTCCTGGCCAAATCCTGGTCAGCAGCAGCTTTTCAACCCTTTACAAATTGGGCAAAACTTGACAAATGATAATAAATAGAGGAAAATGAGAACTTGGAGGCAACGAGCAGAAGTGAAAACAACAACAACTGATTCCTGCAGTGCATTGTGAGAACTGCTTGTTCTTCATAAAATCTTTGAAAAGCACCTTCAAAATAACTAATAAGGGTTTCCAACCCTCTACTGCTGAAACACACGTAGACAGTTAGTCCCCATTGGGAACTGTGTAATCACATGAAAAGACAGTCCCCCGTATACTTCCCCAGGTATGAATGCTCCCTCTTCTGCAACCTGCGCACCAGCAGGATACCAGCTAGACCACACTTCATTTGGGGAAAAGGTAGAAGCACAACTGGGGGGGGGGGGGAGGAAGAAAGCAATATCCTCTCTCCCAGTTTTAAAGACACCACAAGAGACTCCCAGTTACACACTGACAAACATAGCAGACCCCCAAGACAAACTAGCTAGAAGTCATTTGGGAGTGCCACATCCCAAAAATAAGGGTCATGGGCTAGGTGCAATTGTTAACATTCAGTTAGTCACCATTTGTACTAAGCCCTGGTTAGTTTTGACTGGAGTTCAATGATGAGCCCCAAAGGCTGGGCTCACACATCACAGTGGGACATTATAAGGTTTGATTTTGGCTTTGTGTGTGATGTGAACCCAGGCCTTGTGGTTTATGAAACCATGATTTATGACTTAATGGTGTATGAGCTCAGCCATTGGCTTATTCCACAAACTGACCTAGCCAACTTGCCCAGGAAAAGTCCCTATTGATCATTCCAACAAACCAACTTGCAGCCTCTCTCACCTGACCCATCCAAGAGTTTCAAACTGCCTTGTGGAAGACTCTCCTCTGTTTCCCTTATTATTCTCATCAGAGATTGTCCATTGTTTTACCAATCCCTACCCTTTGCCTTGCAAAAACGAGACTTCTTATAAAGAGTTTACAGCAAACAGCTGTAACACAGCTGTAACACTGTAATGCAGCCGGAAGTTGTTTGTATTCTTATCGCCACCAGCTGGAATGGGAGCAATTCAGAAAGAAAGCAAACAGGCTGATATTTCATCTCTGCCAACAGAGTAGCTTTACTTCCTATCTTTCTGCTATAGAATGGACAGCCAGACCAAAGACTCTCAAAGCACAGGAGTAAAACTTGGTGGAATTGGCTTCTATGATTTGGATGCGGAAAGAAGCTGAATGGAAGAATGGTAGTTGCAGACAAGCAATAATTTATTATGTCTTTTATTTTGCGGCCCCAAACTGGGGTTTGCAAAGTTTTGAAAAATGCTATATTTACATCCAATTAAGATCAATCCACATTGTAAGCAACAGTTTTCCATCTGATTAAGGGTGTGGATGATGATTTATTGGGAAACTCTGATCATAATTCAGCACATGTTGGGTGGATCTACATAAACGTTATATTCCATTACTATGAAGATTGTGTTGCTCATGAAACACGCACTGTGGGTCCAAACTGTCCTTCTGATGGATGGAAAAATTCAACTTTTCTCCCTACTATTTTGATCTGAGAAGTTTCAGCTGCAGTCCTGTCAGTTCTGTTTGTAAGATGGAAAGATGTGCTCTATGTTACATATATCAGGGGAAACCCTCCCAGAAGACAGGAGTTTTCTATCAGCATTCCAGAACTGAAATTGGCTAGAACAGTTTGACAAAGAACGCAGTTGTGAAATTGATTGAAAATGAACAAAGCACTTACAGCAGAAATGGTCAGTGTGTGTGGTTACAGCTGCAAATGAGGTAGGTGTGTGTGTGTGTTGGTCTAGGGCAGTGTTTCTCAACCTTGGCCACTTGAAGATGTGTTGAGAAACACTAGTCTAGAGACATCCGGGGCTCTGTGTGTGTAAAAAAAAAAAGTTAAGATGGCAACTGTGATTGCACAATCAAAGGCACGCCCCTTTGAAATGTGCACTGCATGCAAAGGGGCAGGTCTTTGATCACAGGGTCTTCACTTTTTTGATCCCCCACAGATGCCCCTGGCTCACAATTTTGCACAAACAAAGGCAGATTGCTTGTCGAATTTGCTTTCAGCCTGCTTGGACAAACAACAACGTCAATGTCAGGATTTTTATAGTCGCTGCTCTCAGGAGGAAATATTGATTCAAAATTAGAATGGGCTGAAAAATGAGATTGGCCCAGAAGTCAACCCAAATATCAGGAATTATACAAAATTAAGAAAAATGGATCTTATTAAAATATGGTTTTGGAATCAACTGTTTTATTGTTTATTTCTAATGAAATATTTTATTTATCAAGTTGAAAGGTCCTATATTTAATAATTAAAATGTAATTATTAAAAATAAGTCGTATGTTTCTTTCTTGCCCAACCTTAACCACAGTGAAATCTTCAGTTTTATTCATGGGGTGGTCACACAAGTTCATTTTAGGGGGTCCTGGCACCACCAAGTTTGAGAATCCATAGCCTAGGGATAACCTGAGAAGGGGTTTATTCTGATTTCTGCTTCTCCCTATGTGGTTTAGGACAGTATTGTTTTCTGTTCTTTAAAGGGTTCTATCAAATACCCATGAAGGAAAGAAAGAATTATAGTTCAACCCTCTGCATAATCATCGATAGAGAATGCAACTAAAATAGAAGAAACATCACGGTAAACTTGGCTTACAACAAATAGCACCTATGAGTTGCTAAAACCATGTAGCCTTCTTGTCTCAATTATGCAGTGAGCAACTGGAGCTGACCTTCTAAATGCAGCTGTAAACTAGGGCTTCCATACAAAGACTGCAAAAATGCAGACGACCACTAGATGGAAGCAAAGAGAGATTTTTTAAAAACACTTTGCTGCTCTCTAGTGATTTTTATAGACTTTTGCAACCCTGACATGGTAGCTCTGGGACAATCTGAATGCATTTCTGGGACTTGATCAGAAATTCAAGAATGGCATACAGAAGGGATACAATTCTTTTCTTTATTTGGGTAGACATAGGTTTGAAGCTTTCATGGCAAAATGCCTTTGGTGAGCCCCCCAGGTGTAAGTGTATTTGGTACAGAGTGTGTAGCTGAGTAGACATTTATATCTCTCCAAAGCACATCTCTGTGACCCTCTATGAGAAATTAAGGTAGTGGTCTTCAGTGGGGATAGCCAGGTTAATTTTCAGATGTAGAAGAGGACTTCAGGAGCAGGAACTCAGGAACTCTCCCCTCCTCCAAATAAGGTGGAATTATGTGGAAGGTCTCAAAGGTCTCAAAAATTGATTTTACCACCAAGGGTAGCATCCATGTCCAGTGGTACCAGCCTATAACTGGACGGGACATTATTATGATATCAGTAGAGGATTTGCTTACATTAGCGGTCTTTGGAAACATTTGGGTGCACCAACGATTTCATCTATAAAAGCTCCAAACCCTCTTAAATGTTAAAAGAATAAAAGAAAGGGGTAACGGGAAGAACTGGGGGAGATGGACGGCGAAGTCTAGGTGCATGCATATCCAGTGCCCCAAAGGGCATCTTCCGCAAGGCCTCCTCCAGGGGCATCCATGGGGCGGGGTGGGGGGGTGTCAAAAAAACTAAGATAGCAGCTGGACATGCATGGTCATGGCTGACATCTTGACACCCCTGGTGGACACCCTTCATCCTCTCAGGGTGAGTAGGTCCTTGGTTAGCACTGACTGCTAACCAGGAGTGCACATTTTGTTACCAGGCCTGAGAGAACATAAACAATCTCTAGGAAGTCCCAGTTTCCTTGACAGAGGGCTGAGTTTCAGCTACTGTTGCTTATTCCAGAGGAGCCTGCCATTGCTGGAGAAAATAACAGCCAGAACAGTTGGCCTACGAGCAAAAGGCAAGCAGCTTGGAAAAAGAGCAGGTATCATCTGAGCAATGCAGGACAGGAGCTGCCTGCTTGAAGGAGGACGACTAGCCTGCAATTGTCACATACCAAGGAGCTCATTAAGGAACATCACATGATGGTTTATTGTCTGCAGACAACAATCAGGCCAGACAGTTACACAGTGGTGTTTGCAGCCAGACCAACACTTAATGCTTTTCTCTAGTCTAAAGTGCCCAAGAAGGGAGCCACTCATTACACTGTTGTTTTCCTCTCCCATAGCAGCGTCAAATGTTCATTATCCCTCATTGCGCTCATCAAGAAGGCATCCGAGCTCAGGGCGGGGGGTTGATTTAGCACTCCAGCCCACACTGCTGTGGACCAAATTCACGTCTTCCTTTTGCAGGCTCCCGTGTCTGAGATCATCAGGTGTCTCCAGCCTTCTAGAAAAACAGCAGCTCCTTCAGAGCTGCTGGCCACATACATTTTGGGAAGATGGACAGAGAGAGAAATCATGAGCCAAAATTCTTAAATGGCCACGTGGACTTTTCCAAAGCCCTAGGTCTGTGTCCCTCCCAGCCTGGGAATTTGCCATAAAGTGTTTTCCCCCTTGGCCAATACAATTTATCACTTCTATGAAAAGATTTCCAGCAATGACGTTACTAAAATTTTGGCAGCATCTGGGATCAGGCTAAGAAAAGTGAAAGGAGAGAAAAAGCGAGCAAGAGATGATCAATACAAGTTGTTAGTCTTGGCCCTTACTGGTGACACACACTTAAAATTAATTTTGCAGCCTTTAACTGCTCCTCCAAGAAGAAGCATTGGTAGACCCCTTGCTCCTGACTTCACCAGGCATCAATTTTCCCAAAACCCTGGAAGGAGAAGAAAGTATAATTATCCTCAGGCTCCAGGTCAAGTTGAACTGTGCACCCATTTTAACATTACCCAGTTAAAGTTCTAGCAGTTATCAGATTGTGAAAGACTGAAGTCCAAAGGAACAGGCTGAATGGCGTTCCCAGCCACCTCCTGGCCTTTTTGGAGTAACCAAGTCTATCCTGCCTCATTACTGTAACAAGGAATTCATGGCCTAAGCCCACAGAATTCATCTTCCTCCAGCCCACAGCTGTGCCGAGCACCCTAGGAATCCGTTTAATTTGCTCCAAGGTTAGCAGCGATCACTTAGATACATGCTCCATGACATCCTTGGAGATAATTATTCACTGCAGTGTACTTTCTGCTTGAGATGAATCTGACTTCTGGCCTCTCATTGATTCGCTGAAGTAATTAATTGTGGCAAGAATCAGCTTTGGTGCATGAGTGTTGTGCACTCTCTTAACTTTGTTCACATGATTCCACCTTATTGGGGAGGAGGGGGAGTTTTGCTGAAGAATCAGCCCACCTTTTGCTGCTCCTGAAGTCCTCTTCCTATGTCTGAAAATATATAGGCGGTGGGGATTAAGAAGGGTTAAAGAGGGAGGAGAAAGATTAGGATGACAATTACTCCATAGAAAGAAGGGCGGAAGTCAACATTCTAGGTTTTCTTTCTTTTTTTCACTTCTTTTTTCTGATTTCCCATCTTCTTTTCTTTTTCTTATTTTTCTTTGCATGTTTGATACTTCTATTGCATTGCAAAATTCGAATGAACTTTTTTTTTAAAAAATGAAAATGTATAGGCAGAGTATCTTACTTCAGACTTCTACTCACGTGTGCTTTTATCTTTTTTTTTTAAATAAATTTTAGTATATTGTCAAAAAAAAATTAAAATGCAGAAAAATCAAGAAAAAGGGAAAAAAGAAAAAAAAGGAATAGAGAAGAAAGAGTAGCTTCCGACTTTCCTTGGCACAGGTATAAATGTAAAATATATTCGCCTCTTACTCTAATATTTAAAAGTTTACATAATAAAAATAGTTTTTAATCTAATATTCAAGAAAGTCCAAAATCAATCTATTTCAATACTGCATATGATTTGTGCAAGATATTTCTATAACTCACACGTGCTTTTATCAATTGAATTAAAAAGATATCCAAGTTGAAATTCACAGTCTGTTTAGGGGCAAGAGAAACTATATTGACTTTGGAGAATATACAAGATACCCAGAGCACTTAGTTTTTTTCCCCCCCCCTTTCTTTTCACTGAAAAAATACTCTACACGCTCACAGAAATTTTCAACCCCCTTCAGAGGCTACTGTTCTTCTGCAAGGCTTCTTGGAACGACCATGGGATTATCTGATGTTACTTGTGCCACCAGAATGCCCAGTTTACTCAAAATTCACTAACTGTTTGGATAATGCCAATATCATCAACTGCGTGTATGTCAAATGGAAATACTAAGCCAAGATTGGGTTGTCTTTGCTGCAAAATATGTTTCTTTCCCCTCAGAAACGCTCCCCAATCACATAATAATTTATGCATCTGGGCATTTTTCCATGCTTCACCGTTCCTGGGCAACGTGCTTTTTTGCACCAATTACTCTTTTTTACAACCCCTTTAGGACAGTGATTTTAAAAAGAAAAAAAAAAGTTTAGATCCACTTTGGTGCATTTTTATATTGAATGTGAGCACTGCTGTTTTTTAAAATTGCGATTCAATATTGATATGCTGTAACTTTCCCCCAGTAAAAAAAATCACTTCCACTGCATAAAATTCCAGAGATCCCAAGGTTAGCCTACAGTTCATTTCCTTTGTCCACTACTATGATTTATCATGTTGTTAGGTGCCAAGAATGAAATTATTTCAGAGATGGCCTCTTTTTTGTGATATATTCTTTTCCCCAAGAACTTTATTTGGCTCCCTTCCATGAGATCTTCAGATGGACTTACTTGATTTGGGTTTCCTGATGTAAGTGCTGCTGGTCTTTAAAACCTGATCACACTGAACCCTGTCATTAATTGTTTTATGGCATTGTTATAATCCCTGTGCAATTGAAAGCTTCGGAGCGGTCATCCTAAAAGAGACAAGTCACTTATTTCCATAAATCTATAATTATATTGGATCTAAAAAAAAAGGGTAGTGATTTCTAGGCTGTGCAGCACTTTAAATGTGAAAGCAAACAGGTGCCTTGGAGCATCTGGTGTGCAAATGTAGCCCATTTCTGCAACTCTTTTAACCAAATGCTTCTTTCCGTGGGATCTCATGGGAGGAGACATCCACACCATCTCTGGAAAAGGCACAGCTGGTTTAAATTGTTGCAGATACTTCATGTGCTCCAAAGCACCTTTTGCCTTCACGGTTAACGTGCTGCACCACCCGAGCATTTTCCCTCACCCTTCCCTACCCCACCCCACCCCAGGTTTCTTCACATCTCTACAAAACCTGGCTGTATCATTTTGATCCTCCTGGAAGTTCATTCCCTCCACCACTTAATCGATCATTTATCTCCCACCTTCCTGTTCAGGGATCCCCTTTGAAACAGCTTCCTGAGTTCCAAAGTTCCTGAGTTTCAAAAGCTTCTGCTTACAATCCAGAGTGTGAAGATTCATTTGATCATATTTCCTTGTCTCTTCACCTCAGCCAACAAGTACGAAGAGATCCTTATTTAATCATCCAGCTGACTCTCCACTTCTTTGCAGTGATGGGGAAAGTTTGGGGTCAACTCCAGCACCCTCACATGCTCAAATGTAAGGAACCTATAGATGAAGGTGGCCATGGATTGGATAGCTTAGAGGGCAGAAGGTATTATTCCTGATCAAGCAGCTTGGTCTACAAACATTCCAACACTTCTAGCCCCTTAGTATCCATGCTGGAATAGTAATTAAATTACATTTACAGGCCAATGCTAATATGAATGCTATTATACTGTTCAGCAGTGTTTCTCAAGCATGGCAACTTTGAGATGTGTGGACTTCAACTCCCAGAATTCCCCAGCCGGCATACTGGCTGGAGAATTCTGGGAGTTGAAGTCCACACATCTTAAAGTTGCTAAGGTTGAGAAACACTGCGCTACAGGTAGACTTGATAACTGTAGGAGCATCTCATGGACAGGTTCACCATCAGCTTGTATGTGAAGTTAAGTTGATGGTGAACCACCACTGGACATCTATTTCTTCACGTAGGGCTCTGTGGCCTCTTCTGGCCTTTGATTGTCCAACCAATCAACCAAAACTCCCATTCGGAGCTTCATCCCTTTTAGCTTTCCCATCTTGAATAAGTTACCCAGAATTAAATGGGAAATAAGAAATTTAATAAGAAATTAAATGGGAAATAAGGCTTGGGGGAAATATATTTAAAACACTTTGGGGTTCAGTCCATATGCTTGGTGATTGGGTGAACCTATTTTCTGGTTTCACACAGGACGCCAAGTGGTAAACTAACCCACAAGCCAAGCAAGGTTAACATGCTGTGCAAATACCAGGTACAAAGTTTTGAAGTGACCCTGTTATGGATGTTGGGTAAAATATTTGATTTTAACCTGCATAGGGAGCTGCAGTCTGCCAAAGAAAATTCTTTTTAACCTCATCTGTGATATACAGAAGCTAAAGTGCTTTGACTGAACTCAGTTGAGCTCCATTGAAGTCAATGAACTCAGAAATGATTTGGCTGGTATTGCTCATTCCTTCTTCCAGGCATGCTGCCAGGAACGTTAATGGAAAAGGGATACAAATAATAAATATCACTACCAAAGAAAAAAAGAAAAAAAAACAGGCGATGGTCCAGTGACACATCAGCAGTTTCAGACAGGAGGCAGCGAACTCCCATACTCTGGATGGAAAGACAGCTTGATACAGAATCGTTGTCTGCCTTAGACCAGAGAGATGGATAAATCTATGTTTTTGCAAGCATCTATCCATTTTCCAAGTACAGATTCATCCATTTCCAGTTTCTGCACTGGTTCGCAGCTTTTGGGTTTTTTTTGTTTCCAAAGCCCACCTGTACTATTGCAATCATTTCTGGACACAACGTCCTTCCATCCTTTTTTTTTTTTTTTTGCAAACGGGTTCCCTGCCTATATGCAAAGTAACGTGGGTTTTTTGTCAAGGAACCTAGTCCAGGAACGAGATGGAAAGAGGCTACTGTAATACCTATGTTTCCAAAGCCGTTGTGCCATTGAATATCAATTAACAGAGGGGAAAAGCTTGTTGTAAGACCTGCAGATTGATGGAGAGGACCAACTTGGTTATGGGATTTGCAACATCAAAGTCATAAGGCCACTGAGTTGATGATGATGATGATGATGATGATGATGATGATGATGATAGCAACAACAATAACTCTGGGCAGCTCACAACAAAGGAATTACTATAAAATCAATAAAACATAAAAAATAAAGATAAACGATGGCAAGTGCGATGGGGTGAGGGGTCTCCCTCTCCCTCACCAAAGGCCTGGGGGAAGATCCAGGTCTTCCTGGCTCTTCTGAACAATAGCAGAGTGGGGCCATCTGGATTTTGTGGGGAACCTCTTTCCAGAGGGCGGGCACTGCTACAGAGAAGGCTGCTTCCAGGATCCCGAGAGATGGCATTGTTAATCAAAGGAACCCAGAGCACGCCAACTGTGTAGGATCAAATCATCTGGGCACATGCTATGGGAGACTGGTGGTCCCTCAAGTAAGCAGGCCCTATGCCATGTAGGGCATTACAAGTAACAACTGGTGCCTTGAATCAGACCTGGAAGGTGATGGAACAGCAGCCATGAAAAGAACGAAGGCTTCCAGAACCTTAGTTCTGGATTTATGATATTGACCCATTGGCTGTTGAGGGAAACCGGATGTTAAATCAGATCAGCCATTGTTCCAATCCACTCGGGTTAGTGTTAGGTTTAGGGTTAGAGATCCAGATGATGGAAATCCACCGGACGTTTAAAGATGAGAACTAGAAATGTTGAATCCGAATATAAGTCCTGCATAAGAACCAGTTTAAAGGGCTGCGAAAGGCCACGTAATCCTGAATGGGGAAAAGTCCCATTCTCTAGAAGTCAGGTAATGTAAAGGATCTCTCCTCCTTTTCTGTTGCTGCAAAACTTCCATTACGCGAGAAGCTGATAATAGCCTTTTCTGCATGCTGTCATTTCGGAGTTCAACTGGTTATTCCTTCATAGGAGAAAGACTTTAATTACATGTCTTCGCCCCGGGCTATGATTTCTCTCCCGCTGGTGGGAGAAGGAGCGTTTTTGTTTGTTTGTCTTGTGTTTTTTTTTTTAATTCTTTCTTTCTTTCTAACCACACAGGGATATTTATAGTGGAAAAACCACAGCTCAGCAGTGCAAACAATGGGAGGATGGCCCTTTTCTCTTGAAAGTTAAAATGATAAGATAAAGGTTTCTCTGTTCTGTGGAATTTCAGGAGCTTTAGTTTTTCCAGTTGGACCAGCTGAATCCAGGGCCAAACCAACTCATTTCACTGCTGGAGGTGGAGTAGCAGATGACATACCTGTTTCCTCCCTAGCCAAAGTGAATCTTAGCTCTGCATTCCTACAGAACGATTAACACCCTATTTTACTTCGGCAGGTAAAGCATATACTATGAGGCTTCTCTCTTCCATTCATATTCGTGTCCAATACTTTCCAGATATTTCTTGCATGCAAGCCTTTTTTAACCACACTTACTCCTGACGAATTTGCCAATGTCCAGCCTAGATCAAATAATCAGGGGGTGGGAAGAAATATCATCTTTTCGAAGTCAGTGAAATGAAATGACTGCCAAGGCTTCAGAGAGCTGTGCAATGCCTTTTATTTCTTGGTTGAATTTGTACAACATGCTAGATTAAGTGTGGGGGTTAGTTTGGGATTCAGTGTGTTGTGGGAACTCAGCTCTTCTCTTATCCTGTTGCATGAACCAGGCTGATACATTCATCCATAATATGGTTGGCTTGATTGGATGTATCACAGTATGGGAACACAACAGTTGTGTTTTCTTAACTTGGCTTAGCATGCTCTATGAACCCCCTCCCCCAGGTGGGTATCCCTGACCATATTCATCTCCAGTTGCATCACTGATGAGAAGTAGGAAGGGAAGTGTAAGGTAATTTTCTCCATTAGATTCACACATTATGCTCAGTCATGTTTTAAACACAAGACATAATAGTCTGGTTCACTCATAACACTGAGCTATGTTTTTTACAGTCCACCATAGCTGGGTTCACACATTGCACTAAGTCAAAACTCAGACAAATCACATTATGGCTGAAGCAGCAGCATATGAGAATCTGGACATTTGGGATTGTAATCACATGTGAACCCAGACAATTATGACTTATTTAGAAAGAATCATGGCTTAGGCCAATATTGAACCCGACTTATCTTCTTAGGTCTGGGAGCACATGCTTAAATACTTGAGAATGCAGTTAGCTTCAGCTGTGGGGGTTGCAAACTTTTGAACTGACTATTGTAAATATGCCTGGTTTTGCATGAATTAGCACATGGGAATGCTTTCCTCCATGCACTGATCAGCTGCAACATGCCTGCATATTCTAGCTAGTGTTAAAACCATCAGTTTGAATGGTTATGCGCTAGTCTTCCTGATCTGAAAGGGAACAGGAAACACATCCTTTTGCTAGAGCACTATTTCTCAACCTTAGCAACTTTAAGCTGGGTGGACTTCAACTTCCAGAATTCCCTAGCCAGCATGGCTGGCTGGGGAATTCTGGGAGTTAAAGTCCACATAGCTTAAAATTGCTGAGGTTGAGAAACACCTTGCTAGAGGATGCTTCATTGGGGACAAATCAAACCCTCCAGTCTGAACGTCTTAGAAGTCCATCTGGTTGAATGGAGATTTGAACCAGGGTGATCTTACTTCAAATTCCATACCATAACCACTGAACTACACTAGCCCTGAGGTTAGAGTAAAGCCCCACCCAACCCTCAGGAGCATTGCCAGATGAGAATTCGAGGCCAATGGTGTAGAGTTTAGCCAAGGAAGAAGCTTTCTCAGGAGTAAAGAGCTACTTTGAAGTAAGGCCTACTTTTGAGGAACAATTCTCTTCAGAAGCTCAGGATTCATGGAGATAAAGCCTGTGTGATCTTGGAGGTCCTAGATCACTATAGGAAATAAGGGAGATTGACCTTGATGGAAATATGCAAGAACCATTACCTAGGCAAAGGAGGCTGAAACATTTTTTAAGCCTTAGGAAACAAGTTAATATCTGGAAGCAGTTCAGGTGAACACCTCCCTGATTGATTGCCAGTATTGCACAATCAGACTTGCAAGATTCTGTTATTATAGCCAATCTCAAGAAAGTACAATTTTAGTCTTCCTGTGGGGTTGATTTCCTGATCTGGTCTATTGAGTGGGGCTGACAATTACCTCCACCCCCCCACCCCCCATCTAGAGCAGACAGTTCTGGCTGCAACAGCTGGCAACCCTTGACATTTTCTTTTGAGGGTTCTTAGTTTGGTACCTGCCAGCCTTCTTGCCCCATCTGACTTCCAATTTGTTTCCAATTATTTTAATAGCTGCTTTTAAAAAATGGAAAGCTGAGTTGCTGTCCAACCTCTACCACAGGAATGAGTACCTTCTTTCCTTTGGGCTTCATATTTTTGGCTTCAGAATACTGTAGAGGGTGTTGTGGTGATGTAATATGGTAACTGAAGAGTCAGGGCCAATGGTTTTGATCCATTCTGAGTAGGGCTACCAGATCTGCACAGCGAAATCCTGTTGGGCCACTACGTGCCAGCAAAGACTCAAGTTTTCCTTATCTCTTAGCTGCCATCTAATGGTCATTTGGATTTTTACAATTAAAGGGGAGTGGGAATATGGGGTATCTCCTTTCAAAATAAGGGTGTAACTTTCCAGGGGCATAGCCTCCTTTTTTGGAAAGTTGTTTTCTAAAACCTAAATTCTTGCAAAATTTGTACCATGAGCTAAATTTTGGTAGTGCCGACTTGAGGGTGAGCTCATTGGGCTCCACAAATGGGTTTGAGGGCCACACTCCTGTTCTGCCCATAAGCCTTCTTAGAAAATTAAAACAAGGAATGGCTGTAGCCTGGGAATGTGCCCACCACCTGCCCAGAAAAAAAAGACAAAGTTGAGGTAGTAGACTATTGTTGGGGTGTGTGAGTAGAGGAGGTGCCTTCTGGTCAACGGGAAGTCTGGTGGCTGGCACATGCTCTGTTATGACAGCCCGTCAGCAACCAAAGGTTAAAGGCACCTGGGTTAGCCACTATTTCAAATCTCTGATGGTTGATTTTGTTCCTGGAACTTGGATTTTTGCTGTTGGTCTTGCTCTTTCCTGATTCTTGCGACTGATCCTTTTTTGTTTCCTATGCTTCCTCATTACAGTACATTAAAAAGATAGGGATCTATTCATAGCATCCCAAATGTGCCCACCCACCCCCAAAGGTTAAGGGCACTATCTCAAATCCCCAATGATGGCATTTTCATTTGTTCCTGGACCTTGTCTGGACTTTGACCGTTTGCCTTGCTCCTCCCTCCCTCTTCCTTCCTTCCTTCCTTGAGACTGAATTTGGTTGTTTCCTAACCAAGCATCCTCATCACACCAAGAAAGGTAGAGATTTTTTTTTTTTAAACCATCCATTAACCTACTTCCATTGACTGGCAACTAAACCTTTCCAGCTGCTTGAGCTGCAAGCTTTTGGGTGCTGTCTCCAGGTGTCCTAGAACTCTCATCCAATGAAACCCTGGTTTCCTGTGAAGAGTCTATAATCACCTGATTCATTTGGATCCTGAGTCAAACCACTAGAACCTAAGTAGTGATGATGTGATTCAGAGATTGAATTTCACAACCACTTTAGAATGTGAGTATTGGAGAAGAATGGAGAAGCTGGTGGAGTAAGAAAGGCCAGCTTCAACTTTGCATAGAACCTTTCCCATAACCGTTCATATTGTCAAGAACAATTGCATGTCTAGAATGGAAAAAAGCAATGGCAAATCACTTCCATATCATGCCAAGAAAACTACATAGATACAATCATTAAGATAATCAGGAATCAAGCTTCATATCTCACTGAGGTTTCTGCAAAGTTATCTTAAACTCAATCCACTGAAAATGCAGAGTTGCGAAATCTCGCTTGGCTGTGGAAAGCACATATCTCCATGCCACTAAAGGCATGCTCTATTTTTTAAATGGTCTTTTCTCACTTTATTTCCCTTGTATATATTCCAACTTTCTATAAATCTATAGCTACACTGGCTAACAGAAACTAACTAATATAATGCAGAGCATGCTGGTGCCGAGCATGGGAAAAGTCTTAGTAGCTTGGTTTTTCAATGGCTCCCAGTCAGCATAGTTAAGTGAGAAGATGCCACCTTGAAATATTAAAGCATTCTCTTTGAACAGTAGCTGAAGTGGGTGCAGAGATTGTCTACAATATTGTCCCCTTACATTTCAGAGCACCACGGTCGGAATTTTTTTTTTTTCCAAGCAGAATTGCTGTTTAATCAGCACACTTGCATGAATACAACTGAAAGCCAGTTTAGGGAAGCTGAAGAACTAGACGTTCTAGTCTTCCCTTCGGCAGGAAAGCCAGCTGGGTGACTTTGGGGCAGTCCCTCTCTTTCAACCCAACCCACTTCACAGGGTTGCTGTTGTTGTGGGGAAAATAAGAGGGGGGAGCATCAGGTACACTGCCTTGAGTTGTACAAAATCAAGGCAGGATATAAATCTAATCATAAGGATAGACCACAATACAAAGTAATACTGTGCATTTAATGGGGCCTCTTTGCAGAGCGTGCGAGGGTGAGCAAAGCTTTCATCCTTTTAAAAAAAAGATCTGGAAACTAAATGCCTACCTACCTGTACAGGAATGTGTGAATATTCACAGTTGTTTAGATATGTGTTGAAAAGGGCCTCTAAAAAAAAAATACTGTGGATTTCTTGCCTGCCACAAATCCCTCTCATTGCTCACCCTGCCCCCCATCCCTGATGTTCACCTTTTTGTAAAGGAGAAGTTGCCAGACTGGTTCTCCAACTTTAAGCCGCTTCCACTACCAAGAATTTGTAGGAGAGGTGTGTTAGTCGAGGATAGCACAAACCAGAAGGAATCTGGAAACACAGATTTTATTAAAAGGCAGAAGCTGTGGTGAGCTGCGGCGCTCCATGCGCCTGGAGAAGTGAGCTCCCGCAGCTGACGACAGCATCTGCCTTTTGATAAAATGTGTTAGTCGGACAAGATGCTACCAGGCCCCTGACTTTAGACTACCAGGACTTATAACGTGGCCCAATTGGCATATATTTAAACCATCCGCAATGCATAGGAATCATCACTGAAGAAAATGTGGAAATGTTATTTGAGAAAGAATTGGAATATTCAGGGAGAAACTATGTCAGAAGGAAAGACTCAAAAGTGTACCAAGTCCTACATGATCGTGATGAATCCTGCAGGGCCTGAATAAAATGTATTTGATACCACAAGCACTGGTTTTTCAACGGAGCTTTGTAGTTATCAAAGGCAACTTGCTGATTTTTCAGAGTGAAGGTTCGGAGGCATCTGCAGAGGGGGTCAAAAAAGTCACGATGGCAGTATCATCGAAGGCCTGCCTCTTTTTTATGTGCAACCCTGGGAAGAGTTAACGCCAGAAATATTTTTTGATTTTCAAATCTGATTTACAGTTCAGGTTTTTTTTACAGATGTAAAACTGTCATTTTGAGTTAATGCAAATCCTTGAATTTGCTGCTAACACAAGCCCATTACAGCACTAACCTACTGAGTTCCAACCCTCTATCAATATTTTTAAAATAAATAAATGGCATCCATATGTAGTCTTTGGGTCAAAAGCAATTCCTTGCCATTTTGGATCTACGTTCTGTGTTTTTATAGACTAAGCATTCCATATCCAAAGCATAATCATAAATCTTAAATTATATTGCATGAGGAATATGAGCACAGGTTTATGTTCCAATGCCATTTGTCATAAAAGGAGAATATCTTTAATATTCAGTCCCTTTAATCTCTGGTTAAAAGCATCCAATGATGAGAAGAATTCCTGATTGACATATTCAAGGGCCCCTGCTCTCATTCCACTGAAAGGCATGGCCCAAGGGATACCAATCCTCTTCTGGTTTGAGATGGGTCTTCCTGCGTGATTCTCATCCCCAAATTGTGAGGGCAAGAACTGGCAATGTCAGAAGAAGAGGGCCATAAGGCCAGACCAATACCACGCACATCTTCCACTGAGAAATGAATGACTCTCACTCCATATCAGTGTAAGGGCAGGAAAAAGAGATGTAGGATTTGAATCTGCAGTCTTTTGTATATAGGGTCTGGATCCTAGACTTGGCAAGAATGACTTTCTAACACCTGCAGTAAAAAGTATCTTATCAGATCTGTGGTCCTTCAATTGCCTTCAGTTTCAGTTCCAAAACCAGGCATTAACCTGGATCATCTAACATGTAGGGGTATCTGCAGGGACAGCCAACACATTAAAAGAGGGGAGGCTCTGATTTCCTGGTCATATCCCCCATTTTGGTGTCATTGACTGTGGCTGTCTCTCCAATAACATGCTAAACCATAATGTAATTACTTTGGGTTTGACTTGTAAACCACAGTAGGTTTGTTTGTTTGTCTATTATATTGATTGATGTAGCGATGGTGGGGAGGGCAAACATAGGATTAAAACCAAGAGAACAAAATTAATAAATCATAATAAACAATAATGACACAATAATAGTGCAGTGGTACCCAAAGCCAATTGAACTCAAACCATAGACCCATAACCATGATAATCCATAGTCTACCTCTATCATCTATGCAATAGATATACAGACAGATAGATATACAGACAGACAGACAGACCTTATTGAGTCTCATAAAGCCCTTTTATGATTTGCAAATTTTCAGCAGACTTGCTGCTGTGATCCCAAGCACATCTTCTCAACAAGGAGTCTGTATTTTCATTCACTGGCACGTTCTGATTTGTTTCGACTCCTGGTGAAAGCCTACAAAGCGTTGGCAACTGCCGTGTATCACTTACTGTGGGTGGCAAATTGCATTTTCTCAAAGCTGACCTTTGCAATGGGAGGGTGACGAAAGGCCTTTTCTTCTCTGATATAAGTGCTACCTTCAGAAGAGTCATCTGAATCCTCCAAGGCAACTGACCCAACAGCTGTGCCACTTTGAAGACAGATGCCTGGATCTTCTATAACTAAGGAACAGCTGCATATTTTTTTTCTGGGTGCTCTAAAAATCATTGTATGGAAGATGTTGGAGAAGGGAGGTCTCTAGGTGGACACATTGCCTGTGTTTACCCATCTCATAAATGCTTCTTGGCAGAAGCTAAGGAGAGAATAGCTTTGCTTAAGAAGCATCTTCTAGGCTTTCTCTTAGGAGCTGGCCAACTCCCCTCAGGTTCTGCTTTTTGGCTTCCAAAGGTGCCTAAATGGCCATTGTGAGAGCAGAACATTAGACTGGGGGACAGTTGGCCTGATCCAGCCCTTCTCCTTAAGTTCTACAGGCTGAAGTATTAGGTTCCAAGAAGAAAAGGGTGTGGTAAAAATCAACACAGCGGCTACAATGGTGTGACCCAACCTCTGCCTGTTTTTTATGAGAGTGGTATGTGGACATCCCTACAAGGAGGGATGGGGGTGCTTCGAACCCATAAAGGGGAAATGGCCTAATTTTTAAAAAAATTCTTTGTAAGTGCTCTGCAGTAGCCCATACTCATTGTTAGTAGAACAAGAACCTACTAAGGAATGTCCAGAAAGCTGCTGCTTCTGGCTTTGTGCTTGTTACTATAATTTATGTTTTATTATTAGGGATCTGTAAAAGAAGGGAGATAGACATTCTATTTTATTTGTTTTTCTTGAATAACTTGAATGTTTTAAGTTCTAAAAATAAACAGATTTAAGGTTGTGTTTAACTGAAACTTATCCACATACATATCAAATATCACTTCCCACTCGACTTAAGAAATATGTTTGGGGTGTGTGTGTGTGCGCATCAGTTATTACACTAGTCTTTATTCTTGGACATAATTGCATACATACCAACTAAAGAGCAAGGAGTACTCTGTCTAAAAATTGGAAAGTAAATGAACACAAGCATAAATTTGTGACCAAGAATCCATATGGATCCAATCACTCAATTCCAGGGTGCTCTCACAGTTACCTTTCCATACTACGGGAATTTTCAAGTTGGATCCCAATGAGGATTGTTCAAATATACTTTTAAATGAAAGATGATGATAATGATAATAATAAATTAAGTTTATAAGTCGGCCAACTCCCAGAAACTCTGGGCAGTCAACTGAAAGTTAATTAATTTATGTGACACCATAGCTATTATTTGCAATGGAGTGTGCCTGTTGCAGCTCTGCATGGTTAATTTCTCTTTTCCAGTTGACCTGGTTCCAGATAGCTACCGATGGTTTCTAGCAATTCTGCTACAGAAGGAGATGTTGGAAACTGGATTCGATCAAGCTGAGCCATTGGCCCAGTCCTTTTCTCTGATACTTTTATATTAATTGGCAGTGGTCCTCCAAATTTCAGACAAGAATCTTTCCTGTAGGTAGGGATGGCAAAGAAGCGTATTTAATTCACATCTGTATATGAACTTAATTCTGCATTGTCAAACTAATATATCAACTAAAGCTTTGCTATTATTCAAAATCCATAATTCTCCAAATGCAGTTTGCCAAAAATGGAAAAAAAAAAGGATATTAGGGAAACATCCATCAAAAACATACATATTTGTGAAGCTAATATACAAAATTGCATTCTGTTGTCGAAAACTCTTTGCAAAAGTGTATCCATTGGACAGGATTACAAACAAAAATGCACATATTTGGAGCAATATACACTAAAATGCACTCAAATTTTAGCACACATTAAAAACAAACAAACATTCTCAAGTTTGCAATACTGAAATAAATTGAGAGAAATCAGAATTGTATGAGTCACTCTTCCCACCCTGAAAATGCTGAAGACCAACCCTGAGACATTGTGCAAGGAAACCATGTTCCTTACCAATGGGCTACAAGGAAAAATGATTGAATCTTCCTGCCTTAACCGCATGGATCACAAACTCCCAACTCTCTGCATTGACCACTATTGTTACTGGTTTATATGTCTAGTTTTCCATGAGATTTGAAAAAGTGGAGGAGGTTTTCAGGCACTGAGCAAACTCACATCTATATAGCTCCAACAATGTTGTTACATTATATGACTTGGACCAAAATAGGCCCAAACGGTGCCTGGCTTCACTTCACAAAGCCATTGTTTGATTAACCACAATTTATTGCATAAAAAAACAATAACTAACTCAAAGTCAGACACATCACATAATGATTTAATGTGATGAGTAGATTGAAAAGTCTGTGGGCCTGCCTACTATGATACTGTGTGTCTTGATGGGCCTGAGATCTCAAAACAGATTCCCTGCAGATACCCCTAGATGTTAGATCAGGGTTCCTCAAGGAACCCTGTTAGATGATCCAGGTTAATGTCTGGTTTCTGTATTGAAATTGAAGGTGATTGAAGGGTAAGTGTGAGAGCTTTGGTGTGCAAAGCAAATGCTGCACTGCTCAGCTACAGCTTTCCTCCTAACATTAAAAAACCCAGGAAGACAGTTCTGTGGCCCATGAAGCCCACCCTTTTCCCCTTTGGTTGCAACCAATAGCCTTTGTCACTTCCCTGGCAAACTAATAGGTCTACCTGGAGATGTCAGCTGCTGCACTGTGGATCCTCACCACACGGAGCATCTGTTGTACACTCAGAGCTATAGTTCCTCCCTTAAAAGAAGACCTTTGAATGCTGGGATTTACTTCTCCTCTCCAACACAGAGAAGCAACAGAGTTACCTGTCCCCAAAGGAGAGTTCTTGCAGCATTTCTGCATGCGTGCCTGCGCTCTTCTGAGTAACAGTGACTCATGGATAGACTTAGGGTGTAGACTTCCAAGAGGATGTAGAACCTTCCCAATTCACGCTGATAAAACTAATCCCTTTTCAGGCATCGCCGCTGAAGCCACCCTCTAATTTAAACTGGGAGGGGACTGGGAGAAATCAAATGCTTGCCAGCCATGTTGGAAGAAAAGATACACCAGTTTTATTTGAAGCACTCCCACCCTCCCTCCTTTTAGTAAGATTGTAGGAAAAAAACGATTCCCCCCCAAGTTTTAGTTCACCTGTGCAGAGCAAGAGTTGGGGAACATGGGCTGGCCAATTGCTCATGCTTGGGTTAAAGATCACCCTCGCTGCTGCTTGTAGTAGCAAAGCACAGCAGGGAAGAGAAGCCCATACTGGATTTTCAGGAAGCTCTTGCTGACAGATTTACAGGGCGGATGCCCTTTTTACTGGAGTTCACTTTGAAAACAATCTTCAGATGTACTCGGCTGGGTCTCTTATGAAGACCCCGGATTTATTGGGTCTGTCCCTTGGGAAGGAAATGAAAAAAACTAGAATGACCGCTGCAGATGTGGATGGCAAGGGACACATCTGCCTGCTTACATCAGAACCAGGTGATTGGAATTGGGTTGCAACTTTGCTCAGTGTTTCTCAACCTTGGCAACTTTAAGACGGGTGGACTACAACTCCCAGAATTCCCCAGCCAGCTATGCTGGCTGGGGAATTCTAGGAGTTAAAGTCCACCCGTCTTAAAGTTGCCAAGGTTGAGAATCACTGCTTTTGCTCTTGTGCCTTAACAGCCTTGGCCAGGACAGACTGACATATTCCCTCTGCCATGGAGTTTCCTGTCCTTTTTAGGGCCTGTCCCTTCAAGTGGTTTCCCAGAGTCTGCCCATCAGGAGGATGTCCAGGATCCCCCTGCTTGGAGGGACCCCCAATGGAGCTCCACAGATGACAATAAAATAATCCCTACAAAGGCCAGAGGTTAAAAAAGGGAGGAGAAAGATGTAATGGAGAGAGGTTATGGGAAAGGGGGAAAAGAAGAAATGCCCTGGAGAAGAAGCATAGGCACAGAAATGGAGGACCAACTTTTCCTACAATGGGGGTAGCGTCTTCCAGTCTGAAGATTCCCTTGCTGAGGACCCTCTCCACCAGCCTATTCCACACAGTTCACCCCACACACTCGCCACATTTTAGCCTCACATGTTCCACAGACAGAACCAGTGGGGTTAGTTGGTGGGTCAGCCTGCTCTTTGCACCAGAACATTGAGCACATCAAATGAACCCAGTCAGGCACACATAGGCCAAGCCATAAACTGACCACTGGCTTCGCTCCATCTCTCTGTGGTTTGTTTTCAGGGTGATGCCCAGGGCAGAAGTCTGCCAAGAACCAACCTGAGTATCTATCAAAGCTTGTCTGAGCTTTGTTGATCATTACATTCCCTGGCTTGCTCTAGTTACAAGTCGTTTCCATCTTGCATAAGCATGATACGCTCCTCTGAAACTTTGGAGGAAGAGCCAGAGGACGTGAGTGGGCACGTTGTGGACCAAGCCAGAAGGTTTAGCAGGATATGCAAAGGGGGAGGGGGCAAAGTTGAGCTATGGCTTTTATCCACTGATCAGGCTCTCTGCTGTTATTTTCCACCCCCTTGTCATATTTTCTTAACTCTTTATTAAGGCTGCTTTTGCTTTATCTTCCTCTAAAAAAACCATTCTGGTTGAGAAAATATGACTATCTTCAGTAACTTTGACAATGCAGGATTTTTGGAGGAAAAATTAGAATAGCGCATTCAACAATGCACTGTTGCTCTTCTGGGTTCCCTGTCCTCCAGAAATTCTGCCTTGGACAGTGACCCTGATTCCTAGGTAACAATAAGCTGTATTGTGGTTACTTTCTGGAATAGTTGGATGCATGACGCAAGCTTAGGGCTAGGCAAGCGATCAGTTTCCTCCAGCTTCTCTTTGGCAGCTACTGAGAATGTACTGCTGACGTTTAATATGGCCTTTATATTGATTATTAACATTATTTATCATCTTTTCAAGTTTTACTTTTCAAGTAAACTTCTAATTTAGTCATTGCTATTTGTTATTACTGTAGCCAGTACCCAAAGTTTTAGGGATTGCAACTGACTTGCATTTTGGCTCAGAAATGAATTTTGTGCCTGTTCAAATGAATTTTGCACCTTGGCTCAAAAGGGAGGCTCTGCTGCTCTGCCTCTGCCCTGACTCAGCCTCAGAGAATTAAGATGCTGGCAGAGGAGGATACCTTACTGTTTTTCATTTCCTTGTCCCTTTGAGGCGATCTTATTTATTTATTTAAGCAATTTATTCATTCATCCATTTATTAAAGCAATTTGTTTATTTATTTATTAAGGCTATTTATTGATGTCTTTGTTTATTAAAGCCATTTATTTGTTTATTAAAGCTATTTATTTATTTATTTAAGCAACTTATATGGCCCCCCAACTCATTCACAGTGACTCTGGGTGGCTTATAGAAATAAAAATCCCAAATACAAAAACCCATTACACCCCCTCACCTGTAACAACAATACATTCAAACAAACCACTTGATGGGCTCCATATCAACCTGGGATCCCCAAGCCCGCTGGCAAAACCCTGTCTTCAAGGCCTTGCAGAAGAGTATCAAGGTGGAGGCCAGTCTTATCTCTGCAGGGATGATGTTCCACAGGGAGGGAGCCACCACAGAGAAGGCCCTTCTTCTTGGTCCCACGGGATGGATCTCCTTAATGTGGGGGGGGGGCGTACCATACCCTGCCTCCATGATCTGGTGGGTCAGGCAGATGAAATTGGTGTTAGAAGGTTGGTGCATGTAGACATTTTTATATATTAAGACATTTAGATGTTTAAACATTTATCTTTATAATAAAAGCAGGCCTAGCAAAATGCCAATATTCCCTTTCCTGTATGTATGGTTAACTGTATTTTAGATTATCAAAAGGTTGCATTCTTGAGGATGAGACCTTTAACACTTTTCAAAATCTCAAGGATGTGTTAATTGCTGACATGGTTTGCCTCTTCCTGACTGGAAAGGCAGCAACTCATGTAAGCAGATAAACTGTCTTGACCTGATAGTCTCTTCTTGTTCAGATGACCCCTCACAAAGAAAGATAAGCGGTCCTAACCTTGTTTCTCAGGGATGTATGTTTACATATGGCTGTTAACACTCAAGGCGATATAAATTAATTTACATACAGAAAGGAAGAACCTTATTTGGCATCAGAGAAAGGGGTCCTGGGTAAGGGGAGGAGTATGGATCAAGGTAACTGGCTTTGATTGGATCAGAAAGTCATGACATCTTAACGTGGGTTTGAATGTAACAGAAGGTATATAAGGTACTGTGGGGAGGGGGCCCAGCGCGGCCGCCCACCTAACTGCCTGCTGTCATTGCTTCTGCACTTGGGTGAAGAATAAATCTCCTAACTTCATGCAATTTGTCAGTGTCTTTACTCCCGGCTCAGAAACGGACTTGGTAAGATAACTTTTTCTTCCAACATTGGGAAGAGGCAGTCCTTCAAATAACCTGGCCCCAAGCCATGTAGGGCTTTAAAAGTGACAACCAGCACCTTGATGCATTCTTGAGAATTCAGGGGTTAAAACATTTCATGGAGTTAAGTTTTTCTTCAGAGAGGAAAATAAACACTTAGAAAGTGAGCTCTCTTTCCCCTTCACCTGCTAGTTTTCTATATGCAGGGAGCAGGTTTGTAACTGATTCTGAATTCTTATTAGCTGTCAGCTGCCCTAAAGGTGGAAGGTGGAAGCTAAAGCAGTTGTCATATAAGTAAGAAAACAGGTTTAGCATCCAAAAAGGATTATAAACAACCATCTCCTCTGCCACCCCATTCCACTGACAAAGACAGAGGATGCTTCATTTCAAAATAGTTGTCACTTAACAAGCAGGTAGGCCCAGTCCCTGAGACCTGCCACTTCAGCTGCAGGGCTTCACCTAAAAGGCAGGGTTTAGCCGGAGATATTCCCATTAGCAACACCCAAGGGAGCAAAATATGTTCATGAAAATGTATAGGAGAGCCAGAGCTTGCTGCCTTCCACTGGTAACCATTCATTCCACTGCTGCTTCTACTTTTTTTTTTCTTGTTGGAAAAATTATGTTACAAATGGAAGATGACAGATAGGGAGAGAGATAGGGAGGGAGAGAGAGAAGGAGAGAGAGGGAGAGAGAGAGAGAGAAAGAGAAGAGGTGATAGCCATTTTTCATTCTTTCCAACCCAACAGAATATTGGAAAGAAAATACATAAAGGGACTACATCCTGCCCATCCATTAGCAGGGTAACTCTCCAAAAACAGAACAGGATCACATTCTTGTGGAAGGAGAAGCCATCCAAAGAAAGATGGAGTTTGAACATGGGCTGGATCTGGCCAGGGGTTGCAGAGAAAGAAGGGCACAAAAGTTCCTCCACAGCGTCCCTAGAGTTGGGCATTGACTTGGACTGTTGTCAGCTGCTCCATTCTTAAGCCCCGTTCTCAGGGCAGAGCTGCCATTAAGGGGTGGGAAAGAATTCCAGAAACCATGCCCAGCAGGTTTTCCCTATCTTATTTTTCTTCCCAATCCAACAGAACCCTGGAAAGAAATTACATTAAAGAGCTTCAAGCCTGTCAGTCCTACTCTATTCAAGCAGGAATGGTTCCCGTGCATGCAACACACCACGCAGCATGGTAAATTCTTACCACTTACCACTTACAGTCTGGCTTTTAAGGGGGCATGAATGCCCACCAATATCACAAATTAGCAAATGCATAAAAAGGGGGGAGTCAGAAACCAATACTGTAGTTGTTATTATTATTATTATTATTAATATTATTATTATTATTATTATTATTTTCCTTTTAAAAAAAACCTTTCTAGGAATTTTAACTTTTGTTAAACTTGCTTCGTCTATCTTTAGATATCTTTAGATAGACAAAGCAAGTTTAACAAAAGTTAAAATTCCTAAAAAGTTTTTTTTAAAAAGGAAAAGGATAATAATAATAATAATAATAATATTAATAATAATAATAATAATAATAATAATAATAATAATAAGAAGAAGAAGAAGAAGAAGAAGAAGAAGAAGAAGAAGAAGAACTACAGTATTGGTTTCTGATTCCCTCCTTTTTATGCACTGGCTAATTTGTGATTGTGATTAACATAATGCAATGGAGATTTTAATATTAAGTAATTAGTTTAAGATTGAAACAATTGTCATTTAACCAATACTTTGATGTGAGTTGCAGTGGTTCTTTTTTTTTTTAAGCTCTAATTAAGTGGATGAAAAGGCCAGATAATGTTATGCTTGTAATATTGACATCCTAAATTGTAGTAAATATTGATAGAATGTTTACTTTTCTTTCTCTATTTTCAATACTTTAAGCTACCCAAATAATAGGAAGTTAATAATTTCTAACCACATCATATAAACCTCACTGTTCTGAAACAATACAATGGATCAAGATTTGTAACAATATAATAAAATGGGGAAAAAAATAAGACTCCAGTTGATCCATCAGCAGGATAACTCTCTGAAAATAGAACAAGACCAAATTTAGTGGGTGGGGAGAAGCCAGGAAAAGAAAGATACAGCCAGGGAGTGCAGAGAACAAAAATGCAGGGGGAAAAAATCCCCAGATATCTCCGTGGGACTGGCATTTGGGCAGGGGCTCAGCGTGTTGGCAAAAGCTTCATTCTAAGCACGCTCCCTCTTTCCTCCTGGTTCTGTGACCCAGAATGGAGCAATTCAAAAATCTTAAAAGAGAGTGGAAGGAATTCAAGATCCCATGCCTTTTTCTCTACCTTTTTATGGGGGATCATCTCTGGAGCCATCCATGCGAAAGGACTCTTGGTTTAAAGCAGCTAATGCTGAAATAAGGAGCAAACAATGTAGGCTGCAATACAATAAAACCCTCCTGTTAATTAGAACAGGGCAAAGCAGATCCCAGGAGCGAGATGCTTCAGTGATGTAAACAGCTCAAGGACAGATCTGCTGCCGTTTCCAAATGCCTAAACAAATAGTTAAGCGGTACTAAGATGCAGCAGTCAGATAAAGCTAATAAAATCTTTCAGCACTCCCTTCCTTTTTCATCTGCTTCTCTAAATGGAAGGCCAGGCATCAAATCGCTTGTCTGAAACACTGCCTGCCACCACTGTTTTAAAATTAGTTTTGCTACTTTTATTCTGGTTTTCTACGGCCAGACCAGGGGCATCTGCAGTGGGGTGGGGTGGGGTGGGGTGGGGTGGGTAGGTAGGTAAAAAAAATCAGGTGGCTGCTATAACCACACAGTTGCAGCTCCTCCCCTTTTTTATATGTATTGTGATGCTTTGTACATGTTGTGGCTGCCATTTTGACTTTTTTGACACCCTCCTCCCCCAGATACTTCTTCCATATTACATTCTTGGCTTACTTGTCAGAGTTCACGGAGCCCATTATAGCAATGAGTATGCTGTGCAGTTGTAACCATCATGATTTATAAGCCATGGTGAAGAACCTGGTGTGTTGTGTGAATCCAGCCAATTGCATTTTGCCATAAATCAGCCTGCCCAGTCTGGTCCCTTCTTAATAGCTTGAGACCACAAGTCCCAGAATCCCCCAGTTGGCCTGGCTGGGGAATTCTAGGAGTTTTAGTCCCGTCCTGTCTGGAGTGGCCAGGCTGGAGTAGGCTACCATAAATCATGGTTAAACCAACATTGTTCAGCGCAATATGTGAACCAAGCCTATGGAAAGTCCCTGCTATTTTGGAGAGTGTGAACCAAGTGTCTTCCTCCTGAACATGTACAAAGTGCCATTGCTCGGAGAATAGAAGGATTATTAAAACAAAAGGATACCTTCATCCTCCCCGCCCCCCAGGCATCTTGAGCTTTGCATCCTTATCACAACTGGCTTAGAATTTTAAATTCTCCTCATCCCAGTGAAATTTTAGCTCCTTGGCAATTAAAACAACTTTTTCCTCCCACATCAGGCAGAACTCCAATGATTTTAAGGGCCGTATGTTGACAGAAAAGATAATTTTAAGACTGCTGAAAGACCATATTTGCTTGCTTGGCAGAGAGAAGATATCAAGGCTCTTTGCCTGTCTGAAACAAGCGTTCCAGAAAGTTGATTGCTGTTAATCCAAAAGAATCAAGAAGTCCAGGGTTCGGCAGCGATTCCCATTCCAAGGTAGGTGCTGATGTGTCATTCCCCAGACTGCACCAAGCTGACACTGTAAGACCTTGCTATTCTGCAAAATCTGGAACGAGCAACGACAACATCTTTGCAACTCACGGAAGGCAATCTTAAGCGCGCTTCTGATTTTAAGCATATACTGGATCAGCTGACGGGGGGGGCTTTGGTTCTAAAGAGGGAGGCTTGTACTACTCCCTAATTAACATTTGATGACATCCTTGGAAAAGGTCCCCAATTCCACAACTGTTTTTTTGGTTTTCAAAGGCACTTCTACAGGTTTCTCGGCTATCCAGTCGTTCTTTGGCTGTCCAGCAGCTGAGACAGAAGTCAAGACATAGAAAGGACAGGGAGAATTTGCAAACTGAATTCAAAGTGAGCAAATGAAGCATCGCAGGAAATGCTGATGCTACACTCTGGGATTAAAATGGAGCAAAAAGCGACGTTTCACCCATGACACCTGTCGTGGGTGGGAACTGGCTGGGGAGGGCCACGTCAGGCTCTAGGAGTCGCTGCCACCATGGTTTCAAAAGGGGTTTCAGAGCAGCTCTGGAGAGTTCGGAGTGAAGCCAGAAATTTATTCTCTTCTCCATCTGGCCTCCTAGATACACTTTGAAGTCCTGGCCTGGAACACTTGAGAGCAGATATCCTCACAAGTTACTTATTAATCCCTGTCAGCAGTGCTGTTCTGTTTGCCACATCCCCATATCAGCAGGAAGTCTTGAACGTGTGTCAAGATCACTGGAGGACCACTCACACTTAGCATTTTGCGAGTTCTAAATGGATTTATGCTCTCTCTTTTCCTGCTCTGCGTATGTGCTAAATAGGTTTGGGCTTTGGGGTGCTGCCTCTTCCTGTCTGGCATTCAAAACTGGGCGCTCCTTCAAATAAAATAATAGCAGTGCAGTAGCCTTAAACTAATTTCTGTATCCTCTGAGAAGGCTACTGAGGAATTAGGGTATTCAGCGTGGGCCACGGCAATAATGGAGTAATCTTGTTCTGCTTGTATCCTTAGCAACTTCCTTTGTCACGCTCAATTAATTTTCCCCGAGTTGAACTCCTTGGAAATATTGCTTTCCTGCAATATTGGGATGAACAATCTTGGGGTGGCTGGGTCCCTTCTTACCATCCTTTTAGGTGGGGGAACCACAACAAAACATTGGTGGGGTGGCATTACTCATGTAGGCTTGACCAGGATTTTTCATTCCCCCCGTCTTTTTTTAAAATAGATTGGGGTCCAAAGCCTCTGTTCTAGCTCACATGAATTCTTTTGTGTTTCTTTCTCAGTCTAACATGTAGACAAGCAGATTATCAATTTCGGGCAATTATAATCAGAGGCTTGTTGGCGGGGGGGGGGGGCACTGGAAAAAGGCTTGGGGCCTCCTCAGGTTCCTATCCTGCCATAAAGCATCCTGGGCATTAATGCACTGTCTGTGCAGGGACATGCACGAATAAGTGCCAACCTTGCAATTAATGGCTTTGGAAAGCAAGCAGAGGAATTGAGCAAGGACCCACCAAGCAGACAGGAGTGAGCAAGGGTTTGCACAGGTGTTCATGTGGCAGTTGTGTCACAGAAGCTGGGTTGCGAAGAGGGGAGGTTCTGAAAACAGACCCGTTGTCTCTGCCACCAGGAGCTGGCACTGGAGTGCAACATGCTGATAGATGCCCTTTCCCTGCTTAGTGATTTTTGGTTGTCCAGCCCTAAAGGCTCCTGTTCCCCCTCCGTCAGAGGAGATCCATTTCTTGATTTGTTTATTACCGTCGTATCTATCCCATCTTTCAGGATACAAACCTTTCTAAGCAGCTCGCAACCACCCCAACAGCTGTATCATTCAGGACAAGAAATACAGGTAGTCCTCATTTAGCGACTGCCTCAGACAGCAACCGTTCGTAGTTACGACAGTGATGAAAATGTAACTTTGCGACCAATGCCCATATTTATGACCTTCCCAGAATCTCTCTCTCTCTCTCAGTCACGTGTTCACCATTACAGTCAGTTAGTATGGGTTGTCCTGTGCCTGACCAGGTTTTCTTCCCCGCCCCCGCTTGCAGAGTGGAGAGATTGGAGAGGAAGGGATTACAAGAGAGTAAGCAGGCACAAATATGAGAAAATATGTGGCTGAAAGGACTGAAATTTACATTAAGTTGTAATTTAAAAGAGAATTTGTATGAAATGATGCACTGTTGGTACATGACTCCAGAAAAATTGTCTAGAATGTATAAAGGTACTTCACATTTATGTTGGAAATGTGGAAAACATGAAGGGTAATTTTATCATGCCTGGTAGACTTGTAAAACAGCCTGAAAATTTTGGGTTCAAATACACACTGTGATACAAAGAATTTTAAACATTCAGTTGAAACCAGAACTTTTCTTGTTGGGACTAATGGACAGACAATTAGAAAAGAGTTACCAAAGATTGTTTTTTATATATGATAACTGCTGCGAGATTATTATAGGCACAAAAATGGAAAGACTCTGAAATACCCACAATGGAGGAATGGCTGGGGAAGATGGCAGAATTAGCAGAGATGGCAAAATTGACTTATCTGATTAGCAAAGGACAATAACCACATTTATTAGTGCCTGGAAACCCCTTATGGACTTTTTGCTGAAAAAAGAAAAAAAAACGAACTTGTGATTTATGGGGTTGATGACTGGAAAGGGTAGACTATGGAAAGAAGGAAATTATGCTGTAACCTTAGAGGGAAAGGGTAAAATATAAATGTACCTATAACTGCCATTAAGAAGATCAGAAGCTGCTTCTTTATAATTTTTTCTTTTCTCTTTCTTCTCTATTTCTTTCTTTGCGCCTTTTTTCATTTACTTATTACTTTTCTTTACTTTCTTTACTTTTTTCTGTCAAAATTTGCATGGTGTTTATTCTCTTAAACATTTCTTTGATAAAAATTGTATTAAAAAAAAAGAAAGTAAGCGGGCACACAATGGGAAATACACACTGAAAGGAAGGCACCAGCCCTGGCTGTTGGCCTAGCACGCTTCTCTTCTTGCTAATTATCCCAGCACTGAGATGGGCATTCCAAAGGGTGGGGGAGTGGGGAGAAAGGGGCGTAAGAGTTGCCCTTTTACTCAGCTTCCTCGTGAGTTGAGTTTCCTTGCCATTTGAGCTCACTCAGCTGTTTGGGGTTGTATCTTTCTGACACCGTAAAGCAAAGGAAAGCAGAAATAAAATCATACGCACGGTTGCGGTCACGTGATTTTCCACTTAGCAACTGGTTCACTTAATGACCAAGTTGTCGGTCCCAACTGCAGTCGCTAAATGAGGACTACCTGTAACAGTTTTTTGCAAATGCCAATGCTAGGATCCTTCCCAAAAGGCTTTCGAAAGGAAACGCCTGCAGAAAAGAGAATCCAGCTGCAACAGACTTCCATCTTTTCCCCTCTTCCTTCAGAGCTGTTGGGTGAGGTGGGCACATCTAAACACCTATAAAACACAAAACGTACAGCCTACTTCTTTTTTTCCAAGAAAAAAATCAAAGCAGCATTTTGTGCTTTGGGGGATGCCTGAAAAGGTCAAGTGGCTGTTGCAACTGTGCAATGGAAGCCTGTTCCTTTTTACAGATGTTGAGTGTACCTGTATGGAACTATGGGGTTGCCAAGAGAATCCAGCCAGCCCCAGTAAGGAGAAGATGAGACTTTAGGGGAGTTATATCCTTCCCAAGAACAACCAGAAAAGGCCAAGAGTTAGTTTCCCTGGTAATCTAGCTCTGGACTGGCCAAAGTCATGTTGACATGGGATTTAAACTTGCCTGGGTGGCAATTGTCTCATTCACAAAACATATGATGAACATTCCTACTGATCCAACTGGTTCCTCTTCACTCAGCTGTTTGTGTTGTTCTCCCTGACTGCTTG
Organism: Python bivittatus; assembly: GCF_059951505.1. Lineage (NCBI taxonomy): Eukaryota > Metazoa > Chordata > Lepidosauria > Squamata > Pythonidae > Python > Python bivittatus. The sequence continues at coordinate 3,055,440 of NW_028277095.1, read as the reverse complement.
AGCGATTGGTGTTTCCATGTATGCAAACACAATGCATTCCTAAGTTGTGGTATTTTCACTAGAGAACATTTTCACTACTGTAGAGAGATGCGGCTAAGAGAAGGTGCATGTAAGAGGAAAAATCAAGCTGGGGAGTTTTCTATCGGCAGTTCTGAAATTGATTACCTCAGATTGAGAAGACTGGTTTGTGAAGTTGACTGAAAAAGAGCAAAATGCCAAAGAAAATGGGTAAAAAGGTACCCCCTGTTCCCTGAGTCTCCAAAAAAAATGGTCTGCAAGAAAGGAGTTATTTCATAAAACAAAAACAAAAGCTATCTGAAATGTGTGGGAATGAAGGAATTGACATTTTAGCCTATGCTTCTTTGCAGGCTAAACATTAGTTTAAACGAGTAAATGAGCCAACATCTGGAGCTGAGAACTGAAGGGCTGTTGGACACCAAAACGATGTGGTCTTTCCAGGATCTTTTATTTCTTTTGCAACTGTGAGGACTGTTCATCATGCTCAAATTCTAAAGTTAGCGGATACTGAACTGTGCTGTTCATCATATACTTCCCAAACAATAGCTTGTTTTGCAAAATTGCTTCCATCAAAGTGTCTAAGAGAAGTGGCAGAAATCCAGATTCTATGGAAACTGCTCCACCAGGGATAGCTCCAGGAGTGGGACTCTATTCTGAGAAGATGTTGGACTTCCTTGGACCAAAGGATAAATCCAGGAGAGAGAGGCTAAAGCTGTCCCTTTCCATGGTTTATCTGGTTATTTGTTATCCCTGTGAGTTAACCTACATTTGATTAGACCATGGATGGGCAACTGTTTGGTTGTTGAGGTCTCCACTTGAACCTTTTTTGGGTGTCCAGGAAGCTACAGGGTATCTGCTCTGTTTTTTAAAATTGTTTTAACTGTGTCAGATCCACAGGACCTCAGGGCCAAGTGTTCGTTCCCCCAGAGATTTGTGGGAAAGAGCCAGAAAAACTCAGGCAAATGAACAGATCCCAGTGAGTCACATCATTTCTTCAACAGGTGCATATGAATTTGAAGGGAGGCAACATCTCACCTACGGGCATATTCCCCATCCTGCTGAGCAGTTTTTCTCTACTGGCTCCCCCTGAGCCCCCTTTTTTGGTCGGCAGGGGCATGAAGAAGCATACATGCCTCATTAAATTGGCCTTTAGACTAAATGTGGAGGTCAGAGGTGTGTCTTGATTTGATTTATATATATATGCCGCAAGGAGTAGTATATGTGGCATAGACAACATAATAATATATTACACACCTGTCATCTTTCTGGGCATGGCATAATGTTTCAAGACAGGATATTGCTTGTCATGCAAAGACTTCTTTGGGTTTTAACTATAATGCAAGGACAAAATAATTTTAAAAAGGAACAGCATCGAGCACCCAAAACTGGAAATGAAAAGATATGAAGGAAGAACTTCTGGAACACTTCCAGACAGACACTCCTTAAATATTCTTAAATGTTCCCAGGAGTGGGAAAGGTTCTGGAGGAGTCATTCATCTGCCCTGCTATTTAAAGCTACATAACTAAGCAAGGATCTTCTTCTTTATTTCTTCTTTCTTTATTTATGGTCCCAGGTCAATAAAACACAGGTACAAAATTGAAAATACAGAAAAACCAAACCTGAAAATGAAAAGGGGGTACAGCTATTGATAGAAACTTAGCAATATTTATAGTAGTTGTCTGAGTTGCATCTTGCAAAAGGAAGATTGATCAGAAAGACAACAAAAATTTCTGACAATCAGTTTTGTAAGTGCCAGATGCCACGGGTGGTACAATGAATGGGCAGTGTAATGTGTTCAGTAGGTGATAAATGTTTTTATCTTCTGGTTAAGCTAGTATAGCTAGCTAGTATATTTTGAAGGGCTGTGCAAAGATGAAACTTTGGGTGGATATGCCTTATTCTAGATCATGGTACTGATCTACATAACCTGGTGAGATGAGAATTGGGGAGCTTTATTGGTAACTTACAGGTGGACATGTGTATCTGTAGGTGCCCAGGGATGCCTACCTTGACCCCAACCCATACTGGAGGTCTTGGTTGAAATACCTTTCCCAACCTGGTACAGCCAGATGTGTTGGGCTTCAACTCCCATAATGCTTTGCCAACACAGCCAATGCAGTGCAGGGATTATGAGATTTGAAAACCAGTACCTTGAAGGGAAAAGGTGGTCAAAGCATTTATGCGATGATGCATAGTCTATCTGTCCTTATATACACAATATACCTGAAAGAATCAGGAGCACACAGAGGTACAAACTAGGCAACTGTACCCAATGGTATTGTTCATATATGCCTTAAGAAGGTTAATTTAAATGCAACAAAGTAGTAGAGGTGAAAAAGAAGGTCTATGCTCATTTGCAACAAGAATGTTGTGGTAACTCTAATGTTTTTCCTTCAGGCTTAGGATGCTTGGCCTTATCTTATCCCTAGCCAATGATTTAAACCATCTGTGTTGATCTTTCTTATTTGGGAAAGCCACAGTTTTTCCTCCTTCACCTGCAATGGGGAGGTACAGGGTGTAACCTTCATTGCACAGTTTCCCCTTTTCAGGGAGATATCTTCAAGTGACCAGACCAGTCTTGATCAATTTTTCTCAGATTCCCTTAAGGGACGTTCTAAGTTGCCGAAGTACTTGTATCTTAGGAGAGCGCCTATTCATCAGCCAGTCAACATACTCAAAATATTCTCCTTTCCCCAGCCAGTGAGGACAGTACATTTCTTTAGCTTGCAAGGACAGCAGTAAGAGTTAGGACAGTCTATCACTATCCCAAAAAGACACTACATTAAAACAGCAAGAGTTGATCTGCAATAAGAGTTGCTAGAAGGGAAAGCTTCCTCTTGTCTCCCCATTTGGATCCATCAACACTTGGTAATGACCTCCGACAGGAAGACGTTTGAAAAGTACCCTTGGTCATCCTCTCCTTCAGAGCTGCAAAAGGATTTCATCTTGTTTTCTCGGCCTTGTCAGTGGTCCACATTCCACCCACTTCTTCTTCACTGCCCCTTCATCTCATCAAAGATTTTTTCCTTAAGGATCTTGTCATCAAGAATTTTTTCCTTAAGGAACTTTTCATCAAGGATCTTTTCATCAAAAGAAATAGTTTATCAGTTAGATCTAGGGCATCCAAGCTGCCTTTTCATATAGGCTGCCTCCTGCAAAGGAGCTCTGTAGCATGGTATCCCTGACCAGTCCTTGGGCTTCGCATCCACATTTATATCAGGCAGACCTTGTCTGGACTTGGAAGCTAAGCAAGGTGGGACTAGTTAGCAGGGGACCACCAGGGAATTCTGTAGGCTAGACTGGAAACAGAAAAAAGTCCTGGAAGAGAGCAGCAGCAAACAAATTCAGTCCTGTTGCCAAGAAAACTAGATTGTTGTTTCCAAATAGCCATCTGACCTTGAGCTCCACTTGATAGGACCTTTATCTTTATCTTCCTACTAAAAGTTAAGGGCAGTGCACTTTGTCCTCTCCTCTGTTTTATTGTCCCAATTACGCTGCAAGGTAAGTTGGACTTGAAGGCAAAATCATGACTGAGCTAAGGGATTGAACTTTGGTCAAAATTCTGCACCTTGCTGGGTTTACCCTGGCTTGTGGAATAAGCTCTAAAGGCTGGGATCACATGGAAGACCGAGCCATTAGCTAGACAACCTAATTTCAGCTGACCATGTTGCATCAACCCAATCGGCAGTGTGTGGTTGTTCAAACAAACCCAGAAAATTAGGCTAATTGAGAAAGCCTTGGTTATATTAATCATGGGTAAACGTGTGAACACAGCCTCTGTTATCCTATCCCTGCGGTCTTATTCACACAACACTGTAAGGTAAAATATGGTTCTTTTGGTTTCAGCTTAGTATGTTTTACAAACTCAGACAGCAGTTTGTCAATCATTGCTTAGGATTTATTTGTAACTAAACAAATCATGGCTTAATCTGCTGTATGACAAAACACACCTTTGATTAGAGAAAGCCTGTGGAGTTAGTCTAAAAATTCCCCAACTGTACCCGTCCTCCTGTATGTACCATTCTGTTGGGTGCCTTATAGATTGGTGGATGAATGCTCAGCTCAGAATATAGCAGATTCCACAATCTCAGTGCTTTTGAAACACACCCTACTTTATACTCCATTCCTCCCATTTTCCTGTTTGATGCAAAGTAAATTTCACCTTTAATGGAACTTGCTGCAAGACGTTTATGGCTTCGAAGGATCCCCTGATATGCTTCAGTTATCAACTCAAATGATTTTGAGGAATAGAAGAAGACAAACAAGCATTTGGTCAAGTGCCAAGAGATTTGCTCCTTGTGTAATTTATTTATAACTTCAGAGCCCAAATGTCACTACTCTTCCACACTAGAGGAGATAAATCTTTCTTCCTTTTGCTTCTCTGTCTATATCTTCTGCCTTGCTGCAGGCCACTAACCATGACAACAAAAACAATACTTCCTCACACTCTGGATGTGCTGGGAGAGCAACTTCCAGAGTTCCATACTGGGATCGTTTTAAAGCTGGGGATTCTGGGATCTTGAAGGCTCCAGTCTGGGGAGAGACAGCCTTCTGGAGGATAGGAAAAAGGACAGGAACTTCCCAGAGACACACACGCTGTTCTTCTGTTTGTCCCTCAAATCAGCAGGAGCTGAGCGAAGTCCTTTGCTTCCTATTTTGCACTAATTTCCAGTGCTGCTTTTGGGTAATGTGGCTGCCATTAATTATTGGGGAAGCATGCTAAAGAAGAACTTCAGTATGGGACTGAAATGGAATCAATCCACATTTAAATCCTAGAGCATTTGTGTCATGTTTTCAAGCCAATACGTCTTCCAAATTAACATTCTTCAGTACAATTTATCTTTTTTTTTTTTAACTAACCGACCAGTGTGTATACTAGAGAAAAATCAGTACAAGAAGACATATATTCATGAAATAATGAACCAATGGCAACGTTTGTGTACTTTAGGCAAATTTGCAAAGAAAATTGTGTAGCTTTGCCACAATGTGTATCAAGTTCCATATGCATGTTGGAGCAAGTTTTTAAAAAGATCTGAAGCTGGCATGGGAATGGGGTGGATTGAAGTTACAAATGGGAAGGGGAAAAACACAAAGAAACCAAAACGGGCAGATGGGCAGAAATGAGAGAGTGAAAGAAAGTGAAATATTGTCCTTAGTTCCCAGATTCATGATTTAGTTGAATTTGTTTTGTTGCTGCATGTAAAGGATAATCATACGGGCCTTCTTCTCTATTCCATGTATGGGCTATAATTGTACAATGTGCCAAGCTGGACTAATATTAATTTGGCTAGTTCTTGTTGCTTGTGTGAGCCCAGACCTTTTGGTTCATTTATGGGTCATTGTATTTTACACACCTGAGAAAATGGGTTCACACATGATGGGACAAATTATAGGAATTCAATTTGGACAGAGTAATAATTGAATCACACATCGTTGCCAGCGTATGAATGAAGAAAAATGTTCATTAATCCACCCTGGCACAGTTTGTACTGCTAGAACAGTCGCCTTAATTTATTGACAAAGCCTACAATGTTTCCCCATTTGATGGAGTCAGCTTTTGAGTCATCCGGAAGCCTTCCTCGCAAGCCTTGGATCTTCTGGAGTTATTTATTGACTCTCAGGGATTAAAATAACTCCCCAGTAATCTAGGTCATCCTTTCAAAACCTGGTTCCAGCATGGCCAATCATGCTGTGGGATGGGGATAATGGCGTTTGTGTTCAGCACCTTCACTAAATGGGGGATTTAAATTACTTAATTGGAGGTGGTTGACTGTTATGATGAACAAAAGTTAGAAGTAAGAATGTTCCTGCAACTGATAAATCATAAAAGAGAGGGATAAATCACCACCTTATTTGTTTTATTGAATCGAATATCCTCTAGGAAGAACTCAGTCTAATATGCCTTGTCTATTTGCTCTGCTCTGCGAAAGCAAATATTATCTTTTCGTCACCTGGGTCTCATTTTTGGAATCAGGCTTCTCTTGATTAAATTCTCCTGTCTGCAACACAGCAGCATTTCAGCAGCAGACTCTTTAAAAAGGCATGCAGGTATTTTATAGACTCCTTTAGATACGAAACAAAGCAGTGACAAATTGGGTTAGAGAGCTGAGGTTAGGCAACAAAAGAGAAATATTAAAAGTTATTGGGAAAAAAGCATGGCCTCGGATTCCTTTGAGCACCGGCATTGATCAGGTGGGAGAAGACAGCCGTCCTCTCTATTAGAGTCTGATTAGAGTTCAAGGCAGGCTTCCTAATGGAAGGGTGATCTGATCAGATCAGTGACTCATACAGGGAAGCAGTAATTGGCCTCCAAATAGGTTTAGTGGTTTTTTCATGGTTCTATACCACTGGACCATGCTGGGACACAATGGAATTATTTGCCCACATAGGAGGCTTAAGCGTAATCAAGATTCTTAAATAAAGCATTCTTCAGTTTGGCTCATTTCTCTGTCGTAAACCCTGTTTACTTTTTCTTGGGTAGCCTGCTCATTGTTATGCACACATTTTAAATAGCTCTGTTGTTTCAGTTATATGCATCGGAGGTCCTTATCTTCACGCCTTACCTTTGTAGACCTCTTTCACTTAAACTCAAGCTAGTCTAGTGTCGACAAAAATGAAACCAAACCAAACCAAACCCTGAAGCTCCCCGCAAGCTGAGCTTGACTTCTCGTGAGTCCATGGGCAATTCCATGTTATTGTTTTGGCAACAAAGCACAAATGGTTTGCTGTTATGTGTTTGGGGGTTTCCCAGTCTAGCCTACAGCTCTTGGATTTCCTACTAACGTCCCAACCTAGTTGTACCCAGGTCCAATCGCTTAGCCTTTTTAGATCAGCCAAGGGCAGCTTTATAAAATGCCGAATGCATTTCTCCTGCCTCATGCAACCTCTCAATCATGTCTGCATTCCTTTTGGGTCACTGACAGGTTTCATGCCTCTTTAATCCCTTTGTATAATGTATAGCCTTACAGGCTTTTTATAGCTGCCATAAATCCTAGGAGAACATCTCAAACTAGGGTCCATTGCCAACTCAGCAGCATCTTCAGAGGTGGCTTGATTCCATCATCAAACCTGGAATGTTTCAGATATCTAGTATGTGTAGCCCACTTTCCTCTTTGCATTCAAATGGAAGGTAGAGCAGCCATGAAGACCTTAGAAAAGATCTTAAAATGCTGCAGTGGATTTATACCTACAAAGATCAGAATTGTGCAAGCCACAGTGTTCCCTGTGACACTCTAAGGAAGCAAAAGTTGGACTTTGAAGAAGCAAGATAGGAAGACTATTAGTGCTTCTGAACTTTGGTGTTGGAGAGGACTCCTAAGAATACCATGGACAGTGAAGAAACTAAACAAACGGATCATCAAACAAATCAACCCAAAGTTCTCACTTCAGGCACAAATGGCCAGGCTCAAATTGTCCTATGCATTAGGCAAAGTCCCAGCTCTCTGGAGAAGGCTCTAATGCTGGGAAATGTTGAAGGAAAGAGAAGAAGAGGATGACCAGCAGCAAGGTGGGTGGACTCAGTTACAGTGGTGATGAGTGCACCTTTGGAAGACCTGGGAGACCAGCTTAGGAACCAGAGAAAATCTATGTCAGTGTTGTTCAGACTTGGCCACTTTAAGATGAGTGGACTTCAACTCCCAGAATTCCCCAGCCAGCCATGCCACCTGGGGAATTCTGGGAGTTGAAGTCCACTCATCTTAAAGTGGCCAAGTTTGGACAACACTGATCTATGTGGTCGCTAAAAGTTGACAATGACTTGATGGCACATAATCAATCAGTCTTGGAGTATATCATTTAAGCAGGCTTAGCAATCTAATAAACTGGCTTTGCAAACAGATGAACCCAATTCAATCCTTGCTTGAAAACTTCAGAAATCATGCTTCCAGTCAAAATCAGCAATAATACTTGGAAGATGAATAAATACTCTGACCTGCTATAGAGATAGTCTTTTGGTTTCCTCTGTTTAGATCTATGACTCATACCGAGGCCCAACAGGCAGCCTCTTCTGAAGGCCAATGATTGAGAGGCAGACCTCTATTCCCACCCCCCCAACCTCAGTCTGCTTGCATTCCAGCCCATAAACAAGGTGATGCTCCTTAATGTTGGGTTTAACAACATCTGCCAACTTTTGAGATTTCTGTGACCACTCAAAAATCAAAGCCATTAGCCTCAGGATTTTAAAGTTTGCAACATGTTTCATCTTAGAAATTTGTTGAGAAATGTTGTGGATTTGTAGGGGAGGTTATTAATGGCTCCTGGTCTCCCCAGATCCTTCCTCAGGATCCTTGCAGCATGGATAAAGGAGAGATGAATGGCTTTTTAAAAAAAAAAAAAATCTGGATTTCAGGATTCAGACTTAATTCTTTCAAATAAAAATTCTTTGTCAGGCATTAGCAAAGCAAGCGATTAACTATGCCATGTGTATGTTGGCTTGTTTGCTTCCTTGCCCCCTTTGCTTCTTTCAATTAAAAGGGTTTTGTCGGCTGCAGGTAAACCCCATCTGTGCCTGCAAAGCACACGTTCCCCATGACAGCAAGAGTTATATTTTGGCCTTCCTGACCCTTCAGAGCTTTGGGATGAGACAATTCTTTTTCTCTCTCTTTCTCCCCACTCCTTCCCTTCCTCCCTCCCTCAGCTTTGGGATCCATCCAGACTGGGTTGTTCTTTATGATTGATTCTAATTTAGCCAGATGTTTCCCTGGCTTGAATCCAGCAGCTTGAGCTTAACCAAGCATCCTGTCTCTGCTGCTAGAGAAGGTTAGCATGTGTGCTTCAGCACCAGCTGGAGGCTCTGGTGGCTGCCCCTGAGACCTTCAGCCTGCCCCCATTTTAGAGTGTCTAAGGAAGTCAGCCAAAAAGTCAGGCATTTTATGGATCTGACCTATAAACTGGAGAGCTCCATGTTTTCTGAGGTTTCCCTGTGGTTGATTAGACTCTGTTAGATTTCAATTGTAACTTAGTAGTTCTCTACCCTGGAAGATTTTATAAATCCTGGTTTAAGACCCTCAGTTGGCTGGTTCTTCTTTTCAATGGACTATCACCCATAGTTCCCCCTTGGATTGCTACTGCTGTTGATTCTGGTCCCCATTACTTCTGCAGTTTCCAGCGCTCATCCATCCTTAGTGCTGGGTCCAGCTTTGGACTAGGACAGTGAAGATCCAAGGACAATTAATTGAAGGGTGTCCAGAATGTTATGAAAGAGCTTGCTCAGACTAAGAAAGTGAAGCTCTAGTAAACCTCCCTCAAGGCAACTATACTGCATTTTGGTTGCTCAGATGAAGGTTGAAGAGAACAGAGTAAGGAACCTTTTGTCTCCGCAATCAGATTCCCTGGTGCAACATCAGTAATATTGCCTGCTTACTGTTCTGAGCATAACCAACCTATGATAAAGGCATTAGACCCAAAGTCACTGATTGATCTTGGGGTGGTGCCAGTCATTGATGAACCATCAAAGATGAATAGCAATGCTGATCCTGATGCCAAGCCAACTCCCTGCTTCAATCAATAGATTTTTGGCCAGATTCATAAAGCAGGCATCCAAGCGCTTCCTGGTGAGGCTGCAAAGAGTCACTTTAGGACTCAGGAATCCTTTACTGCTGGGGGGTAGCCATAGCTCAGTAGCAAAGTAGCTGCTTTGCATGGAGGAAGTCCCAAGTTTCAGTCCTAGACATTTCCAGAATAAGCAGAGAAATGGCTGTCTGAAATCCTGGAAGTCCTTTCTTCGCACAACTGGCAATACTTGGCTAGATGGACCCATGATCTGGTGCACTTTTGGAGATCTGAAATTCTAATGCAGCCTCTTTCCCCATTATGTTTATTCCACCCCTTCTCCAAGGAGGTGAAGTCTTCCCACTTCATCCTCAAACGACCCTTGAGTTAGACTGAGAGAGAGAAGGAAACTGTAGGAAGACTGTAGCCCAAAGTTACAGTCTTTGGTTGAAAGGGTTAAATTGTGGTTCCTAATCTTTGATTCTAATTACACACTCTAACCCAGCCTTCCCCAATCGGATGCTCTCCAGGTTTCATCTCCCATTATTTCCTGGCATCATGGTCAGACAGGGGAAGGTAACAACATACTGCCCTACCATCTCAAGCATCTCATTCTGCTCACCTGTTCCTTTTTGCGGTTCCATTGGACTCTTCCCTCTGTACTGCTTCAGTCCTTATGGACCTTTCTCTTGTTTCAAAGCTTTTCCCCTTCTTATAGAAGGGACAAAGAGCTACAACAGGGCCGAGAGGCTTTCAAGTAGTTGCCAAACATCATCTACAGGGCAAATGTGTTGTTTATCCAGTAGATAAACTATTCATCTGATATGAAAGGCTTTTGCACAGCTCTGGGTTGTGCACCAATTATGCCCTTTCCTGGATCGGGATGCCTTTCGAATGGTCATTCATGCCCTTGTTATCTCCCAGATAGACTACTGCAATGTGCTGTACATGGGGCTACCCTTGAAGAGTATCTGGAAGCTTCAGCTGGTCCAGAGTGCAGCCGCGCGAGCTATTTTTGGGGTCTGAAGAAGGACCCATATAACATCTTTGCTCCATGAGCTGCATTGGGTACTGGTTTGCTTCCGGGTCCAATTCAAGGTGTTGGTTATCACCTTTAAAGCCCTACATAGCATGGGGCCAGGCTACCTGAGGGACCGCCTCGCCCCCACGATTTCAACCCGTTCCACCCGATCTCACAGAGAGGGCATGCTCCGGACCCCCTCAGCAAAAGAACTCCGACTAGCGGGGTCCAGAAGGTGGTCCTTCTCTGCTGTAGCCCCCGCCCTTTGGAACATCTTGCCCCCAGAGGTGAGAGAGGCCCCCTCACTCCTGGCCTTTCGGAGGGACTTGAAGACCTGGCTCTGCCATCTGGCCTGGAGCGGGGAGGGAGGTCATCAGAAATGGGGTTGGCTAGCCCCCTAGAGGCCTGATGTTGCTTCCATCGGCCTCTTGGATTTTTTCTCTTCCTTCCATTTTGCGTAAATGTGTTTTTCTTTTTTATAAATTTTAATTATGTATTTGTTTTAATTTGTTGTAAACCGCCCAGAGTCCCCCATTGGGGAGAGATGGGTAGGGATAAGTCTGATAAATAAATAAATAAATAAATAAATAAATAAATAAATAAATAAATAAATGCCTTTTCTGGGGATAGTGGCTATCAGAAGAACACATGACTTCTGGAGTCCCTAGCACAGTTGCAGAATTCTGAACCGGCATTCTTTGTGAAATTGTGAAGCATATCATGATAGACCTCTCAAATCATGGATCAGGTCCATCAGGGCTTGAAAAGATTATGTGGGTTAGAGCTAGCCTTTCTTCTCATATGCAGGTCTATCAACTATCAATATAAATCCATGGGGACCACTGGTGGTCTGTGTGGGTACTACAAGTGATGCTATTCACATTTATTATTGCATTTAATAAGAACACATTTTCTAAGAATGGCCTGAGGCTCAGAAGGTCATGAAATCTTATGAGATGGTTTTTCTTACCTGCAAATCTTGTACCATTTCAAGCAGAAACTATTTGCAAGGTTTGACATTAAAGAATTAAACAAAATAACTTTAATTGGGGAGGGGGGTCCAATGGACATCACTGGGGGAGCTACATGTTAATGGTGCCTGCAGATGGCAACTCCTGATCATTGAAGTGGTCCACAGAAGCTTGCTATGACAACACAATGGTCTGCATAGAAGACTGTGAACTGCAAGTCTAAATACCTCCAATCCCATTGTTCTTAGGTTTCAATCAATAGCCTGCAACTGTGTATAGAACTGGTGGATTTATTTATTTATTTGTTTATTATTAAAATTGTGTGCCCCCTGACTCCCAACAAGTATGGGCAGCTCACAACTATCAAAACAAAGAAATTACAATACAACCAATTCAAAGGAAGAAAAAAAGATGAAAGGCAAGAACAACAGACAGGATGGAAATGAAGCAAGGGATCCTACTCTCCCTCGCCAAAGGCTGGGTGAAGAGCCAGGTCTTCACCGCCTTTCTGAACAGCAGCAGAGAGGCAGAACCCTGTTCCAGAGGGCAGGTGGTGCTACAGAGGAGGCTCCCTTCCGGGGTCCCAAGAGATGACAGTTTTAATTGAAGGAACCCAGAGTGCGCCAACCCGAATCGGCTAGGCAGATGCTATGGGAGTCTGGTGGTCCCTCAAGTAACCAGGCCCTATGCCATGCAGGACGTTGTAGGTAACAGCCAGCACCTTGAATCAGACCCAGAAGTCCCTCATGTAATTTGGCCTTATGCCTTGTAGGGCTTTATAGGAGATGACTAGCACCTTGAATCACAATCAATGGACGCCTGATGCTTAGTACAAACAGCACAATATGCACACCATGGATAAGGAGTGCTGATGCAAACAACAGGTTTAGTTTTTCCTCAAATATGACACGAACATCTCTCCTTTTCCAAATCATTTCAGAGCTTGTCTGAACTTGCTCTGATGTCATACAATAGAGAAAGTAACGTCTCAGGGATGAATATTGTTAATTGCACCATTTCATAGTTGATTTTCCTCCTTTCATCTCTACAGCTACCTTTGTATAAAGATTTCTCAGATGCCTAAGGGTTAGGTCAAGACAGTGATGATACACACTGAACATATACTAGCATATTCATCATTAGGGCCAGCAAGTCAACACTATTTTGTCTCCCCATCTGTAAATTTATAGAACTTTATTTAACAAATTTATTAATTCAGAGTAATATGATTATTCAGTAAAACTGCAACCTCTTTAAAACTGCAAGGATGTATATTAAAAATGATTAATGACTATTTATTTATGAGCAATGACCACAATAAAGTATGTGTGTGTCTATGCATGTGCGTTTTTTGGTGATTAAAATTTGAGTTATTTCCAGCTAGTTTAATAATTACAGGACACACGTAAATATCCCAAAGGGCCTTTCTCTTCTTGCACAAGAACACACAGCATAAGCATGGCCTGGCAACCTCTTTTTTTTGCCATGTCCTCATGATATTCCTTCATCTCATCCCCCGTCCACAAGTGAGACAGCCTTAAGTCATCCTTAGCTGTACTGATGTTCGAGTAATATTTCCTCCCTTCTTTTTCAGACAATCTTCAAGAGCTACCTAATGGTGAGCGAGGTCTGTTAGACTTTGACACTCATTAGCCTGGAAAGAAGTCTGAGGGTCTGGGCAGTGACTGGAACAAAGGCTGGTTGGGGATTGGCAATTGACACAGCCAGTTTCATCCTAGGGTAGTCTCCTGCCAATCCAAGGAGGCATGAGAGCAACTCAGCCATTGGGAAAGGCCCTAACCATAGCAAAATCTCTTAAAATTCACTTCTGGCAGCATACATCCCAAATTGAAAACAATGCATTGGATTTTTAAAACATGCTTTAAAACAGCTGGATCCTACCCTCACATTTCTTAATAAACTTGCAGTGAATAGTCACTTATTCTTCAACAGGCAAATGTACTTTTTCCAACTTGATGGCCTCCAAGCGTGCCAGATCTACTGCTCCCAGAATTTCCAGCCAACAAGACTGGAGGGCACTTGTGTGGAAAGCTTTGTTAATCTAGAATCTGAACAATTGCATCCTGGATTTATTCTGTTTACTGCTAAAAGGCTGAACTAGGATTATGGATGCCTTGCCTGTAGGGGAAGAAACCACCCTCCACTGATATTTCCTAATGAGATGGCAGCACTTTTGACCTCTGCCTGGTATTTGACTCTGCTTCTATTTTCACCCATCCTGGGCCACCTTCATCCTCAAACAGACATCCCAAAGGCTCTTGGCTGCACCTTTCCCTAGGCTATGTTTGTCTCTGCTAAAGACCAGTTCATATTTGGCAGGGCTTTAAATAGCTTTGTTCATGGGCCATAAATACTAACACACCTAAATTACAACCTGCACCCAGGCCACAGGAAAACGCAGGAGGTATTTTTATATGGCTAAAGATATCCCTGAAGCTTAAGAATCCCAAAACAGCCCAGGAGTTACAATCCGAGAATCCAGAATAAGTAGTTGTCAGTCATGATGGATAAAATCCTTAGGAATAGTAAACTCATTTAGTTTATTAGGACCCCTAAATGTTGGGTAATGTTCCTTGATAGGGTTGTAGGAAGTGGTTGTAGGGAAGTGGTTGCCAGCTCATCACATGGGACCATGGTAGGTATAGCTGGAAGTGGACCATCTGTTTTGGACTAAGAACGCCACTCTGCCTTTGAGTTGTGTGCTGTGGGAATGAAAAAGTAGACAGGACCAGGAGAAAGAAAAGAGTAGAGCAACACACAATTTAAGATCAAATTTAATTACAATTACATTACACTCTAAAATCCAGTTCAGATTATGACACATATTTCATCATTTCCTCCTTTGGCCACAAAAGTAATTACAATTTTACAGCAACCTGTGGTGTGTGTGTATGTGTGTGTCCGGCCCATGTCTGAGGATTTGAGGTGGCACACGCATTTCTGGGGCCATGGAGAGGAAATGGGCAAATTCCTATTCACTATGGCCAGAGAGTCAAAGAAAGATGCCCAGTGTGTGCAGAGTGGAATTTAGGGACAACTGTGGTTGTTTTTTCTGCTGAGTTGAACCACAAAGAGCCAAAAGCTTAATAGGTTTGCTTTTCCCCCCTACCAGCCAGAGAGCAAAGGGGTTGCTATTTCTGTGCCACAGGGCAGAGGCCTCTTTAGCCTGTCATGGACAACAAGATATTTACTGATGTCTCATGGACATTCCTTTCTCCTCTCCGGGTCTCCACATTTCTTCCTTTACCTCTGCAGAGATTCAAGATGAGGTGCTATCAGCACCAGTTAATTCCATGGGGTACATTTGAGAAGTATCTGAGCATCTACAATGTGCTGCAGTTGTGATTGTTCTCCACAATGCACTTGCTGTTCCATAGGCACATAGTAATTGATACCATGCAAGACCTACCATCCCTAGACTAAGGATATAAGACACTGTCCTTAGACTAAGAATAATATAAGGACACCATCCTTATGAGGACACCATCCTTAGACTAAGGATATAAGACACATCTTGTACAATAGCAGCAGAGGAGGAACTGCATGTGATTTTGACCATCAATCACCGTACAATTGCATATTTTTAATCCAGTTTTCAGTCTGTAGATATGCACCAGTCTGAACCTTCTGAGAAAAAAATAGAGACCAGAGGACCACCTGCAAGAAATGTCATGTGGTCCATAAATGAAACACTAACCACTTATGAGAGATGATCCCCATGAAGATCTGCCCCAGAATGTCCAAGAGACTCCAGCACTGTTCCCCTGGTCCCCAGACTTCAGATGAGTAACCTAGGCAAAACATTTTGATACCCCAGCTTCCATCCCTGCTATTTTCAGATAGGATTGGTAAAAAGACTGCTGCCTAAAACTCCGGAAAACCACTGCCAGTCACTCCTGGATGATTTTATTCCATATATGGCAGTTTCCTAGATTTCTGTTTAAAATATAAGTACTGTATTTATAAAACTACAGAGAGCAGGCCTTTCTTACTAAAGTCAGGAGTCCCATTTTATAAAGGAGAGCGCTCTAGCTGAATAGGTAATGATATAAGACAAAGAACTAAAAGAAGCCCCTTACAACAGGGATTTGAAGCCAGTAAGAACATGGAAGCAATGTTTCTGCTTTCATGTAATGATAAACTATAATCTGAATGCTGAGAAAATGCAATTTCCTCATAAATGAAATATTTACCAGTGCTGAAATTGGGAAGTGATTCTTTTTTTAATTCCTCCAAAAACTGCATAGGCTAGGTTTATTTCTTTGTGCAATGAAATGGAAACCTAAGCACTGGATGGAAACCCATCCTCGATTGTCTTACTTGAACTCTAGAAAGTGCAACGACGTCAAGTATTTCTTAAAGCCAAAGTATTTTAGGAGTGAGATGCTAAGGGGCCTGGAGAGAACGGGCAGTAGAGTTTATCTAAACAGGCATGACATAACTGTGGTGTCTTGGAGTCTCTGTTAAGTCATGGTACTTGGTGCAGTATTGCAGTCAAGATGTTGGATCTCAGCTAGGAAACCCAGGGTCAAAGACAGAAAGGTGCTTTGGGGTGTGAGGTGGCTTGAATGGGAACCCTCTCTGCAACTCCTTAAAGCAACTCTGCCTTTTCCCAGGATCACGTTGGTTGCAACTGCTGTGCAATGCTGAGAAAACACATGCTAAGGAGTTGTGGACAGATGTTCTGTTTGCACCTGCACATTCTCCAAACCTCATTTTACCTTCTCCATTTCTGAAACATCTATAGAAAAAGTACCTTTTCCCCAGGAAAATGATGGGTCAAAAATGCATGCTATCAGTGACATTATTTGCAGAATAATGTATATTAGGTGAGGGGGTTTCAAACTTTTTAAGGCAGCGGAATCTGTTAGTTTAAAACAAAAAGAAAAACCCTGGAACACCTGATAAAAAGGCAAATGCTTTCTAGTGAAAGAATAGTGGCTGCATTCTACTGAACCTTTTACTTTGCTCTTAGTATCTTATCAAACCCCATCAAGTTCCTGTAGAACACAGTTTAGCATTAGGCAAAAGTTCAAAGAAAAATGTATATTTGTACATCAAAACACATACAGATGTTTGATTTGCAAAGCTGAGAAAGTGAGGAAAACCAAAACAGGCAGATCTGCTCATCTCTGCTCAGATGGTTGCCCTAGGTAGCTGGATATTTTTGATATTGACCTTCCCAACTTTGCCTGAAGATTGAATCTGGAAGCTTTCACGTGGCAAATGTGTGACCTACGGATGAGCCACTGCCTGTTCTATCATGCATTCTACCTTTCCAAAACATATTATAGGATAGTCTTTCCCAATTCATGCCTCCAGATGAGTTGAATTAAATCTCCCATTATCCTCAGCAGCATAGTAGGTAGTGCAATGTATCTACTGAAGTGGAGGGAAGTCCTGACTAGTGTGTTGCAGGAATCGGTCCTGCACCCTGGACTCTTCAACATTTTTATTAATGACTTAGATAAGGGGATGGAGAAAATGCTTATCAGATTTGGGTGGAAGAGTGAAACAGCCAGATACTTTAAAAGACAGAAATAAAATTCACAGCAATCTAGATAAGTTGGAAAGAAGGTCTGGTTAAATGAAATCTAACCAAACTTAGGAAACAGAAATCAAATGCTTAAGCCTAGGATTCAGGATGCCTCCCTTGGTAACAGCATTTATGAACATGATCTTGAAATAATAGCTGATTGCAAACTGAATATGAGATATCCAAGTGATGTGGTTGCCCACTGCATCAGCCAAAAATCATGGGACATCATATTTCCACTTGACTCTGCTTTGTTCAGATCTAACTTAGAATGTGCGTTTGGTTCTGGGGATCAAAAGAGTCAACAAACAGAAACAGATTCATGGAAAGGCAACAAGGATGATTGGGGAATTAGAAACTAAATCCTATGAAAGGAAAGTGAAGGGACTGGAAATATTTAGCCTTCAGAGGAAAACTTGGAGATTATAACACTCTACAAATACCTGGAAGGATGTCAGATAAATACAACTGATAGATGTAGGAAGGACAATTGCCTCCACTTATAGTGTGAAGTGGTATGGTCCATTCTTCTACCTCAGAAGGCTTCCCTGTGCCCTCTCTCCTTTTTCTGTTGCTTTTGCAGTCCTGTACTTTATTTATTTTCTTATGTCAAGCCCAACATCCAGTATAATCAAAATACCCAAAGAAAGTTCGGGAAAACAAATGCAACAAGGCCAAGCTGGTAAACGGCTTCCATTTCAAAGATAATGAATATCTTTATGGAGTGATTGGCATATTTATAAAAATTCCAAGCCACCACATCAGCCAAACCAGGATTTGGGAAGCCTTTTTTGCCACAAGAACAATACAATATAGATAATAAAAGAAGCAGACCATGTTGCCCATAAACTGCTAGCTGCTGACAAAGCTGGTCTCTTTTCACTTGGTCATTTTGACACAGGGTACAGTGGGATATGTACTTTTTGGAACAGGATGACAAAGAAAATGTGTGTGTGTGTGTGTGTGTGTGTGTGTATGTTCCCTTGAGGATACAATTTGGAGCAAGGCACTAATTATATAGGCCCTTTTGCACTATAATTGTAGATGATTTCACCAGACATATTTAATTTGTGGTCTGGACTAATTTAACCTGGCTGAAAATATCTACTAGTCACACCCCTGTGTGTACTACGTATAACCATTGTGTCAATATATTATATTAAGACAGTCCTGCTACATAATAAAACGATAAAAGCTCACTTCCATGAATACTTACTTGCAGGATGAACTCCCCAAAGGGCCAATGGTAGGATGCATGGGTTTGCAGCACAGTCTTATATTGTGAGAGGTTGGAAAGAACCCAACATACTAAGAAACAGTCAAGTGGTTTAACATACATGGACCATTGCGAAGAGGAACAGTAAGAAATTATAGCAAAAATAATGCTCTGATGAAGCTGGGGAAAGGAAAAATCCATAGATGCCTTCAAGAAGCGATGGCATTCTTTTTTCTGCATGATCATATGGTCATGGCAGTGACACCTCCAACCCTGATGGACTGAGCCAATGTGATGACCACAGAATGTCAACAGTTGGGTGACTAATGATGCTGGAATGTTCCCAGTCCAACCTCCATGACAGATGGAAAGGGCATCCATTCAACTAGAATTAAAACCTCCTCTAACTCTGAATAAGCTTTTCAATGAAACAACTTGCTGCAAGCTCCATCGTGCAAACTGTTTACTCAAGATGAGGAATGGGAAGCCTATTGGAAGTCAAAGACCAAGCCTAATATTGGGGGACAGAAGAAATCAAAGTTGATGGGACACAAATGTAACATCCCTATTTTAGGTTTTCAGTACAGTTTTCATGTGTTCCTTATCTTCATATGACCAGAAAGTCTACTGCTGGGTTCCAGGCATCATAGTCAAAGAGGATCTGAGGGTTTCAAAGAGGAGACTTGGGGCTATTTGTGGCCCCAAGGAACAAAGTTTGCCCATCCCTGCTATAGATAGTTGGGAATAAGCTTGGACCAGGAAGTATTATGCTAAACACTTCCTCCAAAAATTGGGTTTTGTGTTAGACTTTAATGGAACTAAAAGGTGGGTCATGCATATTGGCTAATAAGGAAGAAGGAGGTGGGTACTATAATGGGTGGAGAGTGACTTCCAAGCACAGGAGACGTGCTAAAGGAGAAGCTGCTTTTCATGATTCTTTTGAAGGAGAAGGAAATGACAGTGAAGTTGCCACTGGAGTTTGGTGTTCTTTCACTTATTTAATTCTGAGATGGCCAAGGGATAAGTGTGAATGTCAAGTCTTTGACTGCACAATCAACTCTTCAGGAGATTACAGTTCCCCCACCACCACTTCCCACACTTGCATTCAGTCCCAAAGGAGGTCATAAGAAGGGAACTGGAAAGGTATGAAGCAGAAAACTTAAAAATATCGCAAAGAGTTCAAGAGTTCTGAGAGTAAGACAGAAAAAATGGAGGAAGGACACTTTTCAAAAATGGTAAGGATGTGTTTCAACACACGATTCTTTGTTTTACATTTAGGGGATAAACAAAACATTTTACTGTATCCCCTCCACTCATCCCTTGGTACAAATTATAAAATTGAGCAATTGAGAAAAAGTATAACCAGAAAAATCTGGGATTATAGAAGAGGAGGGGAACCTCTGCTTTTACACCGTGATGCATGCCAGCCCTCTGAAACTGGGGAACTTTCTGTTGTTCATGATGGAGAACTGGGAAAAGATGAAAAATATCATTTAAAAACTCTCTCCCTCCCCCCTCGATTTTAGCTGCCAGGCAAGTGATGGTAGTATAAACTCTCTGTGTTGCAGCATTGGTGTTTTTCCACTGGTTTAAGAGGTAGGAAAGGAGTCAGACAGTGGGGTGGGGGGTGGGGAATGTGGTTTCTTTCCTGTGGCTTCTAATTATTTCTCAGACTCCTGTCAATTTTTAGTACCACAAGGGTCTTGACACGAGCTGAGGAAGCAAACCACAGTGGGCAAAGAGAGAGAGGGAAAGGGTGAAAGGGTTACTTCACTTCCTGTCCATTTGCCAAGCGTCACTAGCTGGGTAAGTTATTTATTGATGGCAAGGGTTTACGTGGTTCCCTGGGACTTCTCTCTTCTCGATAGTTGTCAGGGCAAAAGTTGCTTACCTTCTCCCATGGAACTATGGGGCGTCTCTTAGGCCATTCTCTGGCTGGGTTTGCCCTGGTTAACCTAGGTCCATAATAAATCAAGCAGCTGCATTCATCCAATGTGCAAACTTTAGATAATTTCAGCCTTGCTTCTTTTCCTTCCCTTCCCTTCCCTTCCCTTCCCTTCCCTTCCCTTCCCTTCCCTTCCCTTCCTGTCTGTCTGTCTGTCTTTCTGTCATCTTCCTCCCTCCCTTTTTGGTGGCTTAATATATTTTGTGAATTTGGTCTGTTTGCTTAGTATCTTATTCAATGTAGTGCCCGAACACAGAAAATGGGTTCCTTCAGAAGCCAGCTTCAGCATGTTGAACAAACCCAGCCTTAATTTTCTAGGATGACCAAAGGTCCCTGGCTTGGAACTCAATATATCATCCAGTCAGTCATTTTATTTCGGTCATGGACCAGCAAAAAGCTCAATATGTTTATTGTGACATAAATTGAAGTCCCAAGGTTATCTGCCCCCCTCCCCAAACTTTGGATGCAGACCCACATGTAAATTAGCCTTGGGTGGATCTTTGGCATGTGGGTAGTTGTGGGGGGTTTCCTTGAATGCAATATTGGCATTTCAAACAGTCCCAAAGGCTAGGCCTAAATTAGTGGCATCAGGCCAAACATATATACATATATCATGCATTTTTGTTACCTGTTTCATTCCATTTGATGATAAACCATATGAGTTTGAAGTCTGTCTCAAAGGAGAAGAGAATTTCAGAGAAATTCTCATGGGTGGAGATTTTACAGTTTATTTACTGATGAGGTACGTCAGAGATGAACGTCAGTCCCTGCCCTTTCATTCTACAGTCCTCTTTCCCATAATCTGCAGCTTCCCTGGCTTCTATTTAAACCCAAGATCAGGGTAGAATTCTTCCCATCATCAGATAAGGACGTGAAAGCAGTCGAGGATTCAGAATAACAGAAAACATATAACAGAAAACAGCAACATCAGCAGCACCGACTTTTTCTTATCTCCAGTCAGAAAGTCACCTGAAAGACACCATCAGCAGAAACCTGAAGATTCAGATTTAATCACTATTTCTCGGATTTATTACCAAAGTGTTTTAATAGATTACTCTCCTGGGTGCGAATGTCATCAGGGATTAGGGATGCATCAAAAAGGTGTTTCTCTTTAAGATGTTGTGATGGTGATGATAATAATTGGATTTTATTTCTCTCATGCTGCTGTTTTTATTGTTGGGAGGAAGGTCTTGTATGGTATATGTTATTTGCACATTGCCCCAGAAACTGTGGAAGAAGGAGATACTGTGAATCACAAGCCCCAGTTCAGATTTTGCTTTTGCCTTGAATAGCTGTTGGGAAGACTATATTTTTTATCTTCATCCTTCCACATACCTATAACATGGGAACAATGGTGACCAACCTTATTAGGGCATTGTAGGATAATTGCAACAATCCCAGGTAGGGAAAATTGCTTTAAACCATGAATACTGGTTGAATTATAAAGTAGTGCACAACATTTCAACATATACCCAGCCCATGTGCACCCACGTTAGCTGTCCCTTTGCACAAGTGACTAAACAATCTAGGAAAGAGAATTTCAAGTGACAACCAACTTGGATATTATTGTGAATTGCCACTAGAAGCCAGGAAATAGAAATCGTTTTAATCAAGAGTTTGTTGTAGGCTTACAAATCTTGGCTTCCTTGGCCTGATGAACTGCCATTCCCAATTTGGGCATCACAGAAAATTCTCATGGTTTGATAGTTCAGTTCTGCAAATGGAACAGTAAATAGGAAATGAACACCACAGTTGCAAAACAAACAACTTGCCATGAATTGTTCCTTCCTTCCTTCCTTCTACATGAAATCAGCAGAACCTATTAGCTTGAATAGAATCCATTGCCATCTGTCAGTCTTTACTGGACTCAATTGCTTAAAATGGAATTGCATATAAAGAGCCTACATTTATGAAGTTTGTGTATGAAAGGAAGTCGGGCAGGGTGACTTGCATTTAAATAAGATGCCCATTTACAAACACTGCACAAATAATTGAGCATGTTAAAAACACACACACACACACACACAGATCCCAAACCTCTGTAATAACAATTGTAAATTATTTGCCACTGGCAACCTCTATAATAATAATTGCAAAATGGAGTGGGTGCCAATTTTTGTTTTTTTAAAGAATAAACCTGATTTGCTGAAAATATTGTCAGAAGGGAAACAACAGGATAGTACCAAAACAGAGTGGATGTATTCAAATTACCCCTTCCTAGTGAGTGGATTATATACACCCACACACTGATCATTCACACTAGTTTACTGAGTCACCCTCAGTATACTTTAAAGTGAAAGGCATACATGGCTGAAGAATACAAGAGGACTTTGATGCTGTAAAGCAGTGTTTCTCAATCTCCAAGCCTTTAAGATGTATGGACTTCAACTCCCAGAATTCCCCAGCCAGCAAGGCTGGCTGGGGAATTCTGGGAGTTGAAGTCCACACATCTTAAAGGTTGTGAGATTGAGAAACACTTCTCTGAAGGCAAACTTTACTATCATGACGTAGTGAGAAACCCCAAAACTGGCTTGTGCCTTCAAAACCACAAAAAGCACTCTGCATCAGCTGCCTTTTCTTGGCTGCAAGCCTTCCTAACAGACCAGGGAATAAATCTCCTTCTGCCTAGATGTGTGTACAGCTTTACACTTTTAAGGACACGGCTTCGCTGCTATAAAATGTCTGCTTGGACTTCTTGACACATGTTAAGGTGGGCAATGAGAAAAAGAGAGTCCAGTGGTTAATAATGCATTAAAGTCTCAGGAGAGAAATAAATGGTTCATTGAACCACTTTGCAAAGCAAAGATGATTTCAGAAAAAGAGAGGCATCATGAATCAGTCTCTGGAGGATTGTCCATAACTGAACAACAACAATTTCAGTGAACTTGTAAGTAATACAGTGGAGCAAAAGTGTTGTTAGTCTCCAAGCAGAAAACTGGTTCTTCATTCACAAGGTACCAAAGATCTCCATCCCTCCACTGGTGCTGTGAAGGACATGGTTGTCCATCCAGGGACCAAAAAGGGGATGAATGAGAAATACCAGTGGAGTCCAACATTAGCATAAAACTAAGTGAGGAATTACTAGTAAAATGGTTCAAAGGAATGAGTTATCCATAAATGAAAAGCCTCAAAAGTAATGGGGAAAAATGAAGTTACTTATCATAGAATGGGGTGAAGTGATTTGTTTCTGCTAGCGTTGGGGGATAAGGATAAGCAGGTACATAGAGTCAAATGGGCTGGGTTAAACTTTTTTCTTTCAGTTCTAATGCAGTCTGGTCCAAGAAAAGCTGGAACGCAGACCACAAAAACTTCATGGTTGGGAGAATTTTTTGAAGCGGGGAAAAATATGGAAACTTCATTAAAACTGTTCAGGGAAACGGTTTACCTATCCCTCCCCACCCCCAACACACATCCCACCCAGAGGTAGAAAATTAGCCCGTGAAAATGAGGAGGGGACATATCACTTTGGTATAACTTGGTATCAGGATGGTCCATCAAAATATTGTAAATTAATAGTGCAGAATATCAGTTGAGGTCTCCTGCTGACTGCAAACATTTTGGAGTGGAAGCCTCTCAGGACACAAATCCACCATTGACCGTCAGAGAAAAAAGTTGCCGTTGATGGTGTAAGCCAGTGCTACTCAACCTTAGCACCTTTAAGATGTGTGGACTTCAACTCCCAGAATTCCCCAGCCAGCATGGCTGGCTGGGGAATTCTGGAAGTTGAAGTCCACACATCTTAAAGGTGCCAAGGTAGAGAAGCACTAGTGTAAACAAAGGGTATGGAAGGCTTCATCTTGAGGCAATATGGAACTTGCACTATTTGATCGGACTGAATTTCTGAAGGACATCAATTAAAAGTAGTTACATTTTTTCCCCAGGACATTTTGTTTTCCCCCCAGAATGGGCTGATCTGAACATTGCAGAAGGGGTTAGTGCATTTCTGGAAATTCAGTAGTGGAACAGGAATCCTTTTGTAGTGTTCTTCACACAAATTCCAGGGCCAACCATGTCTGTATGACCTAGATCAGTGTTGTCCAAACTTGGCCACTTTAAGATGAGTGGACTTCAACTCCCAGAATTCTGTATGTCATGTCATGTCTGTATTCCAGGGCCAACCATGTCTGTATGACCTAGATCAGTGTTGTCCAAACTTGGCCACTTTAAGATGAGTGGACTTCAACTCCCAGAATTCTGGGAGTTTAACTCCACTCATCTTAGAGTGGCCAAGTTTGGACAACACTGACCTAGATGGTTACCAGATGGATGTATAGGTTAGGATATTTCTGTTCGTGTGGAATTGCTCTACCCCTAAATATTTTTATTGCTCTGTATGTGTGTATGTACGCGTGTTATCTTTTTGTATGTTACTTTAAGCAAAAGTGCAGAATAACAAAGCATGACAAAACCTAAACCCAAAACTAAGCTCTTTCATTGCAGCAAAATCTGCCCCTTGACGTTCTCCTCTGTGGTGCTGCATATGGACACGTTTGCAGATCAGGTGGAGTGTAGGCTTAGCCTTCCTGTGTGTGCAATTCTGGAGAATGATTGGTGGCGCCATTCATTTTCTCTAACGACTTTTAGAGCCAGCCTGTATCACTCCTCTGTGTTTTACAAGGTCAGTAGCTGAAATCCAGAGACAAAAGCAGAGTACAAGAGAAACTCTCTCAAAGGACAATATTTCAGTTTTATGGCTTGGGAGAGATACAATTCCATTTGCAACTGTGAAAGCAGATACAATAAACGCCCTGGTTTAACTTTGATCGGGCAGGTCACCAAAGCGACATTTCTCGCAGGTAGGGTGGTGGAATGATAAATCGGGCCGTATAAAAAAGCAGCACCATCTCGTCTAACAGATGGGCCCTGCATAATGCTGCAGGAGAAAGGCTGTAAATCACATCCAAATGTGCCTCCTTGTGCATTGTCTGGGTAACCAAGAACTCTCCTCCTCCTCTGGCTTTGAAGAGGGAGGAAGAAGAGGAAATGCAGGGAGCCAGTGCTGCTGGGAAGAAATCAGCTGGCGAACGAAAAGAGGGAGAATCCTCCTTCTGGACAGAAGGTCATCTGTTATTTATTTTTATAACAGAGGTGATAAAACCAGGTTGCCCAAAGCAGCAAGAAACACTCCAGCAGTAAAATATAAAAAAGACAGCAATGAGAGATCAAAGCCAACTTAAAACTGCAACATTAACAAGCAGGGAACGGAGCTGAGATAATCATTGGGAGAATAATGAAAAGCCGGTGTTACAGACCAGTACAATGCCTCTTAACCAGCCACTTTGAGCAACTGGGGAAAAGTAGGGGATATAAATGTGATAAATAACTTGATCTCACTGGAGATGCTATTACAAAAAAGATCCTGTTGGACCTCACCAGCAACCACAGCTCGGAATGCTTCAGAACATGTTTGACACCTACAGAAGCATCCATCTGATGTCTTCAAAGGGTTTGGACCTTGAATTTTGGGGTACATATGGAGAAACATTTTACTAATAGGAGGAGGCTGTTACCAAAAAAAATGCAATACTTAACTTGCTTTTCAAGTTGACTTCACACTGTGGTGGGATCTCAACTGCTAACAGGGAGGAAAGGTGCAGAGAAATTGGTTGAGAAAAGGAGCAAAAGCCCCACACCTTTGTGCCACCTGTTGGCTTTTTGTGGATCCATCACTGCAGCTGGTGGGTCTGGCAACTCACAGTCCAATGAAGTAGCCAAGGCCTGATGATGGTGGCTCTCCTTGGAACCATCTAGCTGAATACAATTCCATATGGTAAAACAGACCTCTCTACTCTCTTACTGATGGGTCAGGAACCACACGTTGCTGTCCCATGTGTTGAGTCCCTGAGTTGCAGCTGGCAGCTTCTTTGCAACAAACTTCCAGAGTTGAACTGACTGTCCATCCAGGCCCCCATTAGCTTCTTCTGCACAGGAAGAAGTCTATGCAGACTTCCCCCATCTGACCTTGCTGCAACCGTATTGGGGCCACAACTCCCCAAATTCCATCGCCAGCCAATTCTAGAGATGTAACTGTAGTCTTAATGCCTCTGCAGAGCACCAAATAAGGGAAGATTAATCCAGCATGTCTGGCTTTTTGATCCTGATTTCAGATTTGCTCTCCATTCCTGCTTTCTACTTTGTCATTTTGCTCAATTATTCTTAGATCTGGGCTCCTTCTGCTCTCCCTGCTAAGTCTTATACCCACCCAAACTTCCGCCTGTGATACTTTCCAGTTCTTGCCTGCTTTTTGCACTGCCCAAATCCCATTGCAAGGAGCTCTTAGCCTGTGTTGCTTTCCTTTATGTAGGAACCAACTTTTCTGCACTGACTGCTACATCAGCAGCAGGATGGGTGAGTCAATTGACTGTAATTGCCCCCTCTCTCTTCCCCACTCTCCCTGAACGTCAGCAAGTTTTATAGACTGTTAAATCTCACAACGGCTCTCCTTGGGTTTATGGTAGCATGGCTGCAGCTCTAAAACACTCTGGTTTATGGGTTGTTTCAGAAGGCAGCTATGGGTGATAAGCAGTGATTTGCTGGTTATTTCTGGGCCATGCATTAACATTTATCTATATTTTCCTTCAAAGGCACAGGGTGCTCAGCTGGAACATTGGGAAACTCTGAAGAACCCCTATTTGCATAGATTTGACCTGCATAATGTTTGATTTGCCAAATCAGATTGCTTTGGTTTGTTTCATGAAGAAGCATGGCCATAAGATTAATCCCTGGAGCAATGGGTGAACCCCTTGGGGAGAGGCCTGGTCAAATCTGCAAACTGTACTGGTGCCTTCATTTTAGCCTGAGTGGGAACCTCCCCTTCTAACACAGAGATGGGGATTTCTCAACCCGGGGGCTACAGAGATTCCCCAACCCCTTTTCATCACTCTACCATATTAGTTCTTGGGCTGAGAGAGACGGACTGGCCCAAAGTCTTCCAGGGAGCTTCTTCCATGGCTGAAGGGGGACTTGGACCTGGGACTCCCTGCTCCTAATCCAGCCCCTTCACCACTAGACTCTTGGGCTGAGAGGGAGGGACTGGCTGAGGAGGGACTAGAACCTGGATCTCCCCATTCCTAGCTAAACCCCTTCATCACTACACCATGGGCAGAATTATGATTGTGAAGGTACGACCACACTGCAGTGAGTGAAGAGAACACGATGAGCCTTCTTTCCATCATGTTTCCCTGGATGAGCCAAGAAATTCACTCTGAAGCCTGTAAAACTTACAAGCCACACAGAGAAAGGAGAATGAATGAAGGAGACTTAAAACCCTAAGATTTTTTTTTTCCTTTTCTTTTGAAAAGAGTTGTGTTTTGCAAACCCTTGTCTTGGAACACAATGTAAGGGGCTCCCTAGTGCCTCAGAGAGGAGGCTGGTAACCGTCCTCCATAAATCAAAGTGATGAAGAAGGGGCTAGAAAGCAGGAAAGGAGCTGATCCAAGCTTGGGAGGAGCAAGAGAATTTGGGGAGGGGGGAGGCTCCCTGGCAAAGGAGGGAGCTATTTGCAGTCAGACTGGAACAATCACTCTGTACATCTGTGGATGCAATGGGTTATCTCTGGCTGGGAGCAAGCGACTGTCTAAGAAAATAGAAGCTGATGAGAGAGTCATCATTCCCCTCCCACAGTGTCCCTAAACACAGATCTGCTTTGTCTACAAGCATTCTGAAAGGAGTTTACACACCCATAAAATTGATAGTAGCCCGTTTCCTTGGACTTCTACTTTCCCACTGCCCAAGGAGGACTCAGGCTTTAAGCAGGGGTGGCAACCTGTGGCCAAGGGCCAGCTGTGGCAGCTGAACCTCTTTCTTACGGCTCCAAGAGCCTCCCGTGATTGCATGGCCAGATGTTGGTTTTCTGCCACAGAAAACAGTAGCATAGTTTTTAAAAGAGGCTGGTCATGGTTAAAAAGTACAAGAAAAACATCCCACCTTCCTTCCCTTCCCAACCTCCTCTTCCCTCTACTCCTTCCACTTTGCATCATTACCTAGTCCACTGCCGATACCTTCCCATAATAAACATGGGGCGTCATTTCTGGCCAACAAAAACTTGCTCATTCCAGGTTTAGGGATGGATCCATGTCTGGTTCTAATAGTGCCCCCCTGCTTGGGCACCCTCCAGATGTGTGGGCATCAATGGCGGTGCTGTCTGAGAACTGTGGGAGTTGAATTCCAGACATTGGCTGTAGACATGCAGGTTGGGGAAGGCTGGAATAGAATATTTACCTTTTATGCACAAGAACTTGGATTCAGTGGCCAACATTAGGGCTGGGAGGTTCGTCAAAGTACTTTCATCCTTCTCCCTCTCTCCTGCTATATATATTAGAGCTGCGTACCACTTCAAAAATAATTCGGAGAAGGTGCTTCAGAGCAAAACTCCTTAATTAAGCTGCATCACTACATCTTCTTCTTGCAGGATAACATGGCTCCCCTCTGTAGCTAATCCTGGGAAAAGATCTACAGATGGAGGCTACAGTTATACTCCAAAACACCATTTTAGAATCAGATTTGAAGCATTTCCTTTCTCTCTGTGTGCTCTTTTGTGCACATCCAACATGATCCGCAGAAAGTCTTCTTGCTGGGAACTTTAAGAGAAACAAGAAAGGGAAGCCCTTGAAATACTTTCCTAAAGCAATGCCTTCTCTATGATGCCTTCAGGTTCTTTTGGATTACTCACAATCCTTCTACAACCTACTCCATAATGGAGAAGACATTTCTCTGATAGGCATCTTGACCACTCAGATTCTCTTTTTTTGCAGCTCCACGTCAGATGACAATAACTCGGTCTGACCCATCTCTGGCATGAAGACTGCACTGCTCAAGTAGCAGAAGTGTTCCAGAAGATGTGATAATTGAGCTCAGCTAAACAGTACCTATAGAACAGTGTTTCTCAACCTTGGCAACTTTAAGATGGGTGGACTTCAACTCCCAGAATTCCCCAGCCAAAGTTTCCTGAAGGGACATAATTGGAGTAGTACCACATTAAGGATGAATTTTCTACTTGAGCAGTGCTGTGTGATATGGACTAACTTGGCCATTTTTGAATAGTACAGAGAACATGAAATTCTCCAAACATTGTAATGCTGAATATATATATATATATATATATATATATATATATATATGAAGAAGTGTAAATAAAAATGTGTATGTTCATTAAAAGAATGTACCAAAATGCATTATCCATGGGATATTTTTGGCAACAACTCTGTATGCTAGACAAAATTACAAACAAACAAACAAGCAAAATGCATGCTTGGAGAAACAGGTACCAAAATACAAAACCTATGTGCGACTGTCCATTTAAAAAGAGTACGTTTGATCAACCAAATTCAACATGCTTGCAAAAATAAGAAATAAGAAACTGAGAAAAAAGCGAATAAAATAATATGAATGGGGGGCGGGACACACCAAAATAACCTGTAAAATGCATCGTGGCTTGAAAAACAACAGGGTCCTTAGAGTCTCCGAAGGCTGAAGATTGTGAGAATACAAACTGCAGCTATATTAGTTTCCCCACCCACCATGACTTCGGCCCTCATAGTCTCCCACATGAACCCCCAGAAAGCATTAAAGGAGGCCTGATGGCAGAGGATGAGGAACAAAGACAAAATCTTTCTTTCTTTCTTTCTTTCTTTCTTTCTTTCTTTCTTTCTTTCTTTCTTTCTTTCTTTCTTTCTTTCTTTCTTTCTTTCTTTCTTTCTTTCTGGAGCAGGTTTGGAAGCAAACAGCTTCTATTAGAGATGAACCATCGTGCCCTTGGGACGCCGGCTAGCTGCCGTGCTATGCTCATTCGATGAACCTTCCTGGCCTCTAGGAACACACGTACCTAAGCCAAAATAGCCGAATGTTGCTATTTGGAGGATGTGATTGCTGGCACTCTGGCCAAGTAGAGGGTCCAACATCTGTGAGTCCTACAGCTGCCATCTCTGCTATATCTGAGGGCTTGCGGTCCGGCTCTTGGCTGCCCTTTGGCTGTACGGGAGAGAGGGCTAAACTTCACGGAATTGCAATCCGCAATGAGCGCTTCCCAAGCTGTTTTTCCTCCCTCCTTCCCCGCTAGGCTGGCTGGCATGTTCAGCCTCTTCCACATGACTCCCTGGGTTTCTGCTGAGTCGGCTGGACCAGCATCCAAAAGAGGACCCTGGTGGATAGTTGCTGGCATGGACTCTCCGAGGTGATCTCTTTAACACTAGCCCTGCCCCCAGAGGATCCGTGCTTGTAAAAGCAGATGAGTCTGCTTGGCAAGGAATAGCAGCCCTGGGACTCAGCAGCTTTGCTTTCAAAGGCTCATTAACGTTCCCTCAAACTTGAGCAGATGGAAGCGCATCCTTCTGGAAAAATGACGTGCTTGGCCTTTCGCAACACCTGGTGTTTGGGAAGGAGGAAAAATGTTGGCTGGCCCCCCAGGGCTGGGATAGGTTGGGGCTGTGGTGGGGTGGTGGAGGAGTGCAGAAGAAAACTCAACAGCAAGGCTGAAGGCTGAGGTTGTAGCTTTAGCTTGTGGCTGCCCGAGAAAGGTGCCAGGGTCCCAGCATACTGGCTACATTGCACCAATGTCATGTATTCTGGACCACCTTCTTACACGCTTTCTCCAGCCCTTGAGACAGTGCTAAGCCTTGGCTTTGAGACCTGTCTTTTTGATCCTGCAGGGGAGGCGTGCTCCAGGTTCCTTCTGGGTCCCTTCTGGGGTCCTATTGGGACCCCAGAAGCACGCCTTCTCTGTAGCAGCATCTGCCCGCATTTCCTAATTTCCCAGAAGGTTCCTGCCTTTTTGGCATCCCAAGGTGCCATAGGTGATTAAAATTTAGTTCCCAGATTTAGCGATCACTCTGGAGCAATTTAGAAAATTCACAGTGGCCGTGTGCATACCACATGCTTATCCATGATTAACAGGGTCTATTCAGTTAACCCAATTTTCTGGCTTTGTGTGAGATACTAAACCCAAACTAACCACACAGTTTGGGTGTGCACAACACAAAAACATAACATCAAGTTGCCTAGTTTGAGTCCAGAGTTTGCGGAAACATAGCCAGGATCACACTAGAGTGTTTTGATACATACTTTGATACAGAGGATTTTATAGATCAATATTCAATTGAAGCTGGGACTTTTCCTTTTAGGATTAATGGATAAACAGTTAGAAAAGGGTCATGAAAGATTATTTCAATATATGATTACTGTGGTGAGATGACTACTGTCTATGCACAGAGATGGAAAGATTCGATACTACCCACTATGGAGGAATGGTTGGTGAAGTTGACAGATTTTGCTGAAATGGATAAATTGACTTCTTTGATTAGAGAGAAGACACTATCTACATTTATGGGTGACTGGAAGCCTCTTATGGACTTTTAGCGTAAAAGTGAAAAAAATGAACTTGTGATTTATGGTTTTGATGATTAGACAGGATAGATTATAGAAAGAAGAGTAATATGATATAACTTTAGAGAGAGAGGTTAACATATATTTCTACTCATAACTGCTGTGAAGAACATCAGAAGCCACTTCTTTATATCTTTTTTCTTTTCTATTTTTCTTCAACTTTTTTTCTTTTCTTGCACTTTTTGTTTTTTTCTTTGACTTCTTCCTTCTTCCTTTTTCTTCCTTACTTTATATTAGTTGTGTTAGTTTTGATCTTCTTGTTTAAAAGTTTTAATAAAAATTACAGGAAAAAAAAAAAAAGATGAGTCCTGCCCTTGAGAAAAGATTGGAGAATTTCTCCTCTCAGAGAATGGTGGGGAAAGTGTCTGTCCATCATTCTGCTCACAAATTTGTAGCAAATTTAGGATGTTAGCGGAGTCCCATGCTTTAAGTCAGTGTTGTCCAAACTTGGCCACTTTAAGATGAGTGGACTTCAACTCCCAGAATTCCCCAGCCAGCCATGCTGGCTGGGGAATTCTGGGAGTTGAAGTCCACTCATTTTAAAGTGGCCAAGTTTGGACAACACTGCTTTAAGTGTTTCCCTCTTCCGAATGAACTGGAACTCCAGCATGGGAGCTCATGAATGCACATCACCATTAAAACCATGTGTTCTGCCTTTTGTCGAGTGGCGCGAAGGTTTGCTTTGCGCAGAGCTATAATCTGATTTAAAGCCTTAGTTGCTTAATTGGCTTCATAGCATTGAGAAGGCAGACAGAGCAAGAACTTAGATGGGCAACAGCTCCTTTTAAACACAGGAATACGAGTTCACAAAACGTTGTGCAACAATCAGGTAAGATTCGTTTGGATGGGAAAATATAGGAGGTGGAGTGGCTTTCCAGATTTTAATTCTATTTAACTCTAGAAGAGTGAAGTCCAGAGGGTACATTCTTTCTATGCAATCAGAAGGTGCTGTGACTGAGTCCAAAATGGGAAACTGCACATGCTCAGAGTGATCAGTTTCACGTGATTCACAAATTGAAAGGATAGGACATGGGGGACGGATGTTTCACCTCTGGCCCATGTTCCTCCCAATAAGTCTGCAAAGTCCAAACATTTAAAATTACCAAGCTGTATTGCTGTCTCCGATTCTGGAAGATCTACCTACCTGTCAGAATCCCTTGCTTTTAAAACTACCCATTGGCTAACGCTAAGGCTAACTGAGTAATAGAACATATATTTATATCCAATTGACAGCTATTTATATGATACAGCATATAAATATCTGTGAATGGGAACATATTTGGAGAGAAGGCAAGAATGCAGCTGACCTAGTTAGGTAACAAGTCAACTCAGGTTGGTGCAAAAGCTGTTGGGTTGCACAGTTGCCAAAAGTTCTCAAAGCTTCTATTGTCATAAGGAAAGCCAGTGGTCTTCTCATTTTTTTCCAACTGCAAGGCTTAAATGTACAGCTCAGAAAACCATTTTACACATCTGAGAAATTGCCAATGTTCTGAACAGCAGCTGGAAATCTTCATAGTTAAGTTGCAGCCCTTCTCCTCTAAGACATCTGATTTCCTTTCTGGGGCCTTGATAGCGGGAGTCAGGAAAAAACAAACAGCCCTTCAAATTATACTTTCTCCTCACTTGGCCCAGCTGTGGATCACCCCTTCATTGAAGAAAATCTAGACACTCAATAGTGCAAGGAACCTAACATCTTGACTTTTTTTAACCATACCTTGCAGACACCCTTGCATTAAGCTAAAACTGGACAGAGCTTCACCTGCATTGTCACAACTGCCATTTTGACTTTTTTTACCGTTCCCTGTGGACAACCCTGGCTGGACAGGTTCACCTCAATGAAGATCTCAGAGGTTGTCAGCATTTCTAAACCCTGAACACTGCCATGCTGCCTGAACAGCGACTCCATGTCCAGAAGTAGCATATGTCATCATTAGGTTAAGATTTTAACACACACATTACAATACAGAACCGTGTGGCCAACAGTGGATAATTGTGTTCCACTTCACACTGACATTGGGAAAGTCAGGCCTGGTGAAGTTTGCATTAAAGTGTTGTTCATTACATGAATGAACAAGAAAAATACAGGACTTTAATGCTTTATATGATTACTGCGGCCAGACTAATATATGCTCAGTATTGGAAAAAGGAAACTATTCTGACAAAGGAGGAATGGATGATCAAACTTATTGAATTAGCACAAATGGCAAAACCGACATGCCTATTGAAAGATGATAGTATTCTGAAATTTAAAGAAATGTGGCAACCATTACTAGACTACCTGTATTTAATTGATGAAAATGAAGCAATGACAGTGGGTTTCTTGTTGTAAAGGATGTGAATGAATAGAAATAAATAGTATACCAAGAGCTTAAAATTATCAGGAGCTATATAAGGGGGTTAAAGTTATACCGATAGCTAATTTAGTCAGAAACTTTTAGCTTAGAGAACTCTGTTTATAAGGCTATAATTGTTTTCTATTCTTTTGGAAAAAGAATGTTAAAAATGGATAATGACAAAAGTATTATCAACATAACCTATTACAACAAGATGTTTAGAAAGAGATGTTGATATTTATTGTACATTATTCCAAATGTAGAAAAAACGGTGTATAAGAATAAAATAAAGATTAAAAAAAAAAGTTTGCGTTAAGGTGGAAATCAAACAAATGTCAGGACAACCCCATTTCTGAATTAGAGTCTCGAATATTCTGGTATCAACTGCACAGTGTTATTATCACAGCTCACTGTGACATTTCAGGTTGAGGCAAGGTATATCTTGACTAAGGGGGTCTAAATGCCCTTGTGTACGCTGGTAGTTTTGATCAGGCTCAGCACATGTTTTACTGAACCATGATGTCAGAGCATTCAGAGGATTAAAATCGATCCAAAGTTGCTGTCAGACAAAGTCTGCATAATTGGTATATCAGCTCCCCTTAGCAGCCGAGATGAAACGGCTGTCTTTAAGGAAAAATTAGCAAGTCAGTGAATCTCAACCTTGGCAACTTGAAGATGTGTGGACTTCAACTCCCAGAATTCCCCAGCCAGCCATGCTGGCTGGGGAATTCTGGGAGTTGAAGTCCACACATCTTCAAGCTGCCAAGGTTGAAAAACACTGCTCCAAGCCTTGATCAGGAGGCAATTTTAGGTGGAAGGTTCGATTGACAGATGCCATCTATAGTTGATTTTGAATTGATCAGGCCTCATTCAAGCTCAATGCAAATGCAGTCCAAAATGCGGCACATTCGCTCGCAAGCAAGCCCTGCCTTTCTGTGGCGTCTCACTCCCAAATGAGCCTTCGCAGCAGGGCCATTCCAAAGGACCTGGAGTGAACCTAGCTAGGCATGCAATGTAAAGCTGGCTTCTTCTGAGGAATTCCTGGCCCATCCACCTATCTTCTGGCAGGGAAAAAGAAAACAAAGGAAGCCTTTTCTTGACCATCTGCCAGAGAGGTTGAAGACAGCCGAGTCCTCATTCAGATAAGCTGTAGGATCCATTTCCTTCCAGCCATCTGACTCCTTTTCCAGCTAGGCTGATATTACTGGATGTTAAAAAAAGAAGAAAAAGAAAAGAGGGCTGCTAAATAAAGAGGGGGGTTTAGAAGACGTTGGAATGCCATCTGCAAGGATGCAGAGTTGATACCAGCCCTGATATCTTTCTGGGTCCTGCAGCTGTTGCTTTTGCCAGCAGGGAAGTTGACTTTGAGGCTCAGTGGGGTCAGCACGGGAAAAAAAAGGAAGGGCTCTGCAGGGAAGGGACGGCATGGGCTGAGGAAGAGAAAAATTGGCAAGAGATCTCTGCTTGTCCCCACGCTAAGTTTATTACATTCACACAACTCAGTAAACAGGCTAAAATAGGGTTGGGTTGTTTGTGGTCCAGTGTATTGTGGGAACTCAGCCATTGCTTGGGCAGGTTGTGTGATCCAGGCAGTCCCATGGAGCCACAATATTATTTCTTTATTTAACCAAAGATGTCCAATAAATGCAGCCACCAGGTTTTTAAGCCCAAATTTAGGGTTTAGTGGCTTGCACAAACCCTGCATGCATTTTCAGATACTCTACTTTCTATCCTGTATTTTTAAGACCAAAATCTTGCATTTTTATGCACCTGGTTACTTTGATCTTGTGTTTGCTTCCATTCTGATGAAGAAGGCTTCCTGAATCTTCCTGGCACATTGTACAGTGTAAACTCAGCTATAGCTCAATGGCAAGTTTCTGTTGCCCCAGAGGAGAATATTCATAGGTCAGGGCTGAACTGTCAGGTTCTTAGCATTCTCTGAGCTAAGAGCTCTTTCAGCAAGCATTTCATTATCAGGCTAGGTAATACTGTCAGTGCAAGCTTACTAAATTCCAGAGCTTGGCAGTTGCAAAAACATTTGCCCAGAACAGTAGCAATGATGACCTAACAAGAATAAGATGAATAGAAATTGCAAAAACATGTGCATCTCGAACGCAAACAACACAATTCGATTTGGCTTTACTAGTTCCTTCCTGTTAGTTTATTTACTTTTCATTCTAGGCAGCCAGTGGAAAGGATGTCAGTGCAGAGAATTCCCTAGACAGGCAAACAGTTCTTGTTTCAGGGAGTGTTAACACATAGTCTTTTCATGGAAAAATATGTTGAGCGTGTGCGTACTGCACACACGTTCAACTTCTGGCCTTCTTTTCAGTTAATCTAAGCCAGCCTCCAAGCCTATATGGACTATTATTGGACCATTTTTCAAACAAGGGAGAAAAGAGAACAAGAGAACGAGAGAGAGAAAGATAGAGAGAGAGAGAGAGAGAGAGAGAAAGAAAGAAAGAAAGAAAGAAAGAAAGAAAGAAAGAAAGAAAGAAAGAAAGAAAGGAAGGAAGGAAGGAAGGAAGGAAGGAAGGAAGGAAGGAAGGAAGGAAGGAAGGAAGAAAGAAAGAAAGAAAGAAAGAGGGAGGGAGGGAGGGAGGGAGGGAATAAGGGGGAGGGAGGAAGGAAGGAAGGGATAAGGGGGAGGGAGGGAAGGAAGGAAGGAAGGAGGAGGAGGAGGAGGAGGAGGAGGAGGAGGAGGAGGAGGAGGAAGGGATAAAGGGGAGGGAGGAAGGGGAGGAGGAGGGGGGAGGAGGGGGAGGGAGGGAGGGAAGGAAAGAAGGAAGGAAGGATAACTCAGAATGTTCCCCATGTTATAATTAAGTATGACACATGAACATAGTGTCTCAGATAGAGTTTATACCTCATGCTATATGGTGGCTTCTTTCACTAAACCACAATTGGCAACACACTAAACCATGCCTTATAAATCAAAATGTCTGGGTTTGCACAATATGCTAAGCTAATATCAGACAAGTCACCATTTTGTGTGATGTGTGAACTTAGGTCCTTCTTTTTTATTCCACCCCAGCTGGCCAACAATGGCCTTTAGGAAGGAGTTGTCGAAAGAACTTCAGCTGGTCAGCAGCAGAAACAGCAACGTTCTGCTTCTCCAATATAACTTATATTCTTTTTTATGTTCCTTCTGTTGTGTTATTATTGAATTTAATTTTCTGTTAACAGTGATGGCCAGCAGCTACCTGTGACTGAGTCTACAAAAGCTCCTACATAAATAAATGAGCAATAAATCAGTTAGATGAGGATGGGGTGGGGGGGAGAAAAAACATCCAATTTAGCAAGATGGAGATCTATCTATTTATCATTTCTTTCTTTCTTTCTTTCTTTCTTTCTTTCTTTCTTTCTTTCTTTCTTTCTTTCTTTCTTTCTTTCTTTCTTTCTTCTCTATCTGAACAAAGGAACAAAGGCCCACTAAGTTCAGTGAAGCATCTGGGGGCATGTTGGTGTAGGACTCTTACGCTGTTAAATACTGAAGGAGGAAGCATAGCTTTCCCTTATAGAATTTCCCCTCTCCAAATAAATGTCAATAAATATAAGCCAAACAGTCACCAAACACTTGAATGAAAGTTAGCAGTCTCCCCCTCTGTTAACAGGCAATAAGAGTCCATAGCACTTCTGAAGGGAAGACGATGTGGGAGACAGCATGATAGAGACATGTCTGAAGGGTGCATCCCAGCACTATGGAAGGCAATCATGCTATATGGTACACTCCATCCTCCCCCAAACAAAAGGACTGAGCAAAACTGATTTTAGCCCGGATAGAATAATCACCAAAGAAATTGGCCAGCAAACAAAGTGCCCCACAGAATTTCTCCATTCCTCAGAAATCTGCAATATGCTTTCGCATCTACTAAAAGGGAGGGGGATTATACTTTTGGGGATTTTTTTCCTAATCGAGGGTAAATTAAAGTGCTTGTAGATTGAGTGTGTCAGTTTACTATAGTGGTACATAAAAAAATCAGCCTTACATGCAGGTTTAAGCATCTGTTCTTTGAAATTTCAGGCTGGTAACTCTTATAATATTGCATTCCTTTGGGAAGGATGAAGAGGCTAGTGAGGTATTGCTTTTAAGTGGCCAGGTAGAGAATCTCCTCTTCTGAGGCTGATGGGAAAGAGAATCAGCCACTATTGCATCCAGATCATGAATCAGCAGCAATTATTTTCACAGCCTTCCCCGCCGAGCGATTGCCCGATGTGCTGGATTCCACTCCCCAGTGGAAGTGGACTTCCATCACTTGCATGATGACATCACAATGCACGTGACATCACTGCGGCTTCTACTGGATGGCTGTGCTGAATGGGTTCTGTCCCTTCAGGGCAGCACATTAGTAGATCAAGAAGGTGACTACACAGAAGAAAAGCCCTTCTGAAACAGGAGAGCAACCGATCCAGTTCAGCATGGTACCCACCAGGTGCATTCAGAAAGTTTACAAGCAAGAATAGGAGTCTCCTGTGGTTGCTCCCCGGTAGGTGTTTTAGGGAGGCGGCCTTTGATTCAAGAGGTGCTAACCACCACCTAGGAAAATAGCTGTGGATGATCCTCCATAGCTTCCTTCAGCCCTCTTTCTAAACTGTCTCTGCTGGTGCCCATCACCACCATTGATGGTAGCCGATCCCTAGTTAACTATAGTCCTTTCTATAGCTCTTGAATCTCCATGCATTTCATTTCAGTGCATGTCTCCAGGTACTAACATTGTAACTGAAGGAGGAACATCTCTCTCTATCCACATTTTCTATGCCATGCACAGCATAGATTTTATTTATTTATTTATTTATTCTATTTGTATAGATGCCTTCAAGTTGGGCTCAACTCCTGGTGACTACAGTACATGGGCACACAGGCAGTTTTCTTGGCAAGTGTGTAGAAGTGCTTTGCCGTTGCCTTCTTTGAAGATTTTTTTTTTTTAATTTCCCAGTCTAGCCTTAGCCCTAACCCAGTCTAGCCCAATCCGCTGGGACTTCTGGTAGTCTCCCATCCAAGTCCTATCCAGGTTCAACCCTCCTTAGCTTCCAAGCCCAGACAAGCTTCTAGTATATCTCCTTTTACATCCTTTTACTGCTGCACCCTCTTAATCTTTTTGGTTGCCCTTTTTTGCATCTTTTCCAGGTCTACAACATCCTTTTGGACACCTGGCAGATTTTTTCATTTGCTACGCAAGAGCCAGCCTGGTGTAGTGGTTAGGGCACCAGGCTAGAAACTGGGAGACTCTGAGTTCTAGTCTCACCTTAGGCATGAAAGCCGGCTGGGTGACTTTGGGCCAGTCCCCTTCTCTCAGCCCTAGGAAGGAGGCCATGGCAAACCACTTCTGAAATCTTTCCAAGAAATACATAGATCACTTCTCCAAAATAACAGCTCCTCTTTCCTACCTCCATGCACTGATCGCTTCTCAATATCTCTGCTTTTTGGACCCTTTCTAAATCTCATTTCCTGTTTTACTGGCCATTTCCCCAGGCATGGATAGATGCCCCTCATAAGCAGCCATTTAGCTCTCATATATTTGTTATTTCCCTTTCATCTGATAAACAAGCAGACCGCTGAACACTCTTCAGAATAAGCGGACGCTTCCTGGCTGCCTCCTTGCCTGGTGATACACGTCGACTGCCCCATGGCAACAGCATGTGATGTCACAGGATAA
Organism: Python bivittatus; assembly: GCF_059951505.1. Taxonomy (NCBI): domain Eukaryota; kingdom Metazoa; phylum Chordata; class Lepidosauria; order Squamata; family Pythonidae; genus Python; species Python bivittatus. Next base: position 3,015,853 of record NW_028277095.1, on the reverse strand, counting down.
GGGCCTCACACCGGGGTTTAATTACAGGATCAGGTGGAAGGCACAGATGAAGGGCCAGGAAGGAGAAAGTTCTTGCTCAGTGCAGAAAAAAAAATTATTTACAATTTAGTAGAAGGAAAATACCCAGAGGGTAGACTTGTTCTGCTCTGCCTGACTTGTCCAGGGAAGATTATAATAACTCTGGGCAGAAAGAAGTCCTTCCAGTTAGCTTTCACAATGATTGTCCCCACTGAATTTCCCCTGACAAAATTGTTAGAGGACTTCTTGATCCAGAGGACTCTTCTAAGTCTGGCAAACAGCACGCACTGCATCTTAGCAAAGAATCTCAGTAACTCGATTTGGGGGTTTAACAAAAAGGAGGATTACCGGCTTATCCCTCTTGGATTTGAGGGATCCCCCTGAGAAAAGGCATGTCCCAAGAACTGCCCCCAAGGTTGGCCTTTTCTCTGTGCAACTGAGAGTTCAAAAGGATGCACCGGGCCAGTTTCCATACATTTACTGTGCTCTTTCTCCCCGCTTTCAGCCAAGTCTCTAAAAGCAGCAAAACGAAAACAAATCCTCTGTGAAGAAGAGAAGGTTTTGAACTAATGGGAAACATTAATAAAGCTTTTTGTTTCAATCAGCGCAAGGCCACAAAGAGATGGCTCAGTAGAGAGTCTGATTAAGCCCAACGCTGCTCTCCGATTCTTCTCCTCCCTCTCAAGTACGTCACCTCCTTCCGGGGTATTGACTGACTCAAAGCAACTTCAATTCAGAGGACCTTGAAAGCCTGGGGAATGGCGGGGAGGAGGAGCGACAAGACAGGGGTAGGATTCTCAGCAGAGATGCAAACAACTGGAAACACACGCCGGGTTTGCAGCAAAGGGCAGGAGATGGCTTTGGTACAGAGATACCACAGCACAGTCAACTTTCTGAAGATTGCTAAGGCAACCTTGAGTTTGAATCCTGACTCACAAGAGTTGGGCACGGGCTGCTGCTTTTCATAGCGTTGCACCTGTGAGTGGGCCAATATTGCACTGCTCGGTGTCAGACAAACTCACATTTTGCCAAACACAGTTGCCCCTTGCATTTTGGCAGCAAAGATGTTTTAAGGCCCCTGAGATTCAGGCTTGGAAATCTGTGACCCGAGTGAATATTGTTTGCTGTGTTTTCTTTTACAGGCTGCATTAGAAAGAGTGTGTGTATGTGTGTGTGTGAGAGAGAGAGAGGGAGGGAGGGAGGGAGGGAGGGAGGGAGGGAGAATTTGGGCATGAAATTTCTGAAGAAGAATTGCAATACTGCACATTTTGATAACCACTATTGTGGCATGACAGTTACAGGTTCTAGCTGTAGCTGTGTATTTCTTTTCTGTTTTCTCTCTATAAACTTGCATAGGTTGAAACCAACATTTCTTCCTTCCAATACATTTATTCTAGGCTTTATACTTAAAAAAAAATGAAATCAATCTTCTCCCCCCCTGTCTTTCACTTCCTTCCTCTGATGCTTTGTCTGCTCTCTTGCTACTTTCAAAACCCTGTTTTATTAGAGAATACAATCTCGATTTCCTAAATCTCTGGTTACTTTCACAAATGCTGAAAAACACTCCCCAGTTTGATTCTCCTTCCCCAGGAGCACTTTTTCACAGGATCAGCCTATAAATAAAGGCAGTAGCATCAGTGTTGAAATACATGGTTCTAGCCAGTACTTCAAGATGGTGATTGCTCAAAAGAAAGGAAAATGATTTTCGAGGGAAAATAGTATCAAAAGCAAGTTGGAGCATACACTGTGTTTCATGAGTAAATCAGTCGATGTTCTGATGGAATGAAACTCTAGGTGCCCACAGGGAGGGCAAGTGACAAAGTGTGCGTTGCGACATCACAATGCAAGCTCTACCCTTATGTACTTGCTTGCAGTGTGGCATCACAACACGTTAAGTTATTTTGGTGTCTTTGTAGAATTCCTGTGAATAAAACTCCTTATAGATCTCACCCTGGTCTATAGAAGAGAAGTCTCTGGGTTGGCCTGGGGGACCTTACTGCAAATAATGACATCTTGGGGGTGGGAGGAAGATGATTGTGTGTGTGTGGGTTACTCAATCAACCCTTCCCTAAGTAGATCTACTCTCTCTTGCTGATGTCGTTACTGTCTTACAAGGTGGTCCACTTACAGATTGCTCAGAAGAAAGAGGTACATCCCTGATTATGAGAGGAGGTGGTGATAAAACAAAAAGGAAAAGGAGACTCACATGAATTTTGCGTGTTCAAGTTGACATAAAATAATGCAAATTTAGAAGGCCTTGCTTTAATTTAAGCAGCAATAGAATCTATTTCTCTGTAGTGAGGAAGACGTAATGGAAACATCTCTTAGTCTGCAATCCAGGTGCTCCTGTATATCCTTCTAGTTCTTTATATTTTAAATATGGGCTCTTTTCATGACTCATTTACAATGCCATTCTCCATCTTCGGGCTGGCAGAAAACTATACAGGCATGGAATTTGGTCTCTCCATTGTCAATCCCTAGCCTACCACAGACACAAGGCCAGTAAAAGGCAACCTTCTTATTTATTGTATGCAGGCTATGTGAAGGATGGTGGTGGAAGGATCCCCTGGTTTTGATTCTTTTCCATCCACTCTCATTAATGTGGGTTGATTTGGATCTGGGGAAGAGGTGAGTTTGGACAGATGGCTGGACCAATGTGTCAAAACTCACTCCAGGCTTTGCACAACTGTTTTGTAAGGGTGAGCCCCAAAGTAACCCAGCTAACAGGTAACAAACTGTATCAGGGAGCAAACCTCTCTCCTACCTGACACCTATTTCTAACCCGGGTTTAATGTAATTCTCCTCCTGCGTCTGTCACCCGTGAGTTAGGCTACTGATAAGTGATAAACACGGGGCAGGAGGTGTGGTACAGCAGAAAGGATACTCCCACTGCACCATGGAACCCTGCCCCCCATCCCTATCACCTGTTGATTGGGCTACCAACAGTTGACAGGCACAGGGAGTTCTGCCATTTTGATGGGAAGGAGATTCTTCTCCCAGCTCAGTGGTAACCTACTAAGTAGCCCAACCAACAGGTGACAGGTGCTGCACACAGGGTTGCTTGGTTAACTGGGGAATCTCCTTCCCCCAGCACCACCATATTCTAAAGGAATGCTAAACCTGTATTTAAAATTAGCCCAACTGACAGGTGAAAGGCACAGGGGCAGGGGGTTTAGAAGGTAGGGTAACTGTCTACCTCCCACTGCACCACATAGTCCTACCCAGTAGCTTTCAACCTGTTACTTGGGCTGATCCCTCTTTCATAGCCATGTCTCCAAGCAGACTCAGCATAGAGGAATCCACTCCCTCCTGTGGCCCAAAACAGAATGGCCCTGTGCCCAGGGGTGGAGCTTGCTTGCAACCAATAGGACTGGAGCAATCCCACCCTGTTGGAGTCACCTGACCACACAACTGACAGAATGGTCCATGAAGCACTTTGGGATAAGCGGTAAAGCACTATTTTAACTCCGGAGGAGCTAAAGGTGACTTAGGGCTACCTGAGGTATGGAGTGCAGATCAGCTGAAGGGCATGATTGTGCTGGGGTTAGATGCAAGTGAAGAAGGTCCCTTTGGCTGTTTGATGTCCATGAAGTCTAACAGATGAAGACACCAGCAGTTGGGTGCCCTTTGCTGGTAGGAGACAGTAGAATCAGAGATGCATCGCCCTGGACAGCCCACAAATAGATTGGGCTTGCTTGTTTCTCCCAAGACTTTCTGAGCAGGTACAGTCACTGTGAACACTGAGAGTCTGGGATTTTATCAGCATCTCTGGGAAGGTGGCCAACCATCCAACCCTCAGCAAAGAAAATGCTGGGTAAGTATGGGTGGTTAATTTACACTTCCACAGTCAGGGAAACATTTAACCACAGAAATTATCAACCTGCAGAAGCTAGACATTGCATGCAAGTTAATTACTATTTTCTTGCAGTTAGGAAAGTCCAGTTTATCTTTCCATTCTGCCCTGGTCTGAAGAACAGCCTTGCAAGTCTCATAGACAGTAGATTCCTATAGATGTCTCAAAGAGTCATTAAAGACCCTTTTCTCGCTTTAAACAAGAGCTGAGATGGGGAACGTGGCCTTTCCAAGCTGTTGGACTTAGCCTGAGACAGCATGGCCCATAATCAGGGACCCATAATCTACCCATCCTGTCAGAACTGGTAGGAGGGGCATGTTCTGAGTCCCTACTATTAAATATTGTGATCCAGTGGGACCCAGGAAGTGTGCCATCTCCCTCATAGTACCTGCCCTCTAGAACATCATTCCACCTAAGATAAGATTGATCCTGATCCTGCAGGACTTTCATAAAGCTCTTAAGACCTGGCTCTTCTCCCAGGCATTGGGGTCAGGAGGTAGTTTAGTTCATGAGTTGTATGGATTTGTGCTAATGGGTTTATCCTCAGTTGCCATTCTTTACTTTTGCTTTGTAAGTTTCTATGTTTGTTGTGTGTTTTGTATTATATGCATGTTACTCGAGAGTCACTGAGAATCACTTGGCAAGATGGGAACCATATAAATCTAAACAAACAAACAAACAAACAAACAAATAAATGAGGGGGCTACAGTTTAAGAAAATCTGGAAGGTCAGAGTTTCTATCCTTGGATTAAAAGGTTTACTAAAAAGAACGGGTGAGTTTTTTATCCATGTTGACATTACATATAGATTAGTAGATGCTTTATTGCTAAAGACTGTTGGCCCATACTGTTGAGAAATAAAAGGCTGTAGTTCAGTGGAACAGCTTCCTGATTCAATAATCAACATCTTCAAGTAGATCCAAGGAAAACCCATGTCTCAGTTCTGGAGAGCTACTGCCAGTCTTTGTAAATAGCTCTCTGTCAATTTAAGAACGTTTTTATGTGTCTAATGTTCCAGTTTTGTGTACACATTCGGGACATAATTCTATGTTTTAAGTTGAAACCTAAGTTTGAATACCATTCCTACTTTCCAGACCAGAAGTCCCAGTTCTCAATGGGAAAAAATATTTAGATGAGGCCTGCAAGTACTTACATTTCAGCTGATATTCTCAGTGAATAACTGCTCCAGCAGGTAAGATGAGTGGAACCTGTTTGTTTGCACATCTGCTGATTCATTGGGTGAGCAAAGGATGATAAGAAGGAACCACCATAGGGAGAGGTCACTGATGAGCTGTTCCCTGAATATGTCTTGCCAAAAGCTGTAAGAGATCCACAGACATTGCCAGAATTTATTTCTTAGTTCAAAAGAGGAGGAAGATTTCGTCACTCTCATATTAACAAACCATCCCTTGATTGCTCAAGGAGGTCCTGGATTTCCTCCAAAACTGGAACAGGGCCTTGCATCACCCCATCCCAGGTTCTGTTTCTTGGCCACATTAAAAGTGTAACAGAATATTGGAAAAGTGGGATGGAATTGTAGGAGAACTGGCTTCTAAATATAAAAGATCAGAACTATGACACATTAGAGTTCCTTGACTGACGTTGCTCAGAACAAAGAGTTGAGTGTGGAGTCTAGCTTCACCACCACTGCTTTCAAGTCCCTGATTCCAGATGGCAGGAAGTGGTAGAAAGTCAGAACAATACTGCTTGTTTTGTTTTTTAATTCAGCAGCAAGAGCCAGATTTTTCCATTTCATCTCAAGATGGTGACTCAGTCAAACCTTCTGGTGTTACGTGACACCCAGGCAGCAAGTGCTCACAGTAGGTTGTGATTCCTGCTTGCGTCAGTCTCTGCTGACCAAAGTTGAGAAAAAGACAAATCCAAACCGTGATGCCCAAGTGGGCAAGTGATCTAGTCAAAATGGCAGGAAGAATTGCAGGAAGGGGTTGAGAAGAAAAATGGTGCAGTGTAACTCTTAGAGAAGGAGCACTAAGTTGTGTTGCAGAGAAGTTGTGGTGAGAGATTTATATAGCCCTCTGCTATCTCGAGCTTCAATCTATGAAATGGGTTTGGGCAGAGAAGTGCGGAGACTTCTAAAAATATTTCCTATTATGTTCTTCCATTACTCCAAGTCTGGAGTCAGCAGCACTGAATCCACAGATACTTCTGCCATGATACTGAAGCACCTGAAAGGTGATCTCACCTCCCTCCAGCTTGGCAGGTGAATGAAGAAGCATCTGCTGAAAATAGGATGGTGGAAGCAGAAGGACCCTATTACTCCCCAAGCCCTTGGCAAGGCTGAACCTTACCCTCCCCTCTGCAGCCCAATTTCAACAGGAGACGTTTTTCTCCCCCACTGCAAGCCTAGGGAGGAAAGCACCCCCAAGACACCCAACTTTCTAAAGCTGCAATCACTCAACTTTCCCTGTCCCAAACCTTTGGTTGATCCAGGCTATTCATTTATTTTAGAACATGAAGTAGGCTGCTGGTTGGCAGTACCCTTGAAGCAATTTGCAAGAACAAGTCAAACGTTCTAATGTTATGTTATTTTTAAATACAACCAAGGCATGGACCAGAAAGTGATATGAAGAGCTAGCCTAAAACCCAGAGATCTTCAAAGGGAGGGGATAAAGTTAAAGATTTCAAACCAGGACCAAAAGCTGTATAAACTACGTGTACCATTCAGTGCTGGCATTCCAGAGTGGAGGTGCCACGGTGAAGGCCAGTTTCTATTGTGACCCCTCTGGGTCTCATGCATTAAAAAGCAATCAGTCTGCCAGTCTGGAAGGGCAGCATTCAAACTGTATGATCCCAAGCTGAAATGGAGTTCTGTTACCCAAAGCATGCTCTTCAGAAATGCTCCCAGGTTTCCATCGCTTTAAAGTAGCATTCAAAGAGTACCCCGAAGAACAGCCACACAAATCTCTTCCTCGCCCCATAAAAAAGTCAACTGGGTTGGCAACCGGAGTTTATTTCACTTCTAATGCTGTAATAGCATGCCTCACCGGGGATGTGGAGGATGTGGAATAAATTTCAGTGGCATTTAAGTACAAACTGATCCAATTTCACACTGTCAAACAATACCCATGAGCTAAAAACTGCAGTTAGCTTTGGCAATCTGGTTTCTCTGCATTTTGTAGCGTGGCTTGCCCTCAAAGAGGGGAATGCATCTGAAAGAAATGTGCACCCAAGTGCCAATTTTGAAAAGAATTATTCCCACACTTGTCCAGGAATAGGATGGGCTGAAAAGTGGAAAATGGAAAGAAGCTCTATGGACCAATTTGTAATAATAATAACGAGAGCCGATGCTGGGCAATGATTAAGGCACCAAGCTAGAAACTGGAAGACCATGAATTCTAGTCCTGCCTTAGGCATGAAGCCATATGGGTGACCTTGGGCCAGTCACTCTCTCCCAGCCCTAGGAAGGAGCCAATGGCAAACCACTTCTGAAATATTGCCAAGAAAACTGCAGGGAGTTGTCGAGGCCCAAAACAACAACGAGGAGGAGGAGGAGGAAGAATAGATTAAAAGTAAAATTGACAGATTTGGAAGAATTAGATACTACGAGAAACCGAAATTGAAAGATTTGCCTATTCCTATTCTCCACTATGCTATAAGGCAGTGTTCCTCAACCTTGGCCACTTTAAAATAGGTGGACTTCAACTCCCAGAATTCCCCAGCCAGCATGGCTGGCTGGGGAATTCTGGGAGTTGAAGTCCACCTATCTTAAAGTGGCCAAGGTTAAGGAACACTGCTGTAAGGGAAAGTGGACCACTAAGGGTGCATAGAACCACTTGTATGGTGCGCACAATGGTACCCTCTGACACCATATTGCCATCTCCTTCTCCAGTTTCTAGGGTTCACTTCATTCTTCATGCTGTCCTTGAAGACCACTCAGAAGTGACATTTAGTCCAAAATGCAGTGGCGTAGGTAGTTACCGGTACCACTACTGTCAGTCCTTCAACAAATAAGAACAACTGGAATTTCAAGAATGCTCTTTATTATAGGGTAGAATGACAAAATCTCGAAAGGCTGTTAGAGTCTCTTGCTCTTATACCTAAGCAAATCAAGCATGGGTTATCTTGAGGTACTTTCTCATGCTTTCTTCTTTCCCAGGACTGAGTAATGTTTTCAAAAGCTCCTCTCCTTTCCAGAATTTGATCTACATTCCATAACATACTTTGTGAGTTGCACTGGTTGCCAGTGATGTTCTTGGTGCAATTCAAGTTGCTGGCTATCGCCTACATGGCCAAGTCATTTGCAGGACTGCCTCTGTCCAATTACTTCTGCCTATCCAATGTAATCCAACAGTTGGCATGTTCCAGGTCCCATCCCTTAAGCATCTGGCAGGACTTAGGAGACATGCTTTTTCATTGATCTTGAGGTCCACATTGCCCTGACCTTACCTATCTTTCCTATGGTTTTGAAGTCCTGGTTTTACCCCCAAGCCCCAGTTCAGGCAATCTGTGAACCCATCTGGTTGATTATGTGGGGTGGTTGAATTGCTTCTAGTGTGATTTGGTTATGTCTTACTATAGTTTATGATATTTTATAGTGTCATTTGCCGTTTTAATGGTAAGTGGCCACGAGTCCCATGTTATGTAAATTGACTAAATAAATAAATAAAGAGGCTTCATCATTTCTAAGAATTGCAGAAATGTGTGCTAATCTCTCTCTCTCTCTCTGATGGGTGTCTGTTTTCCCTTTGAAATTTTCAAGCGCCTTAGGATAATAAGTTGTCTGGATCTTTCGCAAAATATGAACAAGACAAGAACAAGACACTTTTTGAACCCACAGCCTTCCGATCAAAGCCCAGGATGGAACTAAGGGGTCTCCGCTGTAAACAGTGCAGATCTTCTTTTTAAAGAAGTGTTGTTTGATATAAATCTTTCCAAACCGAGTTCCCGTAAGGCAAGGCGGGTTTGATTAGGCCTCTGTTAACCAGACGGTGGTGTGGAACATGAGTCACTTTGAACTGTTAAAAAGGCTGGGATCAAAGATGGAGAGCTTGGGAGGGTGGGGGGAGAAGTATTTTGGGTGGGCTCATGAGGAGTCAGGGCTGCAGGGCAGGGTTGGGGGTGGCCTGTCAAACAGTTGGAGGAAAAGACACACTGAAAGAAGACAGTTTGGCATCAGGTGTCTTGACTCACAGAAAACGCGTCCTGGCTCATGTTTTTGAAGAACAATTTGAACGTGGCAGTCAGTCTCCCCAAGAGACCAGCAGCAACAGATTCTATCTACCTTGGCTTGTTTATGGCAATGTCTTTTCTCTAATCCAACTCTTTTCTTTCTCTTCTTTCTATAATCTATCTGTCTAATCATCAAAACCATAAATCACAAGTTCATTTTTTTCATTTTTACGCAAAAAGTCCATAAGAGGTTTCCAGTCACCCATAAATGTAGACAGTGTCTTTTCTCTAATCAAAGAAGTCAATTTATCCATTTCAGTAAAATCTGTCAATTTCACCAACCATTCCTCCATAGTGGGTAGTACTGAATCTTTCCATCTCTGTGCATAGACAGTAGTCATCTCACCACAGTAATCGTATATTGAAATAATCTTCCATGGCTTTTTCCTGACTGTTTATCCATTAATCGTAAAAGGAAAAGTTCCAGCTTCAGTTGAATATTGATCTTTAAAATCCTCTGTATCAAAGTATGTATTTGAATCCAATTTTTTTAAAGCTTTTTTACATGTCCACCAAGCATGATAAAATGTCCCTTCATGTTGTTCACATTTCCAGCATACATCTGAAGTGCCTTTATACATTCTAGATAATTTCTCTGGTGTCATGTACCAATGATACATCATTTTATAAAAATTCTCTTTGAGATCATAACACAATTTTTTTTATTTATTTATTTATTTATGTAATTTGTCAACCGCCCATCTCCCCCCAATGGGGGAACTCTGGGCGATTCACAACAAACATTAAAAACATAAAATATATAAACAAATAAAATCTTAATTAAAAACATTACTAAAAAGAAGAAGGAGAGACCAAGAGGATGAAAAATCTGCAGCTGAAGGCAGAAGGCCTCTATGGGGCTAGCCATCCCCATGCTTGAGGTATTCCCACCCCACCCCAACCCAGGCCAGGTGGCAGAACCAGGTCTTCAAAGCCTTACAGAAGGCCAGGAGTGTGGGGCAGGATGTTCCAAAGAGCAGGGGCTACCACAGAGAAGGCCTGCCTTCTGGACCCCGCCAGTCGAAGTTCTTTCACTGAGGGGATCCGAAGCATGCCCTCTCTGTGTGATCGGGTGGGACGGGTTGAAGTCATAGGGGAGAGGCGGTCCCTTAGATAACCTGGCCCCATGCCATGTAGGGCTTTAAGGGTGATAACCAACACCTTGAATTGGACCCAGAAGCAAACTGGCACCCAATGCAGCTCGCGGAGCAGAGGCGTTACATGGGCCCTCCTTGGGGCTCCAACAATAGCCTGTGCGGCTGCATTCTGGACCAGCTGTAGCTTCCGGATACTCTTCAAGGGTAGCCCCATGTACAGCACATTGCAGTAGTCTATCTGGGAGATAACAAGGGCGTGAGTGACTGTTTGAAGGGCATCCTGATCCAGGAAAGGGCGTAACTGATGCACAACCCGAAGCTGTGCAAAAGCCCTCCCAGCCACGGCTGCCACCTGCTCTTTGAGCAGGAGCCGTGAGCCCAGAAGGACCCCCAAATTACGCACTGGGTCTGTCTGGGGCAGTGTTACCCCATCCAACGATGACAATGTCCCGGATACAGAGGAGCCATTAACCCACAGCCACTCCGTCTTGCCAGGGTTCAGCTGGAGCCTGTTGTTCCCCATCCAGACCCTCACAGCCTCCAGGCACCGTGAGAGGGCGGTCACGGCATCACTTACTTCACCAGGGATGGAGATGTATAACTGCGTATCATCAGCATACTGATGATCCTTCACCCCATGATGACGGATGATCTCACCCAGCGGTTTCATGTAGATGTTGAAAAGGAGCAGAGAGAGAACCGAACCCTGCGGCACCCCACAAAGGAGGGGCCAAGGATGGGACCTCTCGCTCCCTATCACACCGATTGGGATCGGCCCCGGAGAAAGGAGGCGAACCAGCACAAGACCGCGCCCTCAATTCCCTGAGCCGTCTCAACAGGATACTGTGGTTGACGGTATCGAAAGCCGCTGAGAGATCAAGGAGAGCAAGGATGGTCGCACTTCCACCATCCCGCTCCCGCCAGAGGTCATCCATAAGTGCGACCAATGCCGTTTCCATTCCATATCCGGGCCTGAAACTTGACTGGAAGGGATCCAGATAATCCGTTTCCTCCAGAACCCTTTGGAGCTGTGATGCCACCACTTTCTCAACCACCTTCCCCAAAAAGGGGAGGTGGGAGGCTGGATGAAAATTGTCCAGCACAGTAGGATCCAGGGAGGGTTTCTTGAGGAGAAATGCCTCCTTAAAAGCAGCTGGAAACACTCCCTCCTGCAAGGATGTAGTAACCATCGCCTGGATCCAACCACATGTCACCTCCCAAGCTGCTTTCACCAGCCAGGAGGGGCATGGGTCAAGATGGCAAGTGGTGGCCTTCACAGTCCCCAGGATTCTGTCCACTTCCTCAGGAGCAACAGGATCAAACCGTTCCCAGATAACTGGTAAGAAGAGTCCCTTGGTGTCTCCCCAGACCCTGCCCCATGCTCGGAGTCTAACTTGGAACGAATCCGAGCGACTTTGTCCTGCAGATGCTCTGAAAATTCCTCTGCACGGCCCTGCAAATGAACCCCCACATCTCCCTTACCAAGGAGGGACCTAGTGATCCTAAACAGGGCCGCCTGTTTTTAACCCTTTTAACTACATATTTTCCATTGATCCATCTGTATATTATAACCAAAATTCCTAGCCCACTTTATCATACATTCTTTAACCTGTTCTTCTTCTTCTGTTTCAAATTTCAACAAAAGTTTGTCCATTTTAGCAATTACATGTTCATCACCAGTACACAACTGTATTTCAAATTCTGTCTTACTTTGCTCCATACCATAAGTCATTTGATCCATTTTAAATCTTTCAAATCCCTGTAAATGGGAAAACCATTGACAACTATATCCTTCTGCTATTGATTGTTCTCTTGATTTGATTTTAAATTCCCCTAGCAACAGGCTGTTTTGAATAAAATGCTGATTTATGTATAATCCCATCCAAGATGATTGGGTTAGTTGTTTATTGAAAGCTGGAAGAAGGATCTTAGCAGAAGGTCCAAATAAGCAGACTGAATCCAGTGAGTGAATTGCTTGGCATTTTTTATTTGGTGAAGAAAAAAAATCAACAAAAACAATTTCAGATCCTTGAAGCGCAGATTGATATATGATTGTCAAGTTCACACTAAACCTAGATGTGGTTTGCCTGGGTGTAGTTTCATGTACTGTGCAGCCGCATTCCCTGAGATTGTTAATGTAGGGTTTATGACTGAAGACAAACCTAGCCAATCATTCCACAGCTTCATGTGATGTGTGAACAAAGTCAATGGTAGGTTAACTGTGATTAATCAAGCCATGGCTTAATTAATGTGATGTATGAACTCATTCTGCATAAACAGAACATACTATCTAGATGAAGGGCTGAAAGGCTCCCAAATATACATACTGTAAATCCATCTTGTAGGTTTATAGTATCTGAGAAAGGGACTTAATTATATTGAGAGATGAATTCTCACTTATAATATCTGAATATGGTTCCAGAATAGTATAAGATTATATTTTAGATTACTTTCAATCTCTTTTTTGGCATTTCCTAACTGGCTGCTCTATCAAAGGAGAATGAGGTAAATATGGGAATTTGTAGCAATGATTGGAGATTCTGGTAGGTCTTAATGGAGCTTGTTTGATTTTGTTTGAGTATGTTGCATGATCTCAGCTAATTACAGTTTGTACAGTTAACCATAGTTAAACAAGCCCAAGTATAGGGCAATGTGTGGATCTGGTAAATATTTATGCAGTTCACACTGAAACACAAACAAGCCAATCAAATGTTCACTTGATATCTTAAGTAAACCCAACACACGTGGTTAGTTTATGGTTGAATAAATCATGCTCATGACTCTTATGTTCTTTTGTTAATTATTTTGTTTTAATCCAAGTTTACAAAAATGGGAATTGCATACTGCTCAGAGACGGTTTCGACTGGAGTGGGTCTTAAGCCGAAAGAAAGAAAGAAAGAAAGAAAGAAAGAAAGAAAGAAAGAAAGAAAGAAAGAAAGAAAGAAAGAAAGAAAGAAAGAAAAGAAAATGCAAATCTCGAACATTGGGTGAAGCAAATAAACCATGGTTGAGTTAATCTTGGATAAACTTGCCATGGGAACACAGTCAATAATGAAGGTGGTAGACAAGTTGGAATTCAGGTACTGGATGAAGAATAAATGGCCTTAGAGCCTTTCCAGCACCCAATTATAGCAAGTTCCACCCATTCCTGCATCAGTTGAAAACAATAGAGGCATGAAATTGGCTGTCCTGTGGCCAATCCCACTCTGGACTTTATTGCCTCTGTTCCAGCCATTGGTGGTCACTTGGCTTTCCTCCCAGGGAGTGAAGCCTAACAGATCTTCCACACCTTGAGCGGCCCTTGGACAATGTCAAATGAAGGAAGGTATTAAATCCTACTTTAACACTGGAAAAAGCTACAGAAAGCTTCAGGTTGTCTCACTCACGGGCTGGAGAAGAGATGAAGGCCGTGTCATGGGGACATGGCAGAAAACAGAGGGAGACAGTCAAAGCAACTTTGTGCCATGCTGTGGTGCCGGGGGGACATGGCCAGAAGCAAACTTGGCAAGTTCTAAAGGACTACATCTTCAGCCACAGCAACGTATTTACCAAGAAGACAAATTAAATGTATGAGCTGGCTTGGGTGCAAAGCTTCACTGGACCTGGGAGGGGTCAACATCTGCAAGACGGCCTCCATCATGCCCTCCATGATGCAGATTTTTACACATAGACACCCATGGAGGTCTATGTTCTCCAGGTCTCCAGGTTTGTAGAACCTGCTGACTGCTCAAACTGACTCTTGGCAAGCTGGAACAGGAGCCTAGAGGCTTAGTAAATTATCCCACTGCCTTGCAGAAAGAAAGGGAGGGGGGGACCCACATCAGTTGAATTTCTGCCAGCTGCGCAACTTTTAAAAGGTAAAACTTTGCCCTCGGTGTGTGCGTATGATAATCTATGCAACCTAAATTTAATTTATAAGCAAGGCTTGCTGATTTTCATTGGATAAAACGTATGCTTAGCACATGTTTTGGCTGTCATAAACATTGCTTAAGAAGGCACCGTTAAGTCTCCGAGCTCAGTCTACAAAACAAAAATGGGCCATTTGCAGCCTGACAAAGCCTTTCATCAGGAGAAATGACAGGGAATTGAAAAATTGGTATCCCAGCAGAAACTCCTAAAGAGGGTTGTCGGCAAATTTCTCCAGCTTAGATGGATCCCCAGGTCCTCGTTTCATTGGGGAGCATTCTTATAGACTTGCATAGGGAACAAACTTTTCAGTAAATACTTTCCTTCCTTCCTTCCTTCCTTCCTTCCTTCCTTCCTTCCTTCCTTCCTTCCTTCCTTCCTTCCTTCCTTCCTTCCTTCCTTCCTTCCTTCCTTCCTCTGTTTTAATGAAACAGTTAAAAAACACACCAATATCTCCTATTGTCCTCATGCAATCTTTGCTAATTGCCAAGTCAATTTCACTAACTGTTTTTCAGAGAACCTACCTAGTGAACCATCTTAATCTTTTGCTGGTTGGATTCACACAATACACTTACTTAGGTCAGTGACAAACTTGTAGTTGCATTTGCATAAAACATAAACTGGGTTAATCTTAAAATTTGTTTAGTTTTTACACTTGTAGCTTAGTGTGTAACCCATCCTGTTTGATAATCTAAAGTTTCAGTGCATTGTAAAACGAGGAATGTGAGTTAATTCAGTAACGATTTCAGGCTTTCATGAACGCATCAGTCAGATTCACAATGCAAATTAATAATTTGCCGATTTGATTTTCCGTCTCCTACAAGCTTCTTTTCCTAGAAATCTTCCACAGATAATTCTGATAGCCCCACAGATTTGAAACATACCCTGTTTGCGTGATACACATAACTGAGTCAGGGAAGGAAAACAGAATCACTTAAATCTGAGAGTTAGTTCCAACACTTCTCGTTTTGCCTGGGGCTAAACTAAATCTCTCCAGTTATTGGAAAGACCAACCAGGGAGTTAATTAACCCTTTCTCAGTTGCACCAGAAGCAATTTCCTAGAAAGGCCCCATGGAAGCATGGCCCCTCTAGACTCCCCATCTTCTGGGTTATGTTGGTTTTACATCCCGCCCTCCCTCCAGTAGCCACATAGGGAAGTGAAAAGGGGGCAGGAAGGTGCCCTCTGACCTGTTTGCAAGAGACCAGCCCCAGTGGTGTCACTAGAGGTACCTTTTGGTCCTCAGGACATGAGAAGGGAGGTACAGACCTCCCCTTTGTAGCAGCTGGAAGGATGGCTCGTGGGGCAACTCTGTGGGACTTCTCTGAATTTTGTGTCTTGTCCAGGCATGGGCTTAAATCACCAAGAGAAGAGACGTCAGTTATGTTGTCTGAACACAGCCCTTGTACTCAGCACAGATTGGAGCCCATGACTCCTGAGTGAAGCAGTCGGCACCCTCATTCCAAGCCAGGCATTTATGACCTGCTTGGAGGCATCTGGTCTGTGTGGGTCAGAAAGTCAAGATGGTGGTCAAGAAGGAGGGACTAGGCCAAAGTGCCATTTATGCAGTTGTTGTCATCTTGATTTTTTGATTCCCCCCCCAGATGCCCATTTTCCCATCTTATAAAGATGATCTCTGCTTGTGAGGAAATCCTCCTTTGAATCCTTTTAATTATTATTAAATGCTTGTCAGACAGGATTAATAGTGAGGTACAGAGAGTAGAAGAAAGGAGAGCCAATTTGGTGTAGTGGTTAAGGCACCAGGGAGAAACCAGGAGACTGTGAGTTCTACAGGTAATCCTTGCTTCGTGACCACAGTAGGGACTGGAAAATTGGTTGTAAAGCAGGGCGGTCATTAAAGCGAGTCACCACATGATCGGACCCAATTTTATGACCATTTTTATGATGGTTGTAAAGTGAATCACATGGTCGTTAAGCAAATCCAGTTTTCCAATGGACATTTTTTGCCGGAATTCACTTAACAATCACATGATTTGCTTAACAACCATCATAAAAAAAGTGTGATGGTTTGTTATGGTCATAACTACTAGTACAGGTCATAAAGCACTTTTTCTGAGGCCGTCGTAGCTTTGAACCATTGTTAAATGAATGGTCGTTAAGCAAGGACTACCTGTAGTTCTGCCTTAAGCATGAAGCCAGCTGGGTGACCTTGGGCCAGTCACTTTCTCACAGCACTAGGAAGCAGGCAATGGCAAACCACTTCTGAAAATCTTGCCAAGAAAACCTTGCTGGCTGGGGAATTCTGGGAGTTGAAGTCCACCCGTCTTAAAGTTGCCAAGGTTGAGGAACCCTGGTCTAGAGCAGAAGTTGCTGGACTAGCAGCAGGAAGACCTGGCTTTGAATCCCCCCTCAGTCCCAGGGGTAGCTTTGAGCTAGTCATTCCCTCTCAGCTTTAGACAGGGAAGTCAAAATATACCCCAGAAGAAAACAGTGGCAAATGTCAGTAATATAAAGAAAACTGCGAGAAGTTTTTCATGAAGGAATCAGAATTGTCTCGAAGGAGAGAGATGTATCCTCATGGCGGTTCTTGAGGGCAGATACAAAAAACATCCCTTACTAACCCTGTGTTGTGCCTGGTGGAAAAGGGTCTACTGAATCCATCATCCACGTCCTGCTCTGCTGCATTTTTTTAAACAAGTGCAATTTTAAAATTATCACTCCTCATTTAACCAAGTACCTAGGCAATTCTGATTTATTCTGCATACAGCTGTTTTTCTCAGAGCAGTATGATTCCGTTTCCATTTCTATGAACGAGGCCAAATTTTGCTCTACTGTGAAACCAGACACTCTTCAATTGCCTGAAATGATCTAGCTTAAACTGTACTGTTTCATTCTGTTCCGTCTGCTGTTAATTTGTTGAATTCTGGTCAGTGGCCATAATAATAAAGTACTGAACTGAACTATACAGTATATATCTTTAATATAGCTTTTCTCATTTTCGCATCCTTTGGATATATCAAGACTACAATACCCATAACCTCCTGGCCATCAGATGTGAGATTTGGGAAAGTGGTGTTAGCATTATGCATGTATGTATAAGTTCATATACTGGATGAAAAAGACAAAAAAAAAATGATCCAGTTAACAGACATGCTATTGTCTGCCCTGGTCCATGCCCAGATGATTAACTGAGATATATACTAATAGATTTTTATCATTATATGCCTAATCTGTCCAATATCCAGCATTCATAGGATATGTTCCTGATGAAAAAGACAGCGTGTGCTCTGCCACTTTTGACACCCTGGTGATTTACACAATGCACTAACGTGCTTTTGGTTCAGCACAATTTGTGAATTCAGCCATTGTGGCTTGCAGACCAAAGCTGATGGCTCGGCAAGTTGTATAAATTCAGGGTTTATTGAATAAATCATGGTTAATCAAATCATGGCTGGGAAGTGTGAATCCAGCTTATATTTTTTTGGCAAACTATGGCGTAACACAACATATGAACCTAGCTGGTCGTAACGTCCAAAGAGAGGGTGTAAGGAGAGGAAAAGAAATGGAATTCCAGCTAGGTGGCCCCAGCTTTGGGCTTAAGCAATCTCTGCATTTCTTAAGGTTAATTTAGATTAATTAACTATTAACTGCCATTTAGTTGGGCTTGTCTTTCCAATGGGTGAGTGGATCTGCTTAAAAAAAATGCCACTACCAAAAATAGCCTTCTAACTGAAATAGAAGTTCTAGTTTAAACTTTTTGTTATTTCTGCAGTGTTCTGGTTATTTTTATGAACATATGCTTATTATTATTTCTTCCCTTATTACTTTTGGCCAAATCCCCTATTATTGCCACTTGCACCAATATTTTTCATGGAGAAATGGAGAAACCTTATGGAAAGTAAAAATACAGAGATCCGTTTGCAGATTCATCCTGATTTCCAAGGAAGCTCTCGGTTTACGCATCCACGGATTAGGGTCTAAAATCGGAAGTCAGTTACACAAGAGTCCAAGAACCACCATGTGTTTTAATTTCAACATTTCTCCATTAAGAGCTCTACGTCTCTTATATGCTGGACCACAAAGGTCCAGAGAGGAAACAGTTTTCTGTTTCTCTTCGCAGCCAACTATATTATGGCAGTTAGTGCCTGTAGCTGGACATTAAATCACTGTATTCATAAATGGATAGAAGCAAACTCTTTTTGTAAGTGCTGGTGGAATACTTTCAGATTACCTGTGAATGTACTGTTATATTCAGACTGCAAAAATACAAAACTATTAGCAAAGTGATACAGAAAACTCTAGCTCCTTTGCAGCCTGGATCTGGTTGCCCTCATACTGTAAAGTTGAAATGTTTTTCTACTGCTTTAGTTTCAATATGTTACCATTTCTGACATCCAGATGTATTAATTTATCCATGGATAAATACTGGCTGGTTGTGATAACAGAGAATCTTAATCATCACAACACAACATGTGGAGGAGATACTAAAATTGTTCCTAGACTCAACCAGACTGCAGGACGGAAAATCACAGGGCTAGGTTCTCTATATTAAATAAACAAACACAAACTTCTACAAAACATTCAAAGTTTAGGGTTTCCCCCCCCCCCCAGTTCTGTATATGCTGATGTCTGTGTAGTTTAAAGTGGAAGATGTTGATCTTTCTCCTCCACTGTAATTCCAGGTGCTTTGGTCTAGCAACAGGTTCAACCACCTCTTGTGATAATGGATCAAGTCATCCAGGATCTTTTTCCTTGTCTGTCTTATGTGGTTTTTGTCATCCTCTTACATATGTTGGTAATCTGGAAGGAGCAGCCAAGTGGAAGGATCTCTGTCTTGTGGTGTCTCCTTGAAGCATGACAGATGTGATTATTCCCAGATGTGTTTCCAGCAGCCCAGGATGGATGTGGTAAACTCCATGATGGAAACCAAAACCAAGGCCAGATGTGCCATGCCCGATTCAGCGTAGTGCACATCTGCTTCCAGGAATTGCCCAGAACAAATGATTCTTAAGCCTTTCACTATTGGTATGAAAAGCATTAAGTGAACCAAGCAAACGTCCTATCTGATGAGGTTTCTTATCTCCAAGTATTGGGATACCAAACAAATTGCCGTAAGGATACCTCACAGTTTCACATGACAAGGAGCCTGAAGAAGAGCTCAGAGGTTGCCAACCCTCAATCTTCAACATGCATGGATCAGATAGGTGTTGTTCTCCATCATGAGTAATGTTTTTGATGGAGATGGTGCTTGGCATGGTTTTTGCTTCTATTCAAAGACATAGAACTTCTAGTAGACTCTGAAGGTAGGGCTGCCAGTTGATCTGAGACATACTGGAATAACCTGCTCTAGAGATCTCTTTAAGATAGACAACTTTTAGAAAGCCAGAAGAATTACATGATGTCCTCTCACTGGAAGGAGTACAGCCATCCTGTGGTGGTTGGGGTGTTTTCCTCCCCAACTTTTCAAGATGTGATGACCCTTTTCAAAATTTGTTCCACTCACTTGAGGCTCTTCTTTTTATTTTGTTGTTTCTCCTGCCCAGCATTAAAGGAACTCATTCCACAGTTTGTCACCACATTCCAACAGAATGATTCCACAAGTGCAACAGGCTGGAAAAAAAGAAAGGTTTGAAGAACGCATGTGACCTACTTCTCCTTTAAGGTACATGAGATCTGCGTAAACCAGCACATGATGAGAGTCAAGGGGCCATTTTGTGGAGCCCTGTTATTCTCCTAGCCCACTTCCCCCGAGCACTGCCCACAATCTTGGCACTCCAGACACAGAAACATTTGAGCCCACATTGTCCATCTTAGTGCATTAGATTCTCCCCCAGTACCTATGTAGTGGCAGGAGATGGAGAAGCTCAAGAGAAGTCATTAAACTTTACCAAGCACTTTGAAGTCGAGAAGTGCTAAGTGTTGCATGTTATTATCCTATCAATAGGGGCTGTGGAACAGGAATGTAAAGGGAGACATTGGGAGTAAGTGAACACAAAAGCAGCCGACCTCCAAAGCTGAAGGACTTTTTAAGTGTATGTCTTTCCATGATATGGAGATCCAAATATAAAAAGCATGTTTCCTCCATCATGATTTTTCTGTAGGCTTCCACACAAATAGGCCTTTGTACCTCCCAGATAGAAGATCAACGGTCCCTCCGCCTGATCTTGTCAGCATCTACCTTTTCATCCTATAAACCCAAACCAGCCTGTGATTTCAGCACCACAGAAGCAAGTTGCAATGTTCATATTTGGCTCTTCCTGCTTCCTCATGCCTGAGGAACTAGGAACAGTTGTCCCAGGCCTGACATTTTGAAATGGCTCTTTCAAAAAATGTTTTGGTCTTTGCCATGTTGGGTTGGTGCTATAAAACTAAATAGCTCCAATAAAATACTGGAGTGTTCTTTCAGCAATTAGGGTTTCTGTATAGGGCCATTGATTTTCCTAGAGGAAAAAAAAAACATAAATGAAAAGTAAAATGCATGAAGAAAAAAATGCATTAACTCTTACAAAGGAGCTTATCCTCTTGCGTGGAGTGGAAACATTGGAGACTTACAGCATTTCTGTAATAAGTTTCTTTATAAAGGAATGATACAGCCATCCTCTGCATCTTCTGGTTTGAGAAACAGCAACAGTCTGTTCTCCAGGTGCCTTTTTAATAGCAGTTGGAATAAAAGACAAGTCCAAATTAGACACATAAAGCAGTTAGTGTATATCTGTAGTTACATTCATCCCATTCACTTATCTAGAGGAACAAGGGGTTAGAAAGAAGCACGTATAGGATAGGAAATCTAACCTTCTCCTCTGCCTGATCTTTGAAGGACTATCCATATAAGGATACCTGCAAAAGGAGGTGGGGGGGGGGCAAGGGAAAACACCCAGCTGATGCCAATTATATGGCTTGTACCAGACCACTGTGCACCCATATACTCTTATGGACTTAAATGAGCCTTCACGTTGTTTTTAGAAGCCCTAATGAATACTGAAAGGGCTGGGTATTAAAAGCACAGCCTTTCCATTAGTAGTTCCATATTTTTGGAACTGCCTCCCCTAAGAATATTGTTTGGCTTTATTTCTGGCTTTGAAGCGAGACCTAAAAATAATCTGTAAAGGAGATCATTCTGGCCATAGATCCAGACATAGAGTAAAACGACATGATGAAATCATGCTGTTCTGAAACATGCTTTGCAACATCTCAGATGCTTCCTTTGCTGGCAAAAGAGTTTTCTGCTTTTCTGCCTCATTCATAGGGAACCTTCCACTGCCTTTCCAATTTCTCTTAGTGGTATCTGAGATCACTTGGTGGTTGGTGACTGCAGAGGGGTGCTACATCTGCTGTTGTTCTTTTCTGTTGCACATCTTTCCGTCCTTTGGACATCTCCCTGCCTGCCCACACTTTCTCCTCTGAAAATGTTCCATGGGAGGAGTTCCATTCTCATTTCTTCCCTTGGAACTGAATGGAAGAGCGGAAAGTCATGGAGGCGGCAGGCCGCCGGAAAGATGACTGTGTAATAAAAGACAGGACGTGGCTATCCTTGTCCACCTCATCAGTAACTAAAAGCAAGAATGTGGCCCTCTAGCTCTGAGACTTTCACTGGACAATTCCCTTTCTGCTTTGAAAAAAATGCTAAAGCAAACCCTCTTTCATTGTAGTGTATGGGAACAGGTAGGAAAGAAATGCAAGATAATATTTTTGCATGAAATTATTTTGAGTGCAACAGGACTGAGCTAACATTGTGCGCCAAATGATGACACTTTCAACGCTATTGGCAGATTATGCCTGATCATTCCTTTCTTTGACAAGACACATTTTTGATCTCCAACCTACTCTACACTAAAATATGGAGTTCCCTTTGAAAAGCCAACATTAGTCATCTTTGGCCAGTCATTAATTTTGTTATGAAATTAAGTGAATCTCCACAAGTTTTTAGGAAGAGTGTCTCCATAGCCTGTGTTACACTGTCGGCATAGGACCAGGAGGGGGCCTTGTGGTTATCTGAAGAAGATGGACCTTGAGTCATCCATCTTCATTAATGACCTCCATGTCAGGCTACTGCAATGTACTCTCTTTGGAATTACCGAATTCCCTCCAAACCCAACCCTTCTTAGTTTCACCTGATGCCTGAATCTGAGACAAGATTTGTCTCTCTCCCACTGACTGGGTTCACACATGCTGCTAATCCACAATGTGGATTAATGTGGATCTTTAAATTGTGGCTGTGGCATTATAACGGGGGTGTCTGGGGGGGTTCAACTGCCCCAATTATATATGAACCAGGCCACAATGCCAATTCAAACCATAGCTTAGCACTATGTGTGACCCAACCACTGACTAGCAGAGGTTGAAATGCACAGGAAAAGGAGAGGCTTCTATGGGAAGAAGATGGTCTAGTAATTTCAGGTAAAGGTCTTGGGGGCTTCTGCTTTCACTGTGTGTAAAACATTACAGAAGAAAGGAAATGAGAAACAGGCATCTCTAGTAAGCTGTCTCCATGAGTCATTTATTTGTTTGTTTGTTTATTCTTTCATTCATTCAATATGTATGCCGCCCATCTCAGCTAGTGACTCTAGGTGGCAAACCATCTTAAAACAAATTAAAAACAAATTTCCATATAAATACAAAAACTAAAATACACAGCAGCAGAGGAGGATGTCACAATCAGTTATCATTTGTGCAACCAGAAGATGGGGCTCTGAGTGTGCAAAGGCCCGGGGACATAACCAGGTCTTTAGGGCCTTATGAAAGGCCAGCCGGGTTGGTACCTTAAAGGAACAGGTAGGTATATCATCACATGGAACAAGTATTTTTTTTCTTCCTTGCCAGAATAGAGCTAGAAGAGTACTATCTCATCCAAGGCCAACTTTTGCTGTCACATTATACCACCATTCTTTTTCTTTTCTTTTCTTTTTTGTACCTTCAAGTCAGTTTTGATTCCTGGTGACTGCCTGGACTAGTCCCTGCAGTTTTCTTGGCAAGATTTTGAAAGTGATTTGCCATTGCCTCCTTCCCAGGGCTGAGAGAGAGTGATTGGCCTAAGGTCACCCAGGGGCTTCACGCCTACCATTCATACCATACCACCATCCTGCTTGTAGATAAGTGAACATATTTATTACATTCTTCCCCTACTAGTTTGGTGCATCATGAACTGCAGCTTTTCTTAAATTTGCCTTCCATGGCAATCCTGGTGGCATCTGGGCCAAAAACTGATTATTCTACTTGATGAATGGATGTCTCAGAGCTGTACATTTGCCATTCATCTCAACACAGCAGCCCTGTTTTTTTAGTGGTGGTGTGTTTGTTCAAAGCAGCATTTGTCTTTCAAATCACATCAAAACCTAGCCTGATTATGATTTATGACTTCCTTGAA
Organism: Python bivittatus; assembly: GCF_059951505.1. Lineage (NCBI taxonomy): Eukaryota > Metazoa > Chordata > Lepidosauria > Squamata > Pythonidae > Python > Python bivittatus. The sequence goes on along the minus strand of NW_028277095.1, from coordinate 2,992,466 downwards.
TGATAACAAAACCATCTTCCTTCTTCCCTTTGCAGCACTGATTTATTGCTCCAAGGTTTCTTTAAATGTTTGGAAGAATTCATTAAAATTCAATGGAGGTTCTGCTTTGTTTGATGATAAACATCTCAGCAAAAATATTATCTATGAAAGAGGCTAAGTCTGCTGTTAGCTTATTTGTGAAAGAGGGGGTGGAGTGGTAGAAATTGAGGATAGCTAGGTTTTGGCCAGGTCTTGGGGTTTACTCACCTAGAAGAGGAAAGAATATTAGAATTTCCTCTCCTGACCAATTGCATCTTTGATGGAAAGTTGGAGGACATTCTCTGGACTGAAGATCTGCAGTAGAAATATGTCCCAGGACCTCTTCCAATTATTCTTCCCACCCACCACCCACCCCCTTGCTTTCTGTTTATCACATCTGTTCAGAAAGGCCAGCAGTCCATAAACCTTAGAGGAAAGCAAAGGTCTGCAAAGTTTTTCAGTCAATTAGTGAAGGATTTTGCTGGAATTTCTGTTCTGATTTTCCTTCTTTGGTTTGGCCGGTGTAGCTAGTTTGCTGAACTCAAGAAGTTAAGCAGGGTTGGACTCCAAGAAGTTTATACTTGGATGGGAAACATGAAATCCCAAGGCTATAGAATTGACAGGAAAGTTGAAAAAACATCCAAGGCAGAAGGCAGACTACTTCCATACAGTTGCTAAGGAAACCGCAGATGCATCCACAAAGTCATCGAATAAGCCTGAATCACAGGAGACCTTGCCTTCTACCTTCACTCATGGCTATGCTCAGTTATTGCTTTTATATATTCTGTTTTTACCATTCTAAAAAAGCTGGACTGCTATCCTGCAGAGCTGTTTTAGATCTCAAGATCTCAAATACTAAAATAAAATAATACAAATATTCAACAATTCTGGTGCTCTTTCCAAACGATGTTCCTATTAAGAACAATGTATTCCTTGCTGGTTGAAAAACTGGCGAGAGGATTTGATATGCACCATTTCTCTTCCTCATCAGAACGTGTACAATCTATTTCGTTACTCAAGGCAAGAATAACTAGAGGATGGATTCTACTATACTTGATGGCAGGTCATCCCTGGTTATCCTTGCCCATTTTTCTAGGTAGATACATTTTTTTCCATACCACGGTGCTGCCATTTACCTATTTATTTTGTAAGCATATTATGGAGTCCAGAGGTATTTTTATAAATAATACGATGGTGGGGTCCTCTGCTTTGTTTCTGTATCATGTTCAGGGTCCAGTTATTTTCAGGAAAAATCATATTTTAAAAAATTAAGTCAAGTATGCCAATGAACCAAGCATGCCAATGAAAGGAGATGCCCGTGGGAATATTGGTCTCCATGAGTAACATGTTGCCTACCCCTGTCTACCTCTGACATTAGGTTATAATACAAAGAGATTTTCACCCAGTAGATAATGATCTGTACACAGGATAATGTTGTCTATCTGCAGCATTAGACCACAGAATTTTTACAAAGAGATTGTTATTGTTGTTATTATTGCTATTATGGTGAACATTTCAACAGTTCAGTCCTAACAGAAAGATGCTGTATCTTGTTTGAGGATTTTGATTCAGAAATTTCCACCCGCTCTTGGTCACTTGACACATTGCAGAGCGTGGCTGGGTTGGTGCATCTGAGAGATTTTAACTAAACAGTGTAAAATGAAACATTCAGAACAGGGTGTTGTACCTCACAAGTATTCCAGAGCAAGACAGCAAGATGAATTAAACTATATAATTTCTCCTGATGCACTTTGACTGCACAAGGTTGAATCATTTGAATATTCAGGGCCAATGTATTTGAAGTTGCAGGAAGATCCAGCTGCAATAGCTGACTGGTCACTGGCCCTTCAGATATCAATCCCTGCTATTTTACCACTTTCTGGAGAGTGGCACAATTTACTTAATAATCCCTGGAGCACATCTCAAGAGTTGCTAAGCAATTACTTTCAGCTCTTCCCAGATGGTTGAACATCAGCCGTAGCCTTCTACCAATCAGATCATTGACCAAGCTAACACATTGCTCTACAGACTTAAGATCAATTCTCCAGAGTCCTGAGCAGAGTGAGTTTTATCCAGCCTTTCGGTCTCAGGTCCTTCTAAATGAAAATGTCAAGAACTGAACCGAGTTGTCTACAAGCAAAGCATTTGCTCAGTTCCTGAGCTTTGGCTTCTCCATAAGTCTCATGAACCAAATATGGGATGATCATCTCCACACTGCTGAGAAAGAGGACTATATAGGGCACAAACTGTCTGTGCAGCAATTTATACAGAAAAATACACATTGTGGAATTATTATTATAACCTTAATTTTAAAAAAAATGATGTATCACCTTATGATGGGGAAGATTGAATGGGATGTCTGCCGATGGACCTTCTTAAGCTCCAGCCTGGAATCTGGGAAGTCTGAACAGCCCCTCATAGATAGTAATGACCTCTCTAAAGAAAGACCTGAAATGAGAACTCTAGCCAAGAAGTAAGGAAGACAATTCTCTTATGTTGCTAAATCAAAATGTAATATGTTTGGTTTTGGCTTAATGTAAGGTATGAACCAAAACCCTTTTGGCTGTAAACGGACATAAACATTGTTCATGCAGGTGATATACAACCGCTGAGATTTAACAATCCAAGTTTAAAGCAAGGTATAGATTAACACTGATGACTGAACTCAGCCACAGAAAAATGAAAAGCTGGACACCCAGCAAACTGGCCTTCATTACATTTGTAAAATCAAAGACATTTTCACATTACAAAAGTCAGTTTATAGTATACATGTGAATAGTATGATCACTTTAATTCATTTTATTGGTAGATTACATACACCGAAGTGTAAATGGTATTATCACAGTTTATTTTTATCACTTGGTGTTATTCGGCATTGTGTTTCCATCTGACTTCCCTGTTTATTTTTTCTCTTTGCTTATATATATATCGGCAAAAAGAAGAGTGTGTATGTGTATACACACACACACACACACACTTTGCATATACACGCAGACATATATATCTACATATCTATATAGACAGATATTTGCAAGGCCTAAGACAACGTATCTCATGAAATGGTTCCAGAAAATTTTACATCATGGTAAAGTTATTATTCATGGAAGGGCTATTCTATTTTTTTGAAGATGTGCAACATAAAAGAAAGCCATTGTACAAGATGTGCGCTTCTTATAACTTGATCTGATATTCACTTGGACCCCCTGTTTTTTCCTGATGCCGTCTTGGGATGACAGCGTCAACTGAAGGCACTGATATTATGTGACATCTGCCTGACTGTCTCCTTGACGAAACGTATTATGCATGCACAACCTGTTCTCCAGACACTATTTTACTTTTCCAAATCCTATTTTTTCTCCTCTGGCTCCATTGATGTCTTCAGGCAGGGCCCACTGTGATTCAAAGTTATGGTGCTATCAGTGTAATTTGCAAGGCTTAGCTAGGAAAAGTGCACACTATTTATAGAATCAGGAGAGTTTTCTATCTGCCTTATGAAGCTGAATAGAAGTCTTGGTGAAATAGACAAGATTGGACTGGTAAATTAAGTTATGAAATTGATTAGAAAGAGTCATTCTCTAGGGAAATTAATGGACAACATAGCCTCCATTTTGTGTCTGGCTGGGAGGGTAGGCTGAATCTGCCCCCGTGCCAGCTTGCCAGCAATGTGGGGCTGTAGCAGTGAGCAACCAACTATTGTAAATGTCATTTCTCTGCTCAATCACAGCTAGTTTCTTTAAAACGGCAGCAACTGAGTGCATTGCTCTTTCTTTCTCCCATATGTACAGTGTTCTCAGTTGCTCTCATTGGTGTGGCCCTTTGTGTCAATGAAGCAACAATTGCTTTGGGAACAAATACTGACATCGCGTTGCACACACATGAAGAAGGTGTCCAAGTAGATCAGGGGAGAGTCCCCCCCCCCCAAAAAACGCATGGGCACCAGCTAAAAAAAAGTCCAGCATTCTCCCAAGCACATGTACCTAGTCACCTTCATCTAGAAACCAAAGCAAATCCCAGCCAAGTCATTGGCAGGAGTTCTGGTTCATCTCTATTCCACAGGTCCTGCTTTTTGCCCACAGCCTGTCCTTGGAAGCCAGGAGACCACTGCTGGCCATAACCCTAGCCCCCACATTCACTGATGCTGTGATGTGGCTATTCCACGGAACCGGTGAGTGGCCTGTGGTAGCACATCTGCATGGACAGGATCACTTTTTCCAGGGATGCTTACCCAAATAGTTTTGGTGGAATCGATTAAAGCCCTTTCCAGACATAACCTATTTTTATGTAGCCAGAGTAATAGAAAAAAGGGGGGAGGGAAGGAAACACAGAAGACACACCAGTAACATCTCCATGGCTTTTCCACTGAAATCCCTGAGAAATATATTGGCTAGGTCTTTCAAAATCCTGCATTTTTGTCAACTGATCTAGCCAAATTTCTATTAAGATAACTCTGTATCTGCATCTAAGTGCCCTTACCCAACCTGGAGGCTCTCCAGATATGTGGGTTTCCATTCCATATTTTCCATTCCATTCCAAATATTCTCAGTCATGTGGGCTGAGGAGTTCTGGGAATCCACACATTTGGAGGGCATCCAATTTGGGGAAGGTTGATCTGGAGAGGTGGGTTACAGACTGTTTAGAGTTAGCACAAGCTAGGCTAATCCCTCACACTAAGCCATTAATCATAGTTTTCAAACCACAATGGATGGTTTCACCCAACGTACTAAGTCAAAACTAAACATATTATATTATGGCTAGGTGAAATATGGGGGTACATGATTTTTTGTAGTCTTGGATTTTTCTCTCAGGCAAATGATACATTGAGCTTGTCATCAACTTTTTGTTGACATGTTTTAATACACATTTCTTACACAGAATTTCAAATTCAGCAAACCCGGCATGATGGATTTGCAAAATCAGTTACTGCGTGCTGTTGGACTTCTCCACCTGCCCACCCTTTGATTGAGCCTTAGAAGTTAGCAGCACCTTCATAAGGGTGGATGTAAAGGCAAAGGAGCAATTCACATTTTATCCAAGCAGCAAAATGGGCTGATCTGATCCTCTTTCTTTCTGCATGCCTAGATGTTAGCTCTTCTGTTCCTTTTAGATATGGGTCCTCCCAGTGTTTCTAAGCACTCTGAGTTCAGAACAGATTTGAAAGAACAGATGGGAAGCGGTGTCTCATGAAGGTGAGACACAACTGCATTTTTCCTTCCATTTCTGTGAAAAGGGAAAGGGGGAAGAATCTCCAGAGACCCCTAATTTCTTGCTCAATGTTGCAGGAGAAAAAAAAAAGTCTCTCTTCCAGGAACCACGATTTCTCTCCCTTACAATGGAAAGTATCTTCCTCATTTTTACAAGCCCCATCAGTAAAGGCAATGTGCAAAACCACTGGAAAAAATTCCACTTTGTCATTTCTAGGCAGAACCATCACTTCCTGGCCAAGTCTGGGGAGCTGTGTCTATTTGTAAATGGTTCTGTATCTGTGTGTGTGTGTGTGGTGTGTGTGCATGTACTAATACAGATGCACACATATTTGCTCCAGCCCTTGGCCCTTAAATTACTCCCACTCAGGCAAACTCTCCAACTGCCTTCTGGCAGGAATCTTCTCAGCATTTCTTAAGATGTAGGACAACTGTAGATAGTTCTCATCCCCTGAAATGGAATCAAGACTGTCTAATGTACCGTCTTGGCCCCCTGAGAAGAAGTGGGGAAGATGAAAGTTAGGACAAACTTCCTAACAGTAGGAATAGCTTGACAGTAGAGCAAGTACTAGAGATGTAGAGGGTTGTTGTTGCTGTTGCTGTTGCTGTTGTTGTTATTACAATAGATTTATCTCCACCCATCTCCCCTAATGGAGAACTCTGGGCGGCTCACGTAATACAGCATTCTAACGTTTTACAACTTAACATTTTGCAACGTTTATCTTAACTATCTAACACTTTACAACCTATTCACAGGGTTCCTAGGAGTTCAACAGCCATCTATCCAGAAAGCTTTCATTTAAATTTCTACCACACAGAACATAATTGGACTTGATGTCTCCACTCAAATCTAGGACTTGAGTGAGCAAACAGCATGGCTCCGCTTTCTAGGTTTTTTTTTTCCCTATAGCATTCCTGCTGCTGGTCATATCTGAAGTTCTGTAGATCAGATTGGGTAAAAAAGAGGCAGATGATGGGGCAGAGAGGAAATGGGGATGCTTTGAGGGAATTTGTGGCAAGGAGAGAGATGTAAAAGTCCATTGTCAGGACTGCAAGCTTGAACTCCAGATGGGGTATGTCTGGGGGCCAAAATGTTGGTTACTGTAGAACTGGAGTGACCTAAGAAACTCACAGATTCCTCCCTTGATATCCACCAAGCTCCATGTCCAGTTGTCTGTAAAAGCAGGCTAGTAGACCAGTTCCAAGGCATCATCTCAAGATCATCTTGATTTCCAAGAATCTCCTGCCAATGGTAGGGCATTGTGAGGTCACGAAAGGGGCCGGAATGAATTTTTTGTCCTCCTTTTTTCAACTGAGGGAGGGGGAGGGGCAGTTAAAATAAAAATAGCTGTGTGAAGCTTATGGGAGTTTTAACTTCCCTAAATGTTTTAAGGGAGAAAATGGTGCTCCTACAGTTCAGTGAAGTTGAGCAGGATGACCTTCAAGACCACTTGCAATCAGCATCCTGTTAATTGCCCATTCCTGCTCCAGAATAAAACAGAGAACATGCCCAGTGTCCAGCTACATCTTTAAAGTAATGCATCATTTGGCCTGGAGGAAGAGCTTTTGCTTGCCTGCTGTTCACAACACGCTCCCCAACTGTATAACATGTGGCCTGGGGCTTTGCCAAAGAAATGCTGATGAGAGTGTGAAATCTTTGGGTTTCACAGCTGACCAAATTCCTCAACCAGTCCAGCTGTCATTCCTTTCCACTCAGAGGGAAAGTTACCGTTTTCCTGTCCCAGAGCCGTAGCGAATGCGGAGCTATTCCAAAAATCTGCTGGCCTGTTCAGTGCAGTACAGCATCCTGAGCAAATGCCAAGAGCCCCAAAGTTCATGAGATCTTCATGAACAGGGAAATCTGTGGACTAACAAAGGACTACAGCTTAGGAGTACAGTGATTCTCAAGGGATGGATACTGGAGTGTAGAAGTGACTGAACAAAATACTGTACCTAGTGCTAGACCAGAGGTCTACAACCTGAACTCCCCAAAAATCCTTCATGTTCCCTCCAGAGACCTTCCAAAAGTTTCTGCTGAACTAAGTTTTCAGTGAGATAGAAGGGACTAATACTGGAAGTATCTTATTGATTGTATTCACCTGATTTGATTTTCATTTAAATGAAAGTGAACCAAATTTAGATTTTGCATTGGTCTCATCTACTTCTTCAGTTTTTTCTGGCACATGGTCATCAGCACATGGCTCAAAGGCCACAGCGGCATTCTGGTTGGGCATTTCTGATCAAGGTCAAGAATGCAACTCAAACAGCATCAAGTTTGAAATGGGAGTCATCCATTTGGGACGAGGAAGTCCCGAGGAAGAATTTGAAGGGGACAAACCTCTCTGAATGCTCCATGCTTAATTTTGCAGAGCCCAGCAAACTTGTAACACAAGCTTCTGCCATTTGTACACAATACTCCCATTTTTCTCGTACTGTTTCATTAATTTTGAAATATTCAGTTACAGGTAGTCCTTGGTTAACAACCATTCAGCGACCATTCGAAGTTACGACAGCACTGAATGAGTAGTACTTACAACCAGTCCTCAAAGTTCTGGGTGTTCCAGCATCCCTGCAGTCACACAATCGCGATTTGGGTGCTTGGCAACCAGCTCATGCTTATGATGGTTGCAGTGTCCTGCGGCCCCATGATCACCATTTGCAACCTTCTCTGCCAGCTTCCCACGAGCAAAGTCAATGGGGAAGCTGGTAGGAAGGTTGCAAATTGCCCTGGTAAGTCACTCACACCCTCCCCCTCCCAGCAGCAGCCATCCCGACCCTGCCACATTGCGCCAGCCACCTGCGTACTCTTCCTCACCCAGCAGCAGCCACTTACCTGCCTGCCGCCCTGCTTGTAAGCCACCTAGGACTTGCTTAACAACCTGCGATCCTCACTTAACAACAGCAACAGGGAGTGCCAGGGCGACTGTCTCTAATCGATGTGCTCATGGGATGTCACACTTTACGACCGCATCGCTTAGCGATGGAAATTCCAGTCCCAATTCCAGTAGTTAACCGAGGACTAGCAATAATTCCAAAAGGTGATCATAGCTCACATTGGTAAAAAAAAAAAAAAGTTGCTGTGGTTGTTTTGAACATATGCCCAGCTTTTTAATTAGCTGTTTTCACTTAACATGACATCTATAGAACTTGCTGACTATTCTGTAAGAGAATGACATTACCATACCAATGTTTTAAAAAACCAAAATACTACTCTAGTACAGTTATTGCAAACTAGCATGCACATGTCTGGAGAAACGCACACCAAAATATATGGACACATTAGTGCCGATTTCTTTTTTTTCTTTTTTTAATGCTCAGGTTTGAAGCATCAAACTTGAAAGATTTGCAGAAACTGAGAAACTGAGATACATTTTAGTTTACTACAGTGTTGAGAGGGCCCCAGAGGAGATTGTTAGTCTCCCTACCACACACTCCATACATCTGGAATGGTGGGAATATGTTCCAGACACTCTGGCAAATAGTTGTCATGGTGATTTAGACAACCACAAAACCCCATTTGCAAGACAACAAAACTGGTGAGGTTCCTCCCTTACATCCCAGGATTCCTTCTACAATCTCTGGTCTCTCTGTGTTTTTGGAGGTGGTGATGGCCCGCTTCCAAACAAAGCACTCCATTTCAGTCACCTGAGGATACCTACCAAAAACGGTCTTGAGGGTCTAGGGGCATCCTTGAAAATAAAGATGGTACTTGGGGGGATGCTTTGCTTTGTATCTACTGTCTATACTGATTTGTTGACCGAATTATAAGTCTGTTTTGAAAAATAGCACAATATGGTGGGTCACTAGAGAGAGAGCTGGGCGGCCACAAGTTGGGACCTAGACCTATTTTGGTTGGCAGAAGCTCACTTGCTTCTCAGTCAAAGCTCTTTCCCTACCTACCTTGAATTGAATGCCAAGGATTAAGCCTGGGTCCTGATAGGTACTGAGCAAGGCCTAGAACCATATGGAACACCAGACCATGCAATCTTCTATTTCAGTTTTGACGGGGAACTGTTGAGAAGAGAACAGGCATATGGTTCTGGAAACTGTCAGGACGAGGCAGCAGATTGCAAGCAGTTGGAACATGTCTCCAGTGTTATATTTGTTAGCACAACAAACATAGAAAATAAACATAAATTATCTACGTATTACACTCTACTCACAAGTAATACAATGCAATACTGTACAGTTCAGAACAGGAAGCTGTCTGGAGAAAACAACAAGAGTTAGCTCCAGCCGAGGAGACAAATGTGTGGGAAGGGATCATTCTTGTGCCAGAGTGCATGCTAGCAAAAACAATGGCACTATTTTGCATCCATATGGACTTCTTGCTCCATTGGAATGGAATCTTGGTCCACTGACATCTTTCTCCCCAAGGTCAGGCCTTGGAGTACAGCAAGCTGTGGAGCAAACACCACAGCCCAGCTGAGTTTTGGTTAGGTCCAGCAGATCAGGCCTTCCTGTTTGTGGACTGTGAGTTTCTGAAAGTTGCCAGAAGTGTTCTTCCTTCTCAGGTCATGGAATGTGAGACTTACAAAGAGAACAGGCCTAGAATCTACTATTACAGAACCAAGTAGAATAGGAAGGTGGACTGTGAACCCATCCAAACTATTCAAGTATTATTTGCATCTAATGTAGAAATATTAATATTATTATGATCTATACGCCACTCTTCTTCTAGGACTTCAGGGTAGCATACATAATACTCTTTCCTCCAATTGCTCCTCACAACAAACCTGTGATGTAGGTTAGGTTAGACCACTGGCTGGTCCAAAGTCCTCTTGAGTTTTCATGGTTGAGAGTGGACTTGGAGCAGGGTCTTCAAGTCCAGCACTTTAAATGTTACATTACACTGCTGGACACCTATCGTACATTAATCATTTTTTTCCTTATTATACTATAGACCGTCCCCTACTTACAAACTTTTGAGCTGCAAACTTTCACTGATACGAACAAGACAGACTCATAAGTCGGGAGAAGGCAGGAAAGGGTTCGTTGGCAGCACACCACAAACTAATCCTTTCCCACTTTCTCCTGCCTTTTGGGAGGTTGGAGGTTTTCATTGGAGTTGGAGTTCCTGGAAAGGGTTAGTTTACTGGCTGAGGCAGAAGAGGTGATGGTGGCTCCCTGGGCAAAGGGACAAGCCGGTGGGGCACTGTATGCTCCATTGCTGTCCTGCCTTGCCTGGCAATGGGGTGTGCCCCACCGGCTCATCCCACGGTGCTCTCCACAGTCACTCCTCACATTGGCAGCAGAAGACAGGGCTCCTCTGCCCATACCACTGCCCTGCCTCCTGCCTCCTCTTTTTTTTACTTTTTACAAAACTTTTTACTTGGTTCGACTTACGAACAAAGTGGATTTACAAACAGCCTCTTAGAACGTAACCTGTTCGTAAGTAGGGGACTGTCTGTATACACGTACCTTCATGTATGAGAATTTTAGAAGGCTCTAAATTTATTTTAGATCTTATTAACAAACCCTGCATCCAGCTTCACTACTGACACTTTGGGAAATATTTTATTTTTATTGTTAGTGGCCAGGTTGAAGATGTCAAGACACTAGAAATCAATAAAGAGTTGCACTATAGAAGATTGGCTAGCAACAGTTTAGCAAATACCTATCATGGAAAGTGATGATTCTACTGAGTGAAAGGCTGTGAGTCTCAAGCCTCCTCTCCCAGAAACCTTCCGGGTCTTCCCCACTCCCTTGATCCTATCTCCTGCTTTGAGGTAACAGCTTGGTAGTTCCTGTTGCTACTGGGGGGTACTTCACTTGCATCCACCTCTAATCTCAATGTGCGACAGAGATATGATTCTCTCAACCCACCTTCATTTCTAGTAATTAAAAGACCAAAAAAGTAAAAAAATAAAATAAAATAAAAAGGAAATTATTTCAATACAGGCCAAGTAACACAGAGGCATGTGACTAGAGATTTCAGAGTTTCTTTACCTTCTTAAGAGATAGGCCTGAGATAGTCTTCCCAGTGCCTGGGAAACAGAAAGTTGGTTTGGAAAATACAGCAAGTTCAGAACTTCTGCACATTCTTTCATTATCTGAAAAAAATGAATAGCTAGGGATCTAGCTAGGGATCCTGTTCATAGAGGATTATTACCGAGGGAATGAAGCTGTAAGATAAGCTCTACCTTACCAAACTCAGAAATACATTGGTTTCTAAAAGCGAAAATATTCAATTGTAAAGAGTTCCATAGCCTAATCCCTTTTCCCTTTCAGCAAATTTGGTTACAGAACCCACTGTGAGAATCTTGTTTTTGGATGTATTGAGCTATCAGGAGTTTGACAGACCAATCTCACCAGAGTTAAACAAAATCAAACTTTATTTTCAAAAGAAGAAAATATGAAATATAAAAGCCCTGCAAATTGCAAAAGAAAATGTAAATGTTCTAGTTAGGCCACAAGATGGGACTGATTTGTGACAAATGAAAAACTTTTTCCCTGTGAGATAGGAGGTGCTGCAGTTTCAAATTAAAGACTTCCAGATTTCCAGAAGAAATTTGGTCTAGTGGTTAAGGTGTTGGCCTAGAAACCAGGAGACTATGAGTTTTAGTCCCACATTAGGCTGGCTGCGTGACTTTGGGCCGGTCACTCTCTCTCAGCCCAACTCACCTCACAGGCTGTTGTTGTGGGGAAAAATAGGAGGAGGGAGGAGTATTAGGTATATTTGCCACCTTGAGTTATTTATAAAAATAAGAAAAGTGGGATTTAAAAAAACCCCTAAAATAAATAAATAAAATTAATATCTCCATGCCTAGACTGAAAGATGGAATGCAAGACACACTCATTTTCCTAATTTTGTACAAAGAAACTAAAATATTAGATTTACATTGCACAGAAAATCTTGTTAACTAGGACACCCTTGAAAACAGATGTTTGTTCTATCTCCATTATCCCATAGATTCCTGGCAAGTCCAAACTTTAATCATCGGTCATATGGAGCAATCTTAGCCCTTTGCCTTTCCTAGCCTCAGTTAGCCAGCTTCTTCCCCAATACCCTCCTCCAATTCTGTCTTTTTTTAAAGGACTAACATTTTCTATCACCAGAATAAAAGGAAAGGCTGAGTGATAGGAAGATTTTTTTTTTTTTTCAGTTCTCATTCTATCTGATACCTTGCAAAGAAGAGAAATGTGGTCAAATTCTCAGGGGTGGAATGTGATCTCCCTTTACTTATTTAGTTATGGGCTGGGCACAATGGTTATATGAAAGTTGGACAATTGCTTTCTCCAATGGTCTGCAGCCTCTCTGCACTTCCATGGACTCCCAAGAGAAGACATCAGAAGGAAATGGTATATTGAGCCAAATAGGCAGTCAGGGAGACTTCAGAGTGCTGGAAAGACAGGTAAGAGAAAAACAAAATCTGTAGTAGCTCCCTCCACCATTTCCAACAATAAAGTCATCTCAGAAACACCTCCAAAAGGAATTCTAAAGAAGTTCTCAAACCTTCTGAGAATAAGGTGGAAAAAAAAGAAGTTTCTTTTGCAGAGGGCGATAAGAACTGAGAAACTGCAAGACAGATTTGCATACAGCCACTACTCTTTCCAGCATGCTAAAAATGCCCTTTTACTCTCCCAAGTGTGCAATTATGTTTTGCATTGTAAGTGTAAAACAAAATTTATTCAGAACACCCAGGCTCTTTGGCTGCTGGTGGCATTCCCTCTTAGTGTCTGCTTTGCGAGAGAAATACGATGCCACGTGCATTCGCCCCTTGTTAAAGTCAACATCCAAGCAATGGAGTTGAGCCAACAGGACAGTGACTTAATTGCCACCTGCCAGCATTAGCTACATAGACCTTTCCCTGGCTGAACTCTCCATCCATCTGCAAAAAACGACTAAGAGGAGATCGAGGTTGGCGGCCAACTTGCTTCTTTCCCTCTGCAAGGTACATACCTGAATTTTACCAGATGCTGTTTATCAGCCCACTCTACACTCCATGTGTCAGCAACAGAAGGAATACAAGCCATGCACGTTCTGCTCCAAGCTTTCTGGCCTTTCCCTCCTCTTCCCCTCCTCCTTTCCTAACCTCAGACCGGATACACCAGTTCCAGGACAGGAATATGTGTCCCCTGAGTCCAGAGTCAAATCTGGAATTCATATACTCTGTAAATGTACTTTATTAAATGCAGGAATCAAGAAAGGTTTTGGAATGATTCTATCAGAGAGCTTGATAGTCACAACACTGGGATCTGAAGGATCAAGTTATATGATAAGGCTGACCATGAAATATTGAGAGTTCCATGCTTTGGAATTTGCCCTCATCCCCCCATGGCCTCTGATCAGTAAAAATTCAGCCTGCATTTACAGCTGGAATGAGAAACATTTTATGTATACAGATGCACTACCTTCTTTACCCTAGTTGGCTTTTTGAAAAGATGTCTGTATTACCGGGAATGTTGAGATCCAACTTGCAAGCAGATAAAAATATGAAGAGACCAGGAATCTTTTCTTCCATGCACTTGGGCTACTTATGACATCTTCCAAATGAATCCCAATGTCATAGCTCCTTGCTTCAATGTGCTTTAGGATTTTCATTTTCTTTTTCAGGATCTGGTAAGCTATGTAGGAACATAGGAAATGATCTTATCCTGAGACATTGGGTCTATCCAGTTGCCAAGATTCCCACAACATGCTAAACTCTCAATCAGAGATAACCAGACACAACTGCCATGTTCAGCTAGCATACTACGCCCAAGCTACCCTCCTCCCATGTTTTGGCTTATTATAGCTTGTTCACACAACATGCTAAGACAATGACTGAGCTTTTCATAGCATGTTGAACCACCAACAATCCAACCTTCATTAGCTTAAAGTGTTGTGTGAATTCAGGTGCTCAATATTATCTATACCAGATAACAGAATATCCCAGAATTCTGTGAGTTGAAGTCCACACATCTTAAAATGGCCAAGGATCAGGAACACTGATCTATACCAATGGCAGGTAAATGGTTGTTCATGAACTATTCACAGATTACTAGATGATTTGCAATAGATTGGCAGCACCTTCCCACTCTCAGGTCTTTAATGATAGCATCTACTAGAATCTTGGAAGAGTATTAATCTGGTGTAGGTTTCTCTTTTCATACAAAATCTACCCTGGTGTCAAGGGTATGGACTTTATAGAATATAGGGTTTATCTCTAAGCCACTTGCAACTGCTTGAGTTGTCAACCACAGCTGGACCCATAGTTGGTGAACCTCTGGATCCTATAAGCCTGCCTATACTTGGGCTACAGATTTAGGCAGAGCCCTGTTAAGGAAATTAGCAGCACTTGCAGGCAGAACAAAAGACAATGAGACATTATTTTAAATTCTAGAATTGGGAGAAGCATATAGCAGGCATTTCTCTCTTTCCCTTGCTACATTCTATTTTCTTACAGTATTTTGATACTGGCTTTTTATACATTTCTTATTCATAGGTAAGCTTAAAGTCAGTAGGACAATACAAACAAAGGAAATTATAGAAACAATGGCAGAGCAAACATTCTGATGAGCTTTTCTGGGCAACAGGTTGAGTTATCAACAGCAATGAAGAACAATGCTAGATGGAAGGATTCATAGTACTTATAGAGTCATAGGCACTTTAAAAAGCCCTGATGAGTGTAAACAGGAGGAATTTTAAACTAGGTATGCTTGTGATCATGGAAAAGTCCATCTTAGTTGAGCACCAGATGAGAGACTTGATCTCTTCAGTGGTGGGGGAACGATCCAGGTGTGCTGAAGATGCATTGGAATAACAGTGGGAAAGCAAGAAGAGAAATTCAAGGATAGGGGAGCAAGAAGGAAGAAAATATGGAGATGGGCTTCTCCTTTTCTAAACCACAAGATGGCCCTGAGAAAAACAAGGAGAATTGAGAAGAGGCTTTTCTTCTTAAAGCTCCATTAGCATAAAAGTAACAAAATGCAACACAGAAAAAATATAGGACTACAAAATTCCCATATCAATCCCCACTAGTGAATTCGAGCATCTCCTGGAGTCATCCAACCATTGTGTTGCCATAATAGTAATGTGGACAGGCTTTACAACATTTCAACAATGAATGGATGATAGTAAAAGTCATTAGCTGGGATTGCCCAGGGCTATCAGATGGTGGGGCTTATACTACAATTTTCCTGTGTTTCTTACCTGAAAGTGGTAGGTAAGAAGCACTGTCCTATCATTTTCCTGCTACTGTGGTCAGAAGGAAGCTCTGAGACCCACCAAAATGGGGGCTTGGTGGGTGGAGCTCCTATCCTAGGAGGTGTGTGTATGTCTGAATATCTATCTGCTCCCTGCAGAACTATACTTTCTTCCAGAGCTATCCAGGGTGAATACTAATCCGCTCTTCTTTCAGGAGCCCTACTGCACGTATTTGTCCTTGGTTTATAAAGACGCAGTTCCATCTTGCTCTCCTGACCCTCTCTCCCTTTCCTTACTGTTGCCAAGTTAGCAGTTGCCTTAATTAATTTTGCACAGTGGAGCCTGAGACTTTAGGAAGGGGGAGGGAGAGCCAAGCTTTTTGGAAAATATATAGGCAGGGAAACCAATCTAATTAGGCAGAAACAGAGCCAAAGGTTCCTTTAGTGACTTGTAATGAGATCCAGGCATTCCCACACCAAAGCAGCTTTCAATCTCTGAAATTGGGGGGCAGGGGGCTGGAGAGATGGAGAAAGAGAATAATCCAATGTTGGGAAGGTATTTATTTTGAATCATGCCTTTCCTGGGGGTGGGGAAGAAAATTAAACCCCCTTTGCTAGTTTGTCTACTCCAAAAATGGGTTGGTTCCATTTTTCTAGGTTAACTCAATCCGTGAATCTAGATGACTCCAAATGGTTTGGAGTCTGCATGCAACATAAATGCTACCAAGGAGAGAGCAATCTTTTTCTGTCCCTGTGGATGGGGGAAAGGGTAGCATTTCTTTAGAAACCATCATTTTCAAAGGCATTTCCCCCTCCCTGATTTCGAGATAAACTGGCACATTTTCTAACTTCCTCAAGGGCTTTAGGTGGTTAGAAAAGGATGAGAAAGAAAATTGCATGTCACCTTCTTACACCAGAATGGCTTTTTTTGAAACAGGCCAGGACCAGCTCAGATAAGATATCCTGAGAAAGTGACATGAATATTAATTAGTCTAAGCTCTCTAGGTTTGAATCTAACCTTCTCCATCAGAAGCATCTCTAGATATGTGGACTTCAAATTCCAGAATTCTTAGTGACAGCCATAATGGCTGGGGAATTTGATCCGATTCCAAGAGAAGAGAATATTTGATTCCCTAATTTGATTAGGGAAGACTGGTCTATTCCCTTGAAGCTGGAATATTCTTCTGACAGAATGCAACAAGGAATTGTCTGCACAGATTTACAGTATTCAGCATCTTGAGGTGAGAAATACATCTCAGTGATCATCCGAGTTTAACCTTGGCACCTTCAGGTAAAGCTGGGAAAGATTCTTTTTTGGAATCTTAGTGCAGATCAGAAGTGTTCAACATGAAGCTTCTGGGATGCACCCAACCCTTTACCTCTTCTTAGCAGCTCCAGCACTAAAGGTTGGTTCCTGACTGTTTTGAGGAAAAGTAAAACAGTACAAAATGAGCTTCTCCAAATTGTAACTCTGTCCACTTGCAGGACATAGGTCCTCTGACTTTGCATGGTGGACTATATACATTAGGCATATCAGCCCCGCTCCCAATTAAATATGGTTACTGGGCACCAAAAGATTATCTACACCGGGAGAAGTCATGATGGCATTCAGACTTCATCCCAAAATACATTGTTTAATAATTTTGCTTCTAGATGATTCCTTTTGCTTCTAGATCATTGCTTTTATTGGCTGATGCCCAATTCCAGCCAAAATTGTGTTAAATAGATCAGTAGCCTAGTTTGGTCTACTGTCCCCATATTCTCATTAGGGATTGAAAAAATGAAATCCCTGCTCTGAATTTTGCAGGGAACAAATTCAGTGCTCTTTTCTTGCTAGACCTTCTCCATCCATCCATCCACATCTACCTTTATTCCTGCTGCAAGTAAGGGGAAAAATCAGTCCTGATACTTTCTCACGAAGTTCAGAATACAAAAGGGGCAGGGGTGGTATTTAAATTAGTATCACCCTCTTCCTTAATTAGCTTCAAAACAGCCAGTAAAAGCAGATCCTCACTCCTGCTAATAGTTAGCTTAAACTGGGATCATGCGTCTGCTCTCACTTGGGATTTTCAGCATCTTCTGAACAGCCTGGCAACCCCAATTTTACCCCTTGACCTCTGTCTTGGCTGTAGCCCATGATTTAAATTAACTGCACAAGACTTCTGCTATGATCCCCCATGGTGTCTGCTCTTTCCTGCTGAAGCCACTACAGAACCATGGGGTGTACCTTCATGAAGTTCTGTCTGCCCATTCACCCCAGGGGGGTGTCTGCCTGGGACCAGTCCAATGTGTTCATCATTGGTAGGCCCTCTCTGCCTAAGTGACATTAACATGGGAAAGGAGTGAGAAGAGCTTTGTGGATGCATGTACACACAGGTGCTCATCTGTGTCTTGTCAGGCACCTGGAGTGGTCCTTAAAATTACCCACAGGGAGGGAGAGATTCAGGATAAATGACCCTCGGCTGCCTTCCAGAGCCGATTCTGTAATCGGCGTGAGTTCCAAAGCACACTTATATTTGGGGGCTGATGTTCCTAAATTAAGGGCCATCACAATCCATGCCAAATAGCTTTTTCCAATCCATCTCTAAAAGTGTTTTGTTCAGCGTTTCAGGTTGTGATGGAGGGAGAGATGTGCGCATTACATTCGATTCTGAACACAAGGCAATTCAAGGTGGTTTGGGGACAACGCTCCCAAGTGAGGAAGCCTCCCAATATTTCTGCAGTTTGCATTCGTAATCCAGAACCAGGCATTCTCTGAAGAATAATTAGTTTTAAGACACAGGAGAGAACCTGGACATCTGGGCGATACATAATCCATACTTGTGGCCCATTCGCTCATCGAGGAAGCGTTATCATTGAGATCCCCTTGGGTTACTGGAGACTTTCCTTTGCTAGAAAATTTGCATAGAGAACTGTTCAGGCCTTTAAGATGGGGTGAGTAGATTTCAAAGAGAAGGAAGATTCTGCTTCAGCTCACACTTGTATATTTAATGGTCTTTCTTAGACATTTACATGCATGCATGCATGTACAAAAGCACTTCTTTTCCTATATTTCAATTTCTGAAGCAGAGAAGGGGAAGCCCTAGGTCTGTTTTACAGTCTGAAAAGCTTCCAGAGGTAGATGTGTAAAGGAAATCCGTCACGGAATCTACGGAGCTGGATTCACAAGAGCCACTAAAACAGACTCCACCATGGAGTGGACTGTGACACTGAACAGTATCTGCTAGCGGAAGGAAGGAAGGAAGGAAGGAAGGAAGGAAGGAAGGAAGGAAGGAAGGAAGGAAGGAAGGAAGGAAGGAAGGAAGGAAGGAAGGAGAAATGCTGCATACAAAAATGACGCTTTTTTGAAGCACTTCCATTGACGAAGCTAACATTTTAAAAGCTAGCTTCTGGGGTAATTCATGTCAAAAAGCAAAACAGGAAGGAAAATTGTGTTTCTATGAGGATTTGCATTCAAAATCGGATAATTTAGGATGAAAAGTGACCATCAGTGCTTTTCCCCCCAAACATTATGTGTAGAATGTACCTGAGAAGGGCTGTTTCATTTGTTTCAATCAATACAGTAGCAAAACACACTGTGGGAAGGTTTCACATTTCATCATATTCAGAGCACAGCTGGAGGATTGTTCAGGGCAAGGTCCTATCTGCCGCTCACTGATGTCCCAAACCTACCGCCAAATTCACATTGCCTCTTGGAAAAACAGCCCTGGACTCCTTGTTCCCTAATCCCAGGCATTTCCCCCTGGCAATGTACCTTTTTCTGCAGGAGAATGTGTTCTGCTTTGCTTCCTAGCTCTCTCACACATTCCCTGCAGCTCCAATTATCTGTGAGCCACATTGCTGCTGACTCACGTAGACCTCCTTGACGTGAGTTTCCTCTGGTGTAGCCTCCTGAGCAGGAAGAGAAATCATTCTGAAGCCGCCAGGAAGGGAGCCACAGTGTGATAAGTTTCGTCTCTGCCTATGCAACAGTCGGAGTCTGCCTTTTGCCAAACGCAGTTTAATGGCCTCAGTAAGAACTGAGTGGTGGGGAAGGGAGGAACCGCCAAGGGGGAGCTTCATTTTTGATTTACCGAGGATCTGTATATCCAAACCACTGAACTGTCAGAAAACAAGACCCCAAAGATGCTGATTAAAAAGCTCCTTTCAGAAAAAATATAAAAGCAGAAACAAAGAATATGCAAAGCTGAGGACCAAAATAGATGTTACATAGCGACGGATCTGGTTTTGTTTTAATCTGAGGCTGATCATCTTCACTGAAAAACAGAAATAGTGGTGGGCTGCGCCCCGTGCCAAGAGGGCAGAGATGCAGAACTAGCAGACTCCGCTGTCGGCTACGGGCATGTGCGCCTTTTCTGGTACCAGCCCTGAGCTTCGTGCGGAAAGGCAGCCCTGCCACACCATCCTCCGCCCCACCCTTGGCTTGGCAGAAGCTGGGACTGACAGCCAGCCAGCCAGCCAGCCAGCCAGCCAGCCAGCCAGCCAGCCAGCCAGCCAGCCAGCCAATGCCTAGAGGCTTCTGCTCCGTGCATAATTTAGTTCCAAGGAATGACAAAGGAAAAAGTGGAAAATATACAGTACTTGCCTACCCATACATTGGATCTGCTCCTCTTGGTCTGTGTCTTTGTGGTTTAAATTGTTTTCTGCTGGTTCCGCTGTTCTAGTCCTATTTTTGCTGCATGCCACTCAGAGCCATTTCAAGTGGAGGGGCAGATAAATGTCAGTAATAAATAGAGAAGGCACACACATAAAGGCCGAGTTGGAATGGTTCTTTCACTCTACCTAATAGCAAAGCTAGCTCTTTTAATAAAGATGCCAGAAACTGGCACCCTAAGACAACTACTTGGGCCCAAGGATCCAAGATGTATTGCTTATCCTTCCCTAAGCTGCCCTTCATTTTGTTTTCAGCTCTAAACAGCACTGGGCATTTGATCTACAGGTAGTCCTTGATTTATGACCACAATTGGGACCAGAACATCTGTCGCTAAGCGGTGAGGTTGTTAAATGAGTCACACCCAATTTTACAACCTTTTTTGCCATAGTCATTAAGCAAATCACTGCAGTTGTTAAGCAAATCACGTGGTGGTTAAACAAATCCAGCTTCCCTCATTGATTTTGCTTGTCGGAAGCTGGCGATCATGTGACCCCGGGATGCTGGAACCATCATAAATAGTTGCCAAGTGCAGTTGTGTCAGAGAACCACACCATAAAGAATAAAAAGGCCCATTACTTATTTCGATCTGAGCATTAAAGACAGGAGTCAGAAAGAGGCAGTGTTTTAATTCCATTACAACTTCTACTGGAAGAAAATGGGGACATTCTGCCTGTCCCCCACCCCCTGCTTGGAGTCCACAGGGTGGCCAACTCTAGCTTCTGACAAAGCTACAGAGCTCGCCTCTCCCCAGTTAAAAAAAATGGACAGAAAAAGCTTGAGGGGTTAGAGTGGGGGAAACCCACACATATGGAAAATCGCACAGAAACTGGGTCTTTTAAAGAGCCCACAGTGGAGGAATTTGCATTTTGAAAGCCTACCTCAGAGAAATGTATATAGGACAGAAGGAAAGCAGGGGGACTTGCATTTTAAAGGATGGTTCTCAGATCATTTATATGAGTAATTATAAGGAGAAGAGGGATAGACAGCCCTCAAATATTTCAGATTATCTCAAGTAAATATCCCTTTTCTATATCTGCCAGCCCTTTGGAGGCCTGCCTTGGCTGCAGCCAGGTGAAAATAAGGTGGATGCCTCCAGGAAATGAACCTCCCTGGCTGTGGGGCCTCACTTATGGAATGTCCTCCTTAGGAAAGCCCACCTGGTGCCTGTTAAGGTCTTCTTAATACCTCTTATCCCAGGCATTTCTATAGTTCTCTATCTAAAGTAGGTAGTTTCTTTATGGCTCTGCAGTGGGGATGACAGGTTAGTCCCACATCCTGCAATGACTTGCGCACAGAGAATATATCCATCAGTTGCATCTGTGCAAAAGATGGCTTTTTCCAACCTGGTTTGGGCATCCCATCTCCAACCCCTTGAGATGTAGGCCTTCTGCTACCAGAATCTTGGAAAGCAGTCTTTGAGACTATACCTAACAGACCAATGCAGGAAATTCACACACAGCAGTGGTTGTTCTTGGATCCAACTTACCTTCAGACTTCCAAGAAAATTGGCCTATTCTGCAATTCATCGCTGCTCCCCTCTTTCCCCCTCCAGTGTCTTTGATCCAAGCCCCATTGCTCCAAAATGCATTCGAACATCAGCTGAAGACAACAGAGAGGAAGGGGGAAGAGGGAGCTGGAAATGAATGTGTCACAAGTTGGAGCACCTCAGTTGAAACAATAACAAGAGTCTAAATACAGGGGGAGAGAAAAGGAACAGCAATTAATCCACCAACTCTCTGTCTCCCAAAGCAAATTAAGCGCCAATTTTCCGCACTGCTGAAGAGTAAAGAATAAAGTTGATAAATAGCAGGAACTTTCAGAGCAGAAGAGTCAAGCAGTGAAGCTTATGGAGATATTCTCAACCTCCGGAGATCAGCCAGCAAGTCAGTCCCCTCCCCCTCCCCCTCCCCCTCCCCCACAATGCAGGTACACCTTCACCTTCTATTAGCCACTCTCACTTTGGTGATCAAGCAAGTTGGTCACCGAACATGTGCTATTCTGCACCCACATGAATTAAGTTAGTATATGCTTTTACCAAGAGTGATCTCTGCATCCCGTAAATCTCTGGCCATTGTTCTCACCATTTTTGCAGACTTTGTGGATCTGTATGGACCAGACTTGGTGAATCCTGAACATGCAGAAAGAAAGACTTAGGGGGAATTCTCCTCTTCTACTGCTGTTTCCCCATCTCTTCCACATTATGGCAGAGTGCAGGGATCAGCCACATGGCATGCACAGGAAGTGTAACACTCACCCAACACCCAAATTACATCTATGGGAGGCCCACAGGTTGCTAGCTCAGGCTAGGGTTAATAGTGTTGTGTGAATTCAGCCTGTTAGTCATTACATACCATACATTATGCTAAGCTATGGCTTGTTTCACCATGATTAACTGAATGGGTTTGCGTACCATGCAAGCCATAAATCTGGGTTTACAAACGACAGTGGTCAGGTTCACACAACACACTAAGCCAAATCAAACCAACCACATTATGGCACAGCAGAGTTAGAAAATTCAGCTCATTTGGATCAAAATAGCCTAGGGAAGTGATTCAATTCATCAGTGCTACAGTGACTGGCTATGGGAAAGGCCACTATCAGGACTTTTCTACTTCAAGGCCACTTAGAAGTTGGCAGTGGTGGTTATGCTCTATTCATGCACAGCCGATCAGCCAGCAGAGATCAGAAATGCAGCTGGCAGATGCTGTGATGGTCTGGTCCCAAACTTGCATGAAGTGTTTGAATCCCATAAATACAAATGACAAAACTGATAACTTGGCCTAGCGCTCCCCCTGCTGCTCCATTTGAGGGCTTCAGCAACATCTAACACACCTGCTTTGCTTTATCAGCTGAATCAAGGAAGGATTTGGGCAAGGTATATTATCCATGCTGGCTGACGATGATGGGAATTGTGATCCAGAACATCGTGGTATGTGTACAGCTGCACTATCTGAACTTCCAGTCCACAAGTTCTCCCTTCAACCTTTTCTTTTAATTCCTAGTCACTGGCCTGGATCATGTCTCACACAAAGTCACAACCCAGTTTCTTTGCTTTTGGCTGGGTATAACATGTGAAGCTGATGATTCTGGATGGCTCAATGACCCATTACTTTTAAAAACCTGAGCTAAATGTGAAATATGAATGGAGGCATTGGCTCCTAATGTGATTGGTTCAGTTTGGTTTGGGCTTCTCATCTTTTGCAGATTCAGCCACTAGGCCTTGTAAACCCTGGTTTATATCCTGGGGCTTTTCCTCCTTTGCATCTAATCATGGTATAAGGGTAATTGATAGTCAGATAGGGGTGCCTGTGAGGAAACAAGGGGAGGCAACTGATGACTCATATGTTACAAAATCATGATGCAAAAACTGTAACTTACATAGTTGTGTTAGACATTAGGATGAAGTCATAAGAAGTCAACAGAAGTCACCACTTCTGTTTTTGTCATTTTTTGCATTATTATGGCTTGTGGCAGAGCAACTGGGTACAAGCATGCCCTAGCCACCTCTATTCTACTATCTCCCTTTGATGTTGCCTTCATCTTGTCCCCAGTTCATGAGCGGGACAGACTTAAGACCTCCTTGGCTGTCTTGAAGTAGTGAGTCAAGGTGAGTAAAATCTGGTGTATTTTGCTAACTACTCTCTCAGTGATGCCATCAGATCACCCTGTGGGCTGGGGACAGCCTAGCATCTCTTGGAGACTTCACTCTGGTGCACACACACCATCCCTGGAAGGCCTGGGGACCTTCCTTGGCCACCATTCCTTTAAATCAGGATGAAACAACCAGAGCTGCCACTCTACAGTAGCCCCCCAAAGCCCACCAAGTGGCTGATCAACAAATACCTTAAAATCAAAGTGTGGCATTGTCCATTAATCCATGATAAGTCATAGTTTATCATGATCTGTGAACAGCCACCCCTACATTTCTGAAGAACCACAATGGTTGGGTTAGCACATCATGCCAAACCCAAAACAAGCAAATGTGTGACTACAGTCACACCCACCTGTTTAGCACCCCTTCCGAAGACTAGGTTTCTGTTACCTGTCCAGATGCTCCAAATTATTGCTTAGTTTTGCACTGTCACCTTATTAACCCTGCATATTTTTAGGCTAGAGAGAGAACCAGGCCTACCTTTAGGAAGAGTCAACTGGCTCTTGAAGCACTAGGTTGCAAATGTTCAGAGTCCATTTCTCTCACTGCCAGTGATGCTGAGAGGTGCAAGATTACAACAACAAGGCCAATAATGATTTTCTCTTTAGGTGCCAGCATAACATGGCTGGTTTTGAATATTACATCTGGAGCATTTGGGGGTACCATTCTCTGTTCTTGTCTCAGATGGCAAAACATCTTTGACTGGTCCTACGTAGTTTTCAGGGCATTATAACTACTAGAACTGCATATTTAATTAACTGAAGTGTTTTTCTCTGCTCTTCAACCAAAAAAGGCTCCCCAAGAAGAGAGTTTAGTACAACCAATATTAGGACTAACATAGCTGGGTTGCAAACATTCAGACAACCACTAGGTGGCAACAAAGAATTAGGGCTTTCAGTCTCTCTTGGAGGCCATCTAGTGGCCCTACAGACTTGCAGAGCCCCAAAATGATATTGCATGGACACAGCTACTATGATTTGTAAACCATGGTTTATAGCTTCCTGGAACTGACCTATGGCTATTTAGTTTTATCAGTCCTGCTTAACCAAATCATAGCTTGGCATGGGGAGGAGCAATTGCTCTGTGATTGGGGCTAATACTTATGGTGGGAGCTTCTTTGGACCACTGGGGTATGGCCAATGACACCATGATGCCACAGGAGTGATAGGCCAAACGTTTCAGCCCTTATTCAGAGGAGGGTTAAGCTTTGAGTTCCTACATAAAGCTAAGACATGACATCTATGCATATGCATTCCAGAACATCAAACTCAATCATGGCCTACCAGCTTTGCTCCAAGCATGCTTCTTACCTTTTTAATTTTAGAAGCACTGCATGGATGTCTTAAATATTTTTGAATTTTAATTACATAATTAATTTAATTGACTTAAAGAGAAGATTGTTTTTAAATGCAAAACTGCTTCAGAGATTAGGTAAGGAAAGCTTTTGGAGATATTCCACATGGACTAGCCCATCAGCACTATGGGACAGACAGGTTTTTTCTACAAACTTCCAAAACTGATATTCCCAAACCTCTATCCTTAAGAGAGGAAAGGGTAGCTTGAGTACAACAGAGGCATGTCCAGCTTCACCTCACCTCTTGATAGTTGCCATATGTCTGATTTCCTGTTATAGGAGTTACAGGAGTAGCCATAGGGTGGCACTGTGCTCCTTCAGAAGAAAATGTGAACTCTTACTAGGAATTCTGGGAACTGTAGTCTCAGTTCATGTAGAGCCCATCCCCACTGGGAAAAGCTTGCCGGGATTCTTATCTGCTCATCTGCCTGGTTCTTCTCTGCATTGCCTTTGTTAAAAACAATTTATGGGTGAGATACCACTGTGTTTCCTAAGTGTGCTCCCCACTAACACAGAGTGAGTCACATCCATTCATCCTGATTAAAATTTGGATTCATTGGAGAGCATTCTGGATTCATTTGTGCTCTGTTATTTGGACTGCGTTGTACTAGTTATTTAATTCACTCGTAAAATTAAATTAGGATTTGATTGATTGATTGATTGATTGATTGATTGATTGATTATGGGACATCAAGCCGTTGGTGACTTTTAGAGACCACATAGGTAGATTTTCTCCATTACATTCTGTCCCTAAATTGATCTTTCAGGTCTTCCAACAGGGCACCCATCACCACTGTAACTGAGTCCATCCACCTTGCTGCTGGTCATCCCCTTCTTCTCTTTCCTTCCACCTTTCCCAGCATTAGAGTCTTCTCCAGAAACCTAGCTCTTCACACAATGTGTCCAAAGTAGGATAATTTGAACCTGGTCATTTGTGCCTCGAGTGAGAACCTTCTAATAGCTAAGTTCAAAAGCATCAATGCTCTTCCAATCCTGCTTCTTCAATGTCCAGTTTTTGCTTCCATAGAGTGTCACAGGGAATACCATGGTCTGCACGATTCTGATCTTTGTGGGTCACATCACAGCATTTGAAGATCTTTTCCAAGGCCTTCATGGCTGCTCTACTAAGTGCTAGTCTGCAGCATATTTCTTGACTGCTTTTCCTCTACTGTTGATAGTTGTTTCTAAAAGGCAGATGCTACCCAACACTTCAATATCTTCATTATCAATTCTAAGGCTGGTTGTTCTACCAGTGGTCATTACTTTGGTGTTCTTTATATTTAATTTTAGTCCCAGTTTAGTGAACAAATCCAAGATCATCTCTGCATATTGTTTTAACCATTGATTAAGCTATTTTTGGTTGGGTTCACCCTTCGCACTAAGCATAAAAAACCATTTACCTATGACAGAGATTGAGTGTGCACAATACATTAAAACCAGGGGGTGAGGGTGCCAATTTTGGTTTCCCAAGTTTCTTGTTTTTTTCATTCAGTCAAATGCAGTTTTTCATAGTTTCTCATTTTTGTAATTCTATCAAGCCCAGCTCATTGAACTTTAAATTTCTCTAACAGGCATTTTTAAATAGTTGTTTGACTGTGTTTGGGAAGTCTGCAAATTGCAAATGATGAGTTTCATTTCATTGATCATTTTGAAGATATAGAATTTCTCCTCCTACCCTACATCCGGATGGTGATTCAAGCTAAGCCTTGAAAGTTACTTTTTCAACTATTGTTTATGTATTACAGCTCGTAATGCCATAGCAATGGAAACCATTAATTCATTTCACACAGTAAGATCTTGTCCATGGCACCTTTTACCACCATAAATGAAAAGAGATAGAAAACTTTTGGGGTCTGAGGCACAGTGGGAATTTTGTGAGCATGTGGTAGGTGCCCACACAAAATGCCAGATTCTTTTGTTGCTGTTGTTGTTGTTTATATTAAAACAATCTTTTAAAAAAGACATCTGGAGGAGCATGAGGGTCAGCAGACACTTATCAAATATCCCACTTTACCTGAAATTGAAGTTTTGTGCTCCAGAATGGACATCCCAACCAGTTGGCAAAAAAAAGTCTTAGAAAGTAGAACCGCACAGCTCTGCAAAGAAGGATATGGATTTAGCCATCTGGCACAACTCATTCTCCTTTTGCCTGTGAAGAGTGGTTCAGCCCATATTACCCAACTTGGCCAGCAGAAGCGTCAGCCCTTGGAGGTAGACCACGGCAGGAAACAGACACCACATGAACAATTGGAACTCTATTGTTTATGGGATATAATAACAGAATCTTGAAAGCCTATCAGACTTTCTCTCTCTACCCCCATTCCCATCCCCTTTATACCAAGGAGAAACAAGGCAGGGCAGCCTTGAGTTGCTTTCTCACTCTCCCCTTTGGGGCTCAGCTGGTGTTTACCTAACAGCCGTTGGATTCCTTCCTCAAGGTCTTCTCCACACTCCTCCACAGCAAGCAGCTGATTACAACCTTTGCCTTGGTTGAACCAACTGGAAATATGGCAAGCCTGTGTTAGGAGACACTACTGCTTTGCCTACTCTGGGGGTAGGTATTGCCAATTTTATTTTTTAATTTTTTTAAGTTATACGTCACATTTATACAGCCACCCATCTCACACAAAGCGACTCTGGGCAGCAATTTCATTGGAAGAAATGGTTAAAATGACACCAGAGTACTTCAGTGTGTTGTATTGTATGGGCTATGTAGGAACATATAAAAATAGGGGAGGGGTACTCTTTTTGCAGTATTACAGGTAGTCCCCGGGTTAAGAACACCTGGTTTACGGACAACCCATAGTTAGGACAGAGCCTATTGTAGCAAAATGCGAGTTAAATGCACAATGATTCAAGTTAAATACACAATGGTTTGAGTTTAATACACAATCCTACTTATACAGTATCATACAATTGAAACTGTCCCAGCTTACATACAAATTCAACTTAAGGACAGACCTTGAGAATGGAACTCATTCTTAAACTAGGGTTCTATCTTCCCATAGATGTGATCTTCAGAAAGTGTGTTTCTCTATGCAGGCTTATAAACCACCTCAGTCATGAACCAACTCTAACCTGCTTACGTTGCCAAATACAGTAACAAATGTAAAGCCATAAATAAGCACAAAATAATACTAATGTTCTTGTCTCATTCCATGCCAAAGAGCAACAGTTCAAAATCCAAGGAAAAACATCCCTGTGGAAACCCAGGGGAAATAATTTTCAGTTTTGTGTGTCCTTAAAAATACTAGCTGAGGCCTTCCATGCATTACAGAAAGTGTCTGATAGGAAGATATTTGCACTCCCAGATTTCAGGTTCATAGAATCAACTTTTTCTTTTCTTTTTTTACTGGAATTGGCCAGAACCTGGTGCAAAAGACATGTGCTTAAAATAACAAATCAAAACTTGAGATCAAGCATAGGAGCTGAATGAAGTTTCCTACCCTTTTACGAATTAATACAAGTTGGCTTCATTTCAACACTTTATTGCTGCTATTTGTTTTTCATTTTTTTTTAGTGGACGTAAAACAGAAAACAAACCACCCCAAAACCTTCTGCGTCTCCTGCTGATCAAGTCTTGATTCTGATCTACCTGATGTCCATCTGAAAAGTTACAACAGAGGAGGGAGCAGCAGCCTCATTTCACACACACACACACACAGAGCATTTCATAAACTGGGGAAAAAGGAAAACAAGTCATTTGTACAAATACTTGGAGCAGACTGTTCTTCCTGCAGGAGAGGCCTCCTTCTCGCCAAGTGTGCATTTTTACGGCATGACACCAATTGTGCTCTTATTAGAATGGTAAAAAAAAAGAAGGTGAGGGGTGGGAAAAGTATCTACCAAATCCAACCTGGATTTTAACTTGCAAGGCAAAACCCCCAAAGCTTTCCAAATGCCAGGACCTTGCGAGGCTCAGCACAAGCCGTCTGGCCGAGACCTCCCAAAGGCACCATCAAATTCCCTTTTGCCAAAGATTACAGCATTTCCTTTTCCTCTGACCCAAAGCATGTCTCTTTCTGAGCAAGACCCCAGGGCCACCCCTTCCTTGCCTCCTGCTTGCCCCCTTCCTCCCTTCAAGCTCCTTCTGTGCCTCTTCCTTTCTCTTCTGGGCTGTTCTTCTGCAAGCAAGCAAGAAAACCCTTTGCAACTGGAGAAAGGTAGGAATGAAACTGGGATGGGATGTGTATGTGTGTGTGTGTTGAGTAATCTTGGAGAGTTATGTTTTAACTTCAGACTAAAGATGAAAAATCGATCAATGTTTGGGGGACAGAGACAACTTTTCTCCCAGACTTTCCTCACTGCCTGCAAATCTTGACGGTCCAAAACAGAAGAGAAAAATTTTCTTGTCCCTTAAGTTGCCAAACAGATTCCACAAAAGAAGACTCACCCACTCACCAGACTGGGGGGTTCAAACTTTTTCAGCCTGTGGAACCAGTTAAAAAAAAAGGAAATCCCTGCTCAAGAGGCAAAACTCTATGATAGAAAAGGAGCTACTTTCAAGTGAACTTAAAAAAAAAAATCTTCATCTCTCTTGGAAGCCTGGGGTTCCAACACAGTTTGTGAAACTCTACACTACACAAACAGGGCTCTCTATTCTAGCTTGGTCTGCAAGAGAGCCTGCTCACTTGGGGGGCAGTGAAGGGCCAAACATGCCTCATCTCTGCTAACCTCCAGCCCTGATCCAGAAGATGTGGTTGTAGGAAACCATGAAGTAATTTTTGTGGCTGTTCAGTCTCATCAAGGAGGGCACATCCTGAAGCTATAGCAGTGGCTGATGGGCAACAGAGCAGTCCAGCAGAAGGGTGGGGATCAGGAATAGCATCTGAATTGGCAAGGAGGTACCCAGCCTGGCACTTTTGAAATGTATTAGACTTCAACTCCAGAATTCCCAAACAAATGGGGGTCGATCCAACAGCTCTGGAGGATGTCTGGATGAGACGTTTTTGATTTATGTCTGTATTTGCTTATCACCTGAGTGATCTCTTCTGGACAGTGCCTTTCCTAAGTCTTCTTAAGCACACTTTCCATGTGGAAGGGTGACATAAATTCAGATCCTAGTATTAAATACCACACTTATTAGACCAAGGCATCTTCTGGAGATGGTCAAACAAGTCAGGATGGTGCATCACTGTCCATAAAAAGCAGGCAGAGCTTTGACTGCAGCACGAGAGTCACCATCTTGACTTTCTTTGCAGACACCCCCCCATGACAGAAAAAGAAATGAAAGATGAGGGGAAAGATTTAGTGTTTTACTCCTTAGCTTCCAGCTGATGCTTTTCTCTACTTACAAACAGTTTCATTGCAGAAAGGCAAACTCTGAGGAAGAGGAAAGGGCACAGAATAGCACAGATTAGCTGAATTCACACAATGCCCTAAACTAGACTAAAATAGAGAGTGGTCCTAACTCAATCTTTGTCTTACAGTGTGGTAAGAATCAGTGATGACAATGTGGCATGTGGGTTATTTACATTATGGAAACACAGCAGTTGTGTTTTGCTAACAGGTTACCCTTCAGCGTGTTGTGCGAGCCCACCTAGTGAATTCACAACACCCCTATGAATGGTAATGTTCCCAAAGCACAAGGATCTGTACCCTTCCTTCCATCTTTTTTTCTCTCTCACCAACCTGGAGAGAGGCTGAAATTCTAAAGTCAGTTTTAGGGTACTCTTTGCCCCCCATTTCCCCCCTCCCTCCTCCGTTCTCAAGCCCCAGCCACCAATAACCTCCACCGAATGAGACTCTTATTGCTGTAACCCCAAGTCATAACATATTAAGACATGAACAACTTATATCTTAAGTTACTTAACTTATAACTACAGCAACACAAGCCCAAAGAATGGCTAAAATTACAGCTTTAAAGGCAAGTAACAAAATTAAGCCAAGAGTTACAACTTACCCCAGTATCTAGTAAAATTAACAAATTTCTTTTCAGTGTTAGCAGACAGTGAGGTAAGAAGAGCTATTAGATTACTAAAATAAGGAAATGTGTCTGCTCAGAAAAGGTTAATACGCTCTGTTTCAGAGGCTGCTAATCTGCCAATAATATAGCCAAACATTTTTGTTTTGGGTGCTGCATAAAAGAGGCAATAGAGAACTTTGAGTTGAATTGTCTTCCTTAAAAAGCAAAGTTAGGAAGCAATTCCTGGAGGTCTGTAATATTTTGGGGGGTGCAGGCAGCCTCCTGGCCTCCCTTGATGCACCTCTGGGATAGAACAGTAAAGACTTCTGACAGCAAGATGAGAATAAGGATAAATGGTGACATTAGATCAGTTAAAGGGGTGTTTCACAGCTTCCCAGCAGCTGGAGAGGCTTCTCCCGGCCTCCGTGAGCATCCTGGTTGGCTTTGGAGAGGCTCTCAGAAAATGTGATTAAGAGTTCCCAAGCGTCATTTCAAGAAACAGTGCACATTATGGAAGGATACCGCACTTAGTCAGACTCTGCAGGACTGTTCGGAAAGGCTGCCCCGAGGCAGGAGAGCAACAGAAGGCTCAGAGTTTGCTCATTTTCCAGCTTTGGGAATACTGGAACTTTCCGGCCTTCAGCTTTGGGGCTAATCATTTCCATCTGCTTCTTTGCTGACAGGCTGGGCACACGGTGGCAGGAGTTGAAGAGCACTGAGAACGTGCGAGGAGGGCTTGGGAACCCGAAAGCCCTAAGACGGGAATGGTGCGCCTGCTGAGGCCGCCCCAGACTGCAGGGGGGAAGGTAAGTTAGGGTATCCGTCTCTTGGGCGGCTTGATGTTTTTAAAAAGTACAGATATGTGAAGCTTGGTGTGAAAGGTGGTGCCTCTCTTTCTCTTGGGGTCTGGCTAGGGTGTATCCTGGATCTGTTTGTGCAACCAGGGAACTGTGTGGAAACCCAGCTCATTTTTCTGAGCGTTCATGATTCTGCAAGTAGAGATGGGAGATATTGTTCCCAGCAGAATGCAAACCCACCGAAATCTAGATTCTTTTTCATCTGCACACCAACCCCGTTCGCATTTTGCCTAATTTTGCAATGCCGTTTGCCAATAGAAGGCTGGGCGTGAAGAGAAAGAGTGTATGAAAAAGTATATTTTTGCCTTGGAAGGTATTATTTATTTAAGAACGTTCTTTGGATTGGATTTTAACTAGGATTTCTTCTCGTTTTATTGTAAACCGCCGGGAGTCGCTCTTGGAGTGAGATGGGCCGTGCCTAAATTCGAAATATAAATAAATAAATAAAATGTTTTATTTTTAATATTTATTTATTCATTTGTTAGGTGTATAGACTGCCTTTTGTCTATTATACACTCCTGTTTTTCCTCACAATAGCCCTGTAGGTGGGCTGGGCTGAGAAAATGGACAGGCCCAAAGTACTCCACTGAGCTTCCACGGCTGAGGGGGGACTCGAACCCAGGCCTCCCTGCTCCTAGTCCAGCATCTTCTCCTCTAGACCACCCTGGCTCTTGGGCTGGGAGAGAGTGATGACTTAAAGTCACCCAGAGGGCTTCCTTGGTTGAGAATGGACTAGAACCTGAATCTCCCCCATACCAGACTAACGCCTTACTATCCCAGTTTCAAGTCCCCACGTGACCATGGGGCTCACAGAGAAAGGTGAGGTATAATTGCAATACATAGATTAAAACAGATCTTATGAACACAATGTACAGCATGCGCTACGTTAGGAGACGTTGTCTATAAGAGTGGTGTATGTTAAGCTAAATTGCAAGTAAAAATGCACAGGTTTGGAGAAATGCGTACACGTTTTGTTGCTAAAAAATAAATACGTGTTACATTTAGCAAACAGAATTGCCAGCATGAGATGTTAACAGTTAAGAGAAAGTGAAATGAGTTATTTTCAAGAATGAGAAACTGGAAATGGACATATTCAACTATTCCTAAAACTTACGCTGAAAAGTCCTAGAAAAAACAACCACAGATGATACAAAGTACATTCTGCCAATATACTTCAATAAACATAGTTTAGACAAATCTCAGCATATAATTGTTGATAGAAAATAGATTCTCCTCAAGCAGAATTTGTGCATACAGACATATCCATGTACATGGATTTGAGATAGACAATGTGGTTTTGCACCACACTCTAAGCAGACGCAGGCATTTATGTAATTTAATCTTAACATTTTGCATGGATTCTATCATTCCGATTTCTAACCTTATTTTTGTTCAGGGTGTTTCATGCATTCAGTTATTGGCCATTTATTAATGGATAAGAAACCCAGGACCTAGCATGATATGTGAACCCAACCACAGTGCCGAAGGCTTCAGCTGGTTATTGGCCTTAAATGTTTGCTCTAGTATCTGTATGGATTGAATGTAGCATTTAAAATGTCATATTGTGGTCCTCCAGGCTCAGTGTGGCCTCCATCGGCATTCCCCAAGTTGATCTCCCATAATTGTGGTTTCTTCTTGTTCAGCATTCAGCCTGTAGCTCTACAAGCCCACAGACAGAAGATCTGTCCATCTTCTCTTCCCCAATCCTTTTAGCTGGACATCACAGGACCTACTGCATACAAAGCAGACACTCTCTCATTAAGTTAGCACCCTCATGATGTCAAATACAGTACCATCAGGTCTTCTAACATGCAGGATGGTTTTACATATCATGGTAAACCATGATGTAATTTGTTGGGTTTCAGCTTTGCTTGTTGTGTGAACCAGGGCTACTAGATCTGGTCTGCAGATGCAAAATGCTGGAGTGTTCTGTATCTCTTCACTCCCATCTGGTGGCCATCCAAATATATGCAGCCCAGTCATTGTGGTTTAAAAACCATGGTTTATAGCTGGGGTGTGCAACCAGAGGCCCCAGGATTGGATGTGGCTTCCAAATTCTCCTCCAACTTGCAGTTCCCATTATTTTGAGGCAAGAACACAAAAACACTCTAGTGGAACTGTGAAATAGAATTAGTTCACGAAACAAACTCTCAGATTTTCGTCAAATCCTAAAAAAGTCAGAACACCCTGGCCCTGTTCATATATGTGACTGTCACTCTGCCTATTGCAATACTAGCACTCCTAAAAAATGTTAGATATGGCCTCTGGGCATTTAAGGTTGCCCACCTCTGCCTTATGGCTTGGTGTGATGTGTGAACCGAGCTAATTGTGGTTTGTTATATAAACTCTAAGTAATCAAACCTACCTTAATGTGATGGATAAACCCAGTCAGTCTCTCTTTCTCACATACATGCACAATCTCTCTCTCTTTGGCTGTATTTGCACGTTGCTTAATGAGATCATTTGAAGATCTAGTTATTGCCCTTTGCACAAGATACACGTGGTTAGTTTCAACCTTGCTTAATTTTTTTGTGGCTCACTGCATTGAGCAAACCCATCCTGTTGGGACAGTTGATGGTTCAGTGTGTGTGCACACTCAGAAAATGGGCTAATTCAGTCACTTGTAAAGTGTGCTACACAAAAACAGCCAGTAGTTTCCATAGCTCCTTTTCAAGTCACTATTGTTTTTACTACGAACCTGACACTCTTGAGATCAAAAGCAACTAGCAGCCTGATCCACACGTTTTCCTTTAAAGTTAGGAGGGCTGATTTGTTGGAAAGGGGAAAAGAATTGGTCCTGCCCCTTGGCAGAATTCCCTGTTATTCAAAGTATTAGAAAAGCACTTCCTGGAGAAAGCATACAATGAATTCCTGGGATGATATCAGGCTCTTGCGGTGACTTCAGGAGCCAAACTGCCTAGGCTGTTCGTCTGCAGGATATCTGAAGAAAAGAATGAGTGAAATGCATCCCAACTTTTCAGTTACTGACTTTGCTATTTAGCAAATTTTGTGTTGTAGGCATTAGAAGTTTTTTTGGGGGGGAGAGGTCTGATCAGAAAATGAACAATTTTAGAGCCATTACAGGTATTTGCTGGCTTCTTTTAAAATCCAGGTATTTGATTGATTTGATTTCACACGTTTCTACCCTACTACAACCAAAATGACTCTTTGGTGTCTTACGCAGAATATAAATCGAACAGCTTAAAACTTCCACAAGTCTCCCACGAAACAAACAAAACTTCCAATAAGAAGGATAAAAACAAACTATCTGCCAAAAACTAGCCCTTCCTTTCCCATGAAAGATCTTTCTTCATCTAGCCTAGGTTGGAGAGTTGTTTTACTCTACAGTCACCACCTATGCTCTTCTTCTTCTTCTGTGTCAAAGTAGGACCTTTTGGCCATACGTCCACCGTGAATCTCCCCAAGTCAAGGAATACGTAGCTGCAACTTAATATTGCTTTGGGCATGGTGTTCCTCCAAACATCAGAGGATGAGCAGTTCTACTGGCAACCTTTGGCAATGGTGACTTCTTAGTGGAACAGGGACAAGAGTCAGGGAAGGAGACTAGCCCAAAGGAATGGGACATGTAATCAAGTATTTATCGACCAACGCACAAGCTGAGCAGTCAGACTCATCAAGAACCAGTGCACGCTTATGAAGTAGAATTAGGGCCACAAGAAGAGCAGGATGTGTGCTCTTCCCTCCCACTCTCTTCCCCACACAAGGGCATCTTGCCCTCTAGCTTACAAAAGCCACCCTAACTTTTTTCTCGTTGTCTTAACATATTCAAAATGGCCAAATTTTCTCCGTGAGCTTCAGCCATCAGTCATCAAAAATCATTACAGTTATTCAAAGAGCTTGCAAGCTGCAACTAGGGCATAAGAACCTACACTCTACAATGTGCTTTTAGCACTGGCCTCCTTAGTGCAGTATTTCTGAACCTCAGCAACTTGAAGATGTGTGGACTTCAACTCCCAGAATTCCCCAGCCAGCATGGGGAATTCTGGGAGTTGAAGTCCACACATCTTCAAGTTGCTGAGGTTCAGAAACACTGCCTTAGGGGGTGGTTTGCTTTCACAGGTTGTGACTTAGATACAGTGAGGAAAGGGGTGGTGTTTTTTAAAAATCTGATATTTTAAGCTGAAGTTAAAGACTGCACTCTTAAGTATGCATATTTAAGAATAAGCCTCCTTTGATAAAACCATGTTATTAACTCATTAGTATCACTGCTACTGCTGACTATTAATACTCATGGCTACTACTCTTGTCATCCGGCATCTGCTTCTGGCCTGATATTTGGTAGCTCCAGATCATCATCTGTTTGGGATTTCCCACCATGCCCTAGACAGTGTTTCCTAACCTCAGCAACTTCCAGATCTGTGGACCAACTCCCAGAATTCCCCAGCCAGCATGGGGAATCTTGAAGTTGCTGAGGGCGAGAAATACTGCCCTGGAACAAGCTAGATCATGGCACTGTGGGAAAAGTAAAACGGTTGGTGAGTTTTGAAGTGGTTGAATGCAGCATTGCTGCTACTTGTAAGGCTATCAGCAGTGGAGACTTTGTTTAAATTGAAGAATTAGACTCTTGTACAAGAGATTGTGCACTTGTGTACGGCAAGGAGAGGTTTAACTAGATGGGCGATAGGGTCGAACTCTGCAGGAAAGCATGAACTAGCTTTTCACAATTAAACCTGAGATTATTTTACATTGTTTATGTTCCATAAATTAAGCTCATTTTAAAATATCCTTGAGATGCTTGGCTGTGTAAATATTGTAAAACTAAGTGTTGTTGTTGTTTTTAATTGACGTTATAAGCACTGTCTTTTAATGCTATGATCCTGTATTTAATTTAGAACCGGTTAAGCTAGGATTTGGAAGACTTGGGGTTGAACCCTTGCTCAATCATGACACACTCCCTGGCTGTGTTCACATAGCATGCTAAGCTCTAATTTGCTTAACTACGATTTGTTGAATAAACCCATGTGGTGGCATCACATAATACACTCTATCTATGTGTTAGGTTAGTGTGTTATTCAAACCATGTCCATATAAATAGTTGATAGTTTGGTATGTCACAAATCCACATAATTAGATTAATTCGTTTAACTATTAATGTACATGTTGTGCAAGCAGAATCAGAAGCAACAAACCATATTTTGGCTTAAAACATGTTGTAAACCCTCTCAGAGAATGACTCTGACTTAAGCATTTTTTGCTGCTGAATTTATTTACCAGGGTTCTAGTTGGATAGCAATTGAGAAGAATGAGAGATCACAGGGGTTCCATTGGGTTATTGTATGCTTACCTGGTTTCTTTTTGGATTTTATTATAAAAAAGTCACCAGTACAATAAATATTACAAGAGAATTATGAGAACCCAAGAATATTCCATATCTGTTCATCGAGGCAAGCATGTTGCAGGAAAGAGCTTGAGGAAGAAAAGGATGCTTAGGGAATCATTACGTAAACAACGTGGGCTGTTTGTTAAATGTATATCTTGCCTGAAGACAGCTAATCATAACCAACAGATTGCAACATTAGAGTCAAAGCAAACTCAAAATGCACAGTACAACTAAGAAAGTGTCTTTATTAAAGAAGAAAGAGAGCAGTATTAAAATCAAGTGCCTGGAGGAATTACATGGATGGGGTTCATATGTGAGGCTAAGCATTGGCTTGTTCACTCATGGTTGACTGAATAAATGGCAATTGGCTAGATTTTAATGCCTTAACCCAGAACACATGGTTTGCAAGCCACATTAGCTGGGGCCACACAACACCCTAAATCAAAACTGCGTTATGACTCTGCTGCCGCACAGCTTTGCTTTCAGCACACAGCTTGCGAGTACAGAACTATTTTCCCAATAGGCAGATGTGACCAACCCATCCAGAACAGGCAGCCATATTATACAAATGGTCCTAAAATCAAGTTCTATCTTGCCGCCTTGGGAAGAGATGAGTTTTGGGATTAAAAGAACAATTGTGCCTGACCCTGCTCTCATTCTGAAGGCCAACCTACCCAGGGGCTTAAATTCTGATTCTTCACGGTAATGAAATAAAAGATAGGGGAAGACATACTCTAGCAATGAAATTTCCAAGTGAGCACTTGCAACGTGGTCTTCAATATCTGCTGAGCAAAACGTCTCCCTTTCCCACTACAGTATCACTGGCAAGTCGGCTTGGAAGACAGTGTCAAGGTTCTGACAACATCTGGGTTCATATCACATATTTAAACAAATCATATATATATATATATATATATATATACACATACATACATACATACACACACACACACACACACACACACACACATGCCAATTTTATCAATCAATCAATCAATCTTTTATTATGGTCACAGATCAGAATTACAAATAAAATACAAATTTGTACAAATACTAATAAAAATGCATTAAAATGAAACAAAACATGATAATATTAATGGTGGGATCATCAGTGCACCATCAAAATCTGCCTAATTTTACAGACGGTATAAAAAAATTAGCTACATTCACAGAAACTAAATCATACTGATCAGATAGCAACATCTGTACATACAAAATATCAGAATTTCCTGGGTATTTTATCCAATAGGGAGTTATAAAATGGGTCTGTGAGTCCTTATAGAAGGTTGGTCGGTCTGTCTTAGTATGTTGTGTAAATCCAGCCTATTGGCCAGTATAATGCAGTATCTTCTGCAAACCCAGGTAGTCATTTGATTCAGTAACCCAGTCAAGCACGTTGTGTAAAACCAGCAATTTTGTCAACCTATGAAGTGATTGGTTTTGGTTTAGCCAAGAACTAGCTTAGCCATTATGGTTTGTAAACCATGTTTACTGCTTAAGGTCTTGGGTGAATCCAAGCAATGGTGGATTATTCAATAAATCATGGTTAATGGGTTGCCATACCTGTGAGCTTGGTCAGTGATTTCTCTTGTGAAGGATAGACATGGGGAGTGTGAGCAAGTGGCATCATGCAAACAGTGCAAATGACACAATTCATATTGGTGCAATGATATAGAAGCACAGATTAAATCATCACAGCTTACAATGGATTTTCTTGGCAGCGGTTTGAAATCAGGAGTGATGCTTTACCCATTGAATTCCTACATGTCAGATTGCTCTTATGGCTGGGGAGAAAAGGTAATTATGATTTATTTAACCCTTGTTCCTTGCTTCACAGGATACTCTGAGCCAGGCTGGGTTTTCAAATCACTCAGAGCTCCATCGCGGTTGGTGGTGTCAGCCCCACTAGGTAGACCAGACCAGAAAATCAACTCTATCAGAAGACTAGAATTACCCTTCACTGAAATAGTCCATAGCACTGTTTCTTAAAACTTCTCTCTCCCAGGACCCCTTCCCACCTTTAAAAATTATGGAGGACCCCAAAAGACCTTTGGCTTGCATGGGTTACATTTAAAATTGACCCACCCGCTGCTGCTTCTCATGATTGGTTGATGGGATTTTAATCTTGTATTCTTTTTCAACATAGCCTGGCCAATAATTTTGATTTCACGGACGCCGAGAGGGTCTTGAGGGACCCCCAGGGGTCCTAGGACCATACTTGGAGAAAGACCGGTCTACAGTCACCGAATCTGGCAAGCCTGATTGCGTTTTCCCTCCTCCGCCTCCTGAGGCTCCAGTTTGAAGCAAGAAGGGAGCAGCCTGCCTGGGCCGATTCCCGAGAATATTTCGGCCTTCTTTGTTTATGGAGGTTCTTGCGTGTTTCTGTCAAGGTCAACTCTCTTACTACTCTCTACGCCTGGTTATGGTGCTGGACGTCGTCTGAGCTTGCTGAAAAGACCTCCGGCGGATCGGGGCCAGTCCCCCTCCCACTTCTGCGGCCGGCCGGGCCTGGAGCCCCCTCGAGCCCGCCGCGGAAAGCTTCTGCGGCTCCTGCGCTTCTGAAGGCGCCCGCCAAGCCCCAGCCAGCTTTCTCCCCCGGTTTGCCGGGCTCGCGTCCGGGACGAAGCCGTGGCGGGGCGGTTTCGCTGAGCGGCGGCTGCGGTACCCGGCCCTTGGGAGTTGCAGCTCTGGCGCTCCTGCCCTCGGCGCCCGCTGCCCGGCCGTGCCAGCGCGCCGCCCCGCAGCCGTCCAGGCGCGCACCCAGCCAGCGTCCCCTTCTCTGTTTGCACAAGGAGGCTCGCCACTCCGGGCTTCTGGCGGGGCCGGTGCAGAGACGCCGGCCTCCTCCGCCCGCCAAGTTCCCTTCCCCGCCAAGCTGCTCCTTAGCTGAGCGCGGGGGCTGAACTTCGCCCTTCCGCGCCTGTTTGCCTGGCCCTCCCCTCCCCTCCCCTCCCCTCCCCTCCCGGAGCTGGGCGCGTCAAGTCCTCCGGGAGCAGCCGGAGCTAACGCCCCGCCGGGCTGGCCCGTTCTTGGGCTGCGCTGGTCCCGAGGGAGTGGGAGACCATGGGGGGGCTCCAGAGCCGGGGCGAGCCGCAGCCCCCGTCTGCGGCTCTTCCTTCTGGGGCTCGGGCAGAGCAGAGCCCCCGCGGCAGGCTGGAGGGGGCCGCCGGGTAAGTGCAGGCGGGGCAGCGGGCGCGGGAGGCAGGCCCACCTCACTCCATCCCCCCGCGGTCCCCGATCTTGCTGTTGCGGGAAGAAAGTTTGGCAAGCGTGACAGTTCCTATTGTGGCAAAGCGAGGCTTTTATAGCCACACCTCCGAACCAAAATCAAACCTAATCAAAACTCGCGAGCGTCGTGGGTGGTAATTAATAAGAGGACTCTACTAGGAAGGGGGGGGGGCTTTCTTTTATCTTCTAAGGTCATCTGGCACGGCATTGGATGGTTTTCATCTCTGGGAACTCTTACCTTGACTGTGGTTGGCTTCGTGCTTCACTCCAAATCATGGTCTGCTCAGCCGTGGTTTATTGGTTGGTTGATCTGTTAGCCAGCTTCACAGAACATTCTGAAATGGTGAACTGGGTTTATACACCCTGCTAAACAGGAGAGGGTCTCTTTGGGTTTGCGTGTTGCATGAACCCAACAAGTTGGATTCAACATTTGGTACACCTGTACACCAGGCTGGCTTCAGTTCTATTCAGTGGGGCTTTAGACTTCTGCCCCAAACAGAAGTCCAGCTGATGTTTGCTGCAAACTGAACTGTCAGATACCTGGGAGGAAGCCCTGTAGAAGTCAGTGGGACTTAAAAATCCTGTGTGTATCTAGGTTAGTCAGATCGCAGAGGTAGCTCAGTCCACAAATGTTCCCCTATCTTCAGCACCCTTTGCAAGCCAGTGATTATAAACTGCCCTGCTCTTATTAGCTTATTCTCTTGTGACACGTTTTTGCACCAATTCCATGTATTCTGGGGCATTAGGGATTGTATCCCCATAAACAGAGAATGCAAAGACTCTCTGGTGTTTTTGTTTGGAAAAAAATGACAGATCCATGAGGTTCAGTGCTACTTACTTTCTGGAAAGGGCCTTGTGGATTTTAGCCTTTGAAATGGAAGCCTTTGAAATCTGACTTGTGATCCTGCAAATGGCTAATAAGTTTCGTGAGGCATAGGCCAACGTATATCTGCTAAGCTTCCACGTGCACCAAGTTGTTGTTTTTATGACAACCTGGTTGAGAGTTCTCCTTTCAACCTAAGCACCCTTTTAATTATGGGTGGCCAATACGCTTGAAACTTTACTTTTGTATTTGGACTGAATACAAATCTGGGTTGACGTATATGCATATTGCGTTGCATATTGTGATATAGGTGCATATTGTGTTGATGTACATGCACAGACACATAGAGATAAATCACATTTACCACCATTCAAAAGAGACAATCAAAAAGCTAAGAAGGAAACAAAAAGACCAGAATACGTCCTCTCCAGCAGCCAACACACAGATAAGCAGGGATTAACACCAGACAAACAATCAAGCAGAAAACAATACCCTAATCAAGGAACTACCAAGGAGAACCCCCCCACCCCAAAAAATACTGGCAGGGCAATCTACTGTGCATAAACAGGGAGCAAACCCCACATTCACTAGCACTGATGATGTTACCTAGTCAGGTAATGAAACGTCTGCAAGCAAATAACCAAGCTCAGAGAGCACCAAGGACTCCATAGTACATGCATATTATTTAGATCTCTTTTTTCACTTAGTGGGCTTCCCAGAACAATAGAAATCAGTGCATTATAACCACAGTTAATGTTGATGCTGATGTCATCGTTGAAGCTGTCAAGGGAATTCATATGTTGGGGAATGGAGCAGGTGATCCTGCAGCTCACCTCAAATCTCTTCTTGCTTTTAAGAATGTGGTTAAAGCAG
The DNA here is from genome assembly GCF_059951505.1 of Python bivittatus. NCBI lineage: Eukaryota > Metazoa > Chordata > Lepidosauria > Squamata > Pythonidae > Python > Python bivittatus. The sequence continues at coordinate 2,950,432 of NW_028277095.1, read as the reverse complement.
GGTTGGGTACGGTTATTACTTGGATGGAAAACCACCAGGAAGAGCAAATTTCCATATTATAATAATTCATTATTAATGTTATTATTATTCCATATTATTGTACTGGTAACTGTATGGAGATGACCATGCAGTCACCAGAACTGAGCTTCATTCAAGGTGTCTCCTGATCTTGCTCTTTGTGAAATCTGAACGTCATTACTGAGATGTTGCTGAGATAAAAACAAGGCATGAACATTGTAGATTCTAGCCTTCCATTTTCCTGCAAAAGGTGATTACAGATAAAATAGTCCATGATGTGGAAAGCAGAAGTCCCCTATGTGCAACCAAAGATATGTCATCTACCTCTCCTTTGACACATGGTGACAGCTGTCTTTCTTGAGTCATGTTGATTGAGTCATCTTGACTAGATAGTTTCTTTCCACCTTGAAGACTGAGCTGAAACCGTGCTTAATTTTTTAATACAAGGCAACTGCAGAACGTGGGCTTTCCAGTTCTGGTCCTGATATCTTCAGCTAAAACAGAGGTATGCAACTTGGGTGTAGTCCCTAGAGTTATTGTCAAATTAAAAATTACTTTGTGATGGAAATGGGAGTGTGTTAAACACATGACTGGAGGGTAATGTATAGTAGTAGTATTATTTATTATTAGCCTTTGAGTCAGTCTTGATTCCTGATGAACAAGTCCCTGCAATTTTCTTGGCAACATTTTTTAGAAGTGGTTTCCCTTTTTCTTAGGGTTGAGAAACTTAGAGTCTCTTGAATTCTAGACCAGTGCCTTTAACCACTACACCACTCTGGCTTTTGTATTATGCTTCGTTGGCATGAAACTTAAATGTAAATGATGCTGAAGTTAGGCTTTGTCCCAGAATGACTTTCTGGAGTGCAGCAAGTAAAATGTGAAGAAGCAGTTGCTAGAAACATTGGAAGGGGACCGAGCCTTGGCTGACCCCACGCTAGCCTTTGGTGGGATAAGGGTGTCCTTGAATGATGGAGATCCTGTTTTCCTTATGGTTTCCTTTTCCGGACTTCCAGATAGAGCTGAGAAAGATTTCTGCTTAAAACCTTGGAGCTACTCATAGATAAACTCATATGTTTCTTCTGTAAAAGGCAGATGTAGGAGATGTGTAGCCATGAAATTCCAACCCTGACCTTGAATGTCCTTTATCCTAGTTGCAGAACTCATGGCTATTATGCCAAGGTAGTGGTTGGGTTCACACATCACATTAAGCCCTACTGTGATTTGGGCACCCATCCCATGAAGCCGTAGTTTGCTTCACCATGGCTTATTGACTAAAGGACCATTCACTGGATTTGAATATGGTAAGACAAATAATGGCTTGTTGACCACAATGACTGAGCTTGAACATTGCTTTTCAGCTGCATTATGACTTAGGAAGACATGTGGATCCAGTTATTGGGCAAGATGTGCAAACCTAGCCTCTGTGGCTTGAAAAGTATGGTTTATGACACTGTAATGTGAGAACCTGGACAACTGTAGTTAGTTCAACAAACTATGGTTTAAACAAAATGTGGTATTCTAACATGTGAGCCTAGATACTCTCATTTTAACTCGCATGCAGGTTTTGCATAATCGCAAAATGTTGTGCGGGAACCCATATCTAACTTTCAAAACCAAGTGACAGGAAACAACACTGTTTCTGACCTTTAGCACCACTACCTTGAAATGAAACAATGAAATGAAACATGGTTTCTCCTCTACCTAGCACCAAAAGATCTACACCATTTGCAATTGACCCCATGATCTTTCCAGACAAGCAGGACGCAACCGGTGCTCACAATTTCACTGAAAATCTGCACAACCGGCTCCTCCCACAGCTGCTAAAATGAAGTGGTAACTGGGGCATGTTTTGAACGTACAGAAAGATTGTTGCACAATGACAGGCTTGAGTCACGATGGATCTATGATAACGAGTCCTTGCTGTTCTTTTGACACAGCTCCTTGTTAGAATTCATACGAATTTGATGCAGTCAGTGACTAAATGTCACCAAACAAAAATCATCTCTGAGGAGAAGGGGTAGCAAGATGCATTCCTTCATACTTTTTATGGCTTTTGTTGGATAACTTCCTGCCTTTCACAAAACAGATGACTCTACTTGGTCCTTTGCTTTACCCTTCCTCATTGGCTGTCTCCTGGCAACCAGATAGTGATGACGAATTTACGGAGCAAAGAGAGTTCTGTTGCCCTTAAATCAGAGTCTTCCTTGCAATCCAGAGATCTTTAACTAGAACATAGCTACTTAGGCAATAGGCTTTGGAAAACTTGGCAGTTGTATATATTAGAAGAACCATTTTTGAGCTGACTGTGATTTATAGTGTAACTGTCTCTGGTGTAATTAAGGCCTTGTAGGAAACCTTTTGGACATGAGCTGTTCTTCCCTGATATCAGAGGCTGTGACACTGACAACTGTCACTGAATTGTTTCTACTCAACAGAACTAAATTTAAAATATAAGCTATGTAACTATCTCAGCCATACCCATGGTTGTGATTCCTGCATAGGGCCGCGTGCCTGCTGTTCAAAAGTGTGTGCATTTTAATATATTTTATTAACTTCGTATAATATAAACATAATTCAATGCATATACATTTTAAATGGGATGTGCCTAAGCCACCCAACGCCATTATAATTCATATATAAAGGTAATATAATATCAATGACTTCTTGGTCAGAGTAAATTATGTGAGTTTGTTTATCATATTTTTCTCTCTTGATTATTTTTCCAAGGGACTCTTGTGAAAGGTTCCCATCAGAAGTATCCTTTCCAAATCATGATTTTAAGATTATCACCTTTAGCTTAGCAGCCATGAAAATAATGGTGAGAGAAATCAATCAGTCCATCAACTGCAGCTTCCAGAATGCCACAGTAAGCTCCCAGTTGCCTTAGTTGCAGAAGAAAACATTACAAGATTAGTTTCTTGCTATATCTAAAATGGGCTGAGTGTAATCTGTCTGTCATTCATCACTTACCTATGTTGCAATTATCCCATTATATTTGTGGAGTCCTTGGTGCTCTCTGAGCTTGGCGGTTTGCTTGCAGACATTTCATTACCCAACTAGGTAACATCATCAGTGCTGGTGAATGTGGGGTTTGCTCCCTGTTTATATACAGTAGCTTGCCCTGCCAGTGTTGGTGGGGCTGTGGTTTTCTCCTTGATAGTACCTTGACTGGGGGTATTGTTTTCTACTTGATTGTTTGTCTGGTGTTAATCCCTGCTTATCTGTGTGTTGGCTGCTGGCAAGTCTTTTTTTATTGTCTTTTTTGAATGGTGTGTAAATGTGGTTCATCTCTATGTGTCTATTGGTGGCTGATTCTCTTCTACTGAATATGTATTTATTTATCTGTCAAATTTATATGGCCACCCATCTCACACAACGTGACTCTGGGCAGCATACAATAAAGCCAACAATTAAAACATATTATAAAACCACTCAAAACACATAAGTAATGAAATGGAACAAGATCACAAGAGGGTTAAAATCAGAATGTTATAACTGGGGCAGCCAACGTGTGGGCTCCCTGTTGCCAGGGGATCCCCAGGCCTGAATAAAAAATAAAAAATAAACATTTTGAGAGCTTTCTGGGGGCTCTCACATCCTCAGGGGGGATGATGTTCCAAAGGGCGGGTGCCACTGCAGAAAAGGCTCGTCTCTTGGGTCCTGCCAGATGGAATTCCTTAGCAGACAGGACCCACAGTATGCCTCTCTTGCTGGACCTGGCAAGATGGGTAATGTAGTCTGGAAGAGGCGGCCCCTCAAATAACCTGGCCTCATGCCATGTAGGGTTTAAAGGTCAAAAACAGCACCTTGAATTGCACCCGGAAGCAAACTGGCAACCAATGCAGCTCACAGAGCAGAGGAGCGATGTGTGTCCTCCTAGGGCAGTGTTGTCCAAACTTGGCCTTTTTAAGGCCCCATGCTGGCTGGGGAATTCTGGGAGTTGAAGTCCACTCATCTTAAAGTGGCCAAGTTTGGACAACACTGTCCTAGGGGCACACATAACTGCCCATGCCACTGCATTTTGCACCAACTGAAGCTTCTGGATCCTCTTCAAGGGCAGCCTCATGTAGCGCATGTTACAGTAGTCCATTCAGAGATTATATAGCTTAGATTGAAAGGCCAAATTCCGTAAGGAAGCCCTTGTTTGTTTAGCACTGTGTCCATTGAGGACCAGGTATCCTCTGGACTAAACTGTGTCTTCCTCACATAGCTGCTGACCTCTTTGCCAATTCTGGATTAAAATCACGAGGCAGTTAGATATCTGCATTTGGTCGTATTTCTTCAGCTCTCTCCAAAAGGCTTGGCAGGGAGGACACAGGCAATACCTCAAGCTGGCAGGCGCTGTGTTCCAGGAGCAGAAAATCTGGCCTGCCTAAGGGGGGGAATATCAGCCTACGGAGATGCACAGGGCAAACCTCTCCCTGCTGAATCCAAAATCAGGACTGCTGAGTTTGGTGAAATCTCAATTAAATTAAGCGGTTCCTGGATTATGACCACAGGACCATCTTCTAAAATCTTTGATGGTAACTGAGAGTGCTGTATCGTTGGGTTCCTTGCCACCACATCAGGGCCTCTTCCCACTCCAGGTTTCTTAGCAACGGCCAAAAATGTTATGTAACCAAGGTTACAGCAAACCATCTTGCAGGAGGATCTGCATGTGCGATATTCCTGCCAGCGGAGGTACGTCAGGGCTGCAGATGCTAAAAGTCTGGCGCTTTGTGGCTCAAGGCTTTGCAGTGTTGCTCTCCTCTTTGGCACCGAGACGGTTTCCTTCTCTGGCATCCTTTCCTTTGGAAAAACTGTCTCAAAACTCCCTCTGCTGAAAGACCTGCTTAGCTATGGAATGTTTTCCATCCCATCTGGGATTTGTTATGACATGTAGGATTAGTTTAATCAAGTACCAAAGTACAGGGGAAGAACTCTGTTGACCGTCTGGAGCTGGGTTGGCATGCCTCACTGAGCCACAAACTAGCCATGTTATGCAAACCCAACTCACATGGTTAATTGATGGTTCAGTGTGCATGCAAACCCAGAACAGTGAGTAAATGATGGTGCAGTTCACCATGATAAACACATCTAAACACAACCCCTAAATCAATGTTTTTCCAACTTGGCAACTTTAAAATGGGTGGACTTCAACTCCCAGAATTCCCCAGGTGTGGAATTCTGGGAGTTGAAGTCCACCCATCTTAAAGTTGCCAAATTGGAAAAACAGTGCCCTAAATTAATCCAAAAGCGCAGAATCAGGTGCAGATGAGGAGTTTGTGTTGTTGCTGGAATCTGAACCAGATTGCCATAATTTAGAAACTGCCATTGGTTCTGGATCTGCTGTTTCTCCTTGCAAAGGGCGGTATATATTTAGAAGATGAAAAGCAAAAGGGGTGTTTCTGATTTGTGTCTTGTCTAACGGGCACACTCAGCAGACGCTTCTTCCCCAACCTGGACCCCCACCAGAGATGTGGACTTCAACTCCCAGCATCCTTAGTTCTGGCTAGGGAATTCTGGGAGTGGAGGTTCTCTACTAGGGATAGCTTTCCTGGGTTCTCTGCTTCAGTATCTGCTCTTCCTTCCCATAGAGTGGCAAAAGGAATACAATCTCCATCTGGCATCAGTTTGGGCAAATACAGTAAGAGATTAAAATAGAACGATCTATAACTCTGACGTTTGCTCTCAGAATGGGAAATTTGTATGCTGCAAAGGAGAGGCTCTGTTTACAGGGGTGACTTCAGGGATGACTATTGTAGGGGAGATGGGTGGGAGAGAAATCCAATAGATAGATAGATAGATAGATGGATGGATGGATGGATGGATGGATGGATGGATGGATGGATGGATGGATGGATACATAGATAGATAGATAGATAGATAGATAGATAGATAGATAGATAGATAGATAGATAGATAGATAGATAGATAAGAAAGATTTCAGCAGCACTTGGGGGAAAAGAGGGAAGAACTTTTAACAGAGGTGATGATTAGGCCAAATTTTGGGTATGTTGTTACCAAGAACGTGGTCTATTTAGGGTTGGCCTGCAAGATATGGATGGGGGACTGCTACAGGTTTGTTCAGTGATGAGGTGTGTGGCCAGAGGACTGAAAGCAAAAATCCAAAGAAGAGGAAGTAATTTTATCACATTGAGACAAGAAGAGAAGGATCTCAGAGGTTGTTACCTTTGGGCTCCATCAACTAACCCTCAGCTCAGGCTGCAGCAAAGGGAAGAAGCGAAGGCAGGCCATTTCAGCAGCTCGTGTGACAATGAGGCCGGATGCATACATCACACTAAACCATGATCCATTGAACCCCATCTGGTGAATAAACCATGATTCCTGGAATCATCCATCACACTAAATGGTAAACCACAGTAACTAGGTTTGCAGAATATGCTAAGCCAAAACCAAACCACATTGTATCTTAGCAGGAGGCATGAACTGGGTCAATGAGGGGAAGAAAGGAAGGCTTGAAAACTCAGTGGCACTTCTCCGTATTCATCCATGGAGATTTGAGCCACCTACACAAAGGCTGAGGGTGCCTCCAGAAAGACTGCTCTCAGCCCTCCGAACAAGAGGCAGTGCAGATCCCTCCCTCCCTCCCTTCCTTCCAAAAAAGTGGAAGAAAATTCTGGACTTACAAGTGGGAATCAAACTTGTCTGCAATCACCGTAAAATTCCATAAGTGAGGCACTGTGATGACTTGATAAAAACCTCCTGGGTCTCCTGATTAGCTCACTACTTCAAAACTGCACTTTGAACAGTTCCATTTAAGTCAGAAGGAGACCGACTGCACCATCATTCTCCACTGAAGACAGTTTGGGGTAGTATTCATTGTTGAGGGAGTTCCTCATCCCACCCTGGAGAAATGCCATTGGGCAACCCAAACCTTCTGCATGGTTTGTTCAAGTCACGGGGCTGCCCAGCTGAAAAAGTGACTCCTTACATTTTAAGAACAGTTTCACCCTGTAATATGCTGGCTGCCCAAAGGGAAGATGATGAAGAGAGGTGGTCTGGAGGTCTTATGTGTGAATACCTACTTTAAGAGAAAAGATGTGCTTTCTCCTGATTAATTGAATGCATTTCTATTTTCATAACAATGCATATAGCAGGGTTTCTCAACCTTGGCAGCTTTAAGACGTGTGGACTTCAACTCCCAGAATTCCCCAGCCAGCATATGCTGTAGTTTAAATGCTTCTTTCCTAGGCTTTTAGAATTTTCAGGGGGCATCGTAAATGCTCACACCTACACTTTTAAACGTTCAAATCTTAGTCACTCAAACCTCCTAAAGGGGGAGTGGGTGGCATCTAAATTTGTATTTTGCTTCTTCTTTCTTCCATACAAATGGTATTCATTTAGAAGTATGAACAGTAGGATTATTTTGAGAGCGATTTCAGCTCAGGTGCCCTATCCAGATAAATCACCCTCATTACAGTTGACTATTACACATTTCCCATATTTTTCACCAACGTGTTTTCATAACTGAATATGGTTTGCCGCGTTAGGCTGGAGGCTCAGCGTCAACAGGAAGTTGCAATCTTGTCCTTTGCCTGTAAGACTGCCCTTGCTCAAGCCTCTGAGGCTTAGATTCTAATTATTATTTCATTCCTGCAAAATTTGATGCCATTGAAAAAACAAACAAACCTTTTCCTGCCCATGGATATCTCCCAGAAAGTGGAGATAGAGACGCCGTCTTTCTTCAGCCTCTTCATTTTGGGGTTTTGCCTCTAGTCAATTTCCCAATCTGATCCTAACAGAGAAACTAATCTGGTCAATGTCACAGTCCTTTCTAATCACTTTCACAGCATGATGGAAAATTCCTCAGTATTTTTCCTCTCCTATGTAAAAGCTGCATCCTCTTGCAGCTTTTACATAGGTAAAGGTACCCAAATAGGTATGGCAGTATCTCAGCTTTGAACCCCATTATATTTGTCAGCATAGAGAAGCTGTGGGTTGACTGAACATAAACTATAATAATAGGCCATAAAATAATATAGCATCGTAAAAACCGTCTGGGTAAAAACAGATTTGGGGGAGAAAGCAGCATCAGGAACACAACTTAGAGATGGTGAGGTGTGTCCTGTAAGTTGAGGCAGTCTCACATTGGGTCAGGTAGCTTATAGATCTAATTCTAACATTAATTTTAAAAATATTTAAAACAATTAAAAACTTGACGGACAGCCAAATTCAAAACTTACTTGACCATGAAATTCTGGGTAATCTTGGAATACACACTTGTAGCTTCACTTTGTTTTTCAAGTAAGATATTTGGATGGGGGTGTCACAGGCACAGCACAGGCTTATTTTACTTAATTTGTTAGATTTGATATCCCAGCATTTTGTTCCTAGAGTACACCTCCCATTTTGACTCCACAACAAGTGACCCTATGGAGTAGGCTGGGTTGAAAGAGTCTGAAGGGTGCTTCTGTAGCTGAGGGTGGAGATAAACTTGGGTCTCTCTAGTTCTGATCCACCACCTTAACCGCTGGTTATTATTTATTTTTATTTATTTATTAAACACATTTATATAGCCGCCCAACTCACAGCGACTCCGGGTGACTTACAGAATTAAAATCCTCAATACAAAAAGCCCATCAACCCCCCCCCCCCCCCGTGGTGGCTACAAACACAATCATGTATCCATGAATCCATGTCCTTTCCTGCCAAAGGATTCATTTAGCAGATGTTATGAAAGACTTTAGTTATGATAATTGCTCCCAGGCTAAGTATCTTACACTGAGCTAGCCAGATGTGCTAATAGTCTACACCAGTGTTTCTAACCTTGTCAACTTTAAGATGTGTGGATTTCGACTCCCAGAATTCCCCTGTCAGCATGGCTGGCTGGGGAATTCTGGGAGTTGAAGTCCACACATCTTAAAGTTGACAAGGTTGAGAAACATTGGTCTAGACAGCTTCAGGACATCTTCCTACACTCCTGTATAGCCTTCTTAGCTGACTTGAGCTTTTTGGAGGACATCTGGGATGTCCATGTCCCAAAGAAATCCAAGATGAGGATTTGAGTTTGTGTCAGTTTGCCATGAGAATTTTTCTCTAGGGCTGGAATTAAATTCTGAACTTGGGATATAATGTCATGAATCAGTTCCAATCAAATGTCTGTGTATTGCAGTAACTGGTGAGAAAGCCAAGGCTTATCTAGAATTAGGAGGAAGAACTTCCTGGGAGGCTTTTGTGATTGCCATCCTTGCATGCCCAGTCCTTAGGTTTGCTGGCAAGAGCACCTCTTCTTGGCAGCACATCATGTTCTCCTTTGACAATGGAAGGACTTTGCTACTGACCTGCCCAATTGGCTTCAGCTTCACCAGATGTCCCTGCAGTAGCAAGTGGGTGAAGAAACTGAGTGATCTGTGGCCCTCTTGTTGGCAGCTGGAAATGCCTTGGCTCTGATAATTTTCTTATGTTTGCAATATTCATCTGAAAAATGGATTTGGAGATGGTATCATACACAGCAAGAAGAATGAACTGACCTGTCCTGAACCAAATACAGGGTGGCTGTTCTCCTGAGGATCCACAAGCAGAAATTCACATTGCTTTGGGTATGTCTTGCAAGTGAAGGAAAATATAAAAAATAGCCTAGAAAAAAATATGCTTGGTGAGATTGAAGGAAGTGGAAGGGAAAGGTCATACACAAGATGTATAGACAGGATCAAAGATGTTACAGGATTGACCTTTGAAGAGCTGTGAGTGGTTGTTGGAAACATCTCAAAGCATTTGCCCCTGTAAGTCACCAGGTGTCAAATGTACCCTGATAGTGCCCAAATAAACCAAAATGTCAAGCATCCACATCAATTGTGCTTTCAACTATTTAAAGGAAAGGCTTTCTTAAAACTTTGGATACAGACAACCCCCTTAGTGGTGGTAGAGCTGAGAAAACCAATCTTTTTGGTGAGCAAAGTCCAAAGAATGAGATTCAATAGCACAGATACAATCCAACAATTTCCACACGGAGAAAAGAAAGCAAGAGAATAGCATCTCTGTATATTCATAAATGTATGTTTGTTATGATTAGTAATCCAAAGGTGCTGAAATCTTAGACGTTTCCTTCCCCTACCAAAGAGGCTTCTGTTTCTCTGCCTTATTCTTAGAATACTTTTTTAAAAAAGAATTCTCCGTAGTGTTTTTGAGCTTACTTAGTTATTAAAGGTGGTGCAGGGTATCTTCTCATAGATGTTTCTGAAGCCTCCCTGGGGTCTGCGCTGCCAATGCTGAAAAGCCCCATGGAGGCCTTTCCGTGTCATGCGTGGGAAGCAACAGAGTGGATTGTGTGGTAAAGAAACTAGTCAGTAACATATGACCCTTGGCTACTTCATCACTAAATAAATGCCAGAATGCCACCCTTCACCCATAAGAGCAGCTCCCGAGTGCCCTTCTCCTTTGAAAGCAGATTTTCTTTTCCCAAGCGGAGGGAGAAAGAGAGAAAAAACACAGGAGAATTTTTCAGCATTTCCCTAAGTATTAGAGATTCATCACCTCACTTCCCAGAACACTTGCAACATCTGATCTAACAATTCCCATTGTTCAGAGACCCTCCCGGTGTTTTATTCTTTGTCCTTGGTAAATATTTTTTTTCTTCTTCTTCCTCCTTTGTATTGCTCTTGGGAAAGGCTTGTCACAATACTAATATGTTCTGATATAATATGAACAAAGGCCTCTGGAACCCCTTAATCATCACGCTCCAAGCTATTCAGTAGAATAGCATGCAGTAATAATATTCAAAACTTGATTAAAATCAAGTTCTACTCTAAAAATCTCAGTAATTGCTATGCATGTTGATGCTAATCAGTCCTGATGATACTATTACAGAATTCATTTTTTAAAAATGCAAATGAATTTTCAAAGCCATAGTGGTCAACGGGAGAAGAGTGTAGTAAAGTGAATTATCTAGTAAAAAAATCAGTCTCGCAGTGGGAGTAGGGGTAGAATTTATTCCAAGTATGGAGACAGGATATACAAAAGGAATTTTCGCTTGGATATGGACAAAAAACCCTTAATTTGGTTGCATCCAATGAGAGATTTGCTCCTGAAAGTGAAAAACACCCTCCTTCCCTTTCTCTCTCTTTTATTTATCAAGATGGCCTTATTTGTAAGTTTTGATATTCTATGAAGACTCTACATCAATGTTTCTCAACCTTGGCAACTTTAAGATATGTGGACTTCAGCTCCCAGAATTCCCCAGCCAGCATAGCTGGCTGGGGAATTCTGGGACTTGAAGTCCACACATCTTAAAGTTGCCAAGGTTGAGAAACACTGCTCTACCTAGTTCTACAAATGACAGTGGTGACAAGACCCTGTTTTACCTAATCTATTTTAAAATTTCCATGTCACTTTGAAATGTACATATTACTAAAATTTGCACACATTTCCTATCTTTCTATGCATCCTAACCAAATAGGCAAGTTTTAGACTGGGTTCACGTATCCCATTAAGACAGGACTGGTTTAAACATGTTTGCTTGAATAAATTGCCCTTGGCTAGGTTCACACAACATGGGAAACCGAACAAGTCACATTCTGGCTTAGCGCAGTGGATGAACCCATTCTCAGCTGCTTCTGTGGGCTCTTTCAAGCTTCAGTCCATGTATAGTCATAGATACTTTGACTAACACCTTGTTAGCAGATGAAGGCATATAGATGTTCAGACACCTTCCTGCATGGAGGGAATAAGAATCTGGTTCTCCCCTTTCCCAGTAACTTGGATTGCAGGAAACCAGAGCTGCAGGAAGCCAGAGATTTTGCGCAGAGTTGCTGGGAGGGGCTGAAAGTCTTTGCTTCCTGAAATTCTCCAGGACGGCTAGATTCTCACTTCCCATAGCAGCAGGAAACTCACGTCCTGTTTTCTGCTGCGCAGCTAACCAGCTGGCAGGTGGGGGGGGGGAACAAACACCCAGCAGGGTCGCCTGTGAACCATGACCAAAATGTGCATGTGGCTTTCATTTGCCTTCTTAGATAATGACCTTTGTGTGGCTGAAATATTTAAGTGGCTTCTCATAGTTTAAGTCATTCCCAAAATAGCCCTGTGAGATAGGTCAGTTCAGATCATCATCCCAGGAGCAAATGGGTTGAGCAAATGCTGTTTCTAAAATCGCAAATTGTGTTCTTGTCAGCACTTAGTTTTGAACGGGCACTCTTTATTCTGTGGGGATCCGCCCCTGTAAAAGAAAAGATTTATTCATGTTGAGTTCACCTCTTCACGAGAATAAAAGTACAAGGGTTTCTTTTTCCCGGGAAGAAGATGGGGCTGCACCAACCTGTTTTAAGAAGCATAAACTGTTCACTCTGATCAAGAGCTGATCCCTGAATGAACCTACTTAAAACACTACGCAGTTTTGATGTGGTTTTGATAGTTGTATTCAAAATTAGGTTTGCATCACTTCTGGGTTTCTCATTGCATTTTCCAAACTGAAACATAGTTTGCGTCCCAGCAATAACCAGAATATTTCAGCAAACTTCTTCGTTTGTATCTGTGCTTTCATCTGTCCCCTTCAAAGACGCCTGTGTTAGGAACGCAGGGTAATAATTAGAACTGTTTTTTTCCTGCTCCTTGATGTTCTGCTACTGATACGCCTCCTTGCCTTGCAACTTCCACCCAAGGTCAAAAGAGTCGGGGGGGGGGAGCAAAAAATGCAGACCAAGGGGATTCACAGAGTGGCTTGTGTCAGCATATAGGAAAGGAGATCCCTCAGGAAGGTAACTTTCTCAAGGATGCAACGGCAGAGAATCTAGCCAAGACAACAGACTCAGCTAGTTGTAAAGAGAAAGATTCCCTCAAATCAAGTTTGACTCCTGGGGGACTTGGCAGACACATCCATGCACTTTTCTAAGATGGAAAAGATTTGCCACTGCCTTCTTCCAGATGTGTCTTCGGTTCGGTCTGGCCTGGTGTTTTTCAAACTTGGCAGCTGTAAGATGGATGGACTTCAACTCCCAGAATTCTCTAGCCAGCCTCCAGTCCTGGGATGTCCACATGGTCTCCCATCTAAATATTAACCTGTCCTGAACCTGATTAGCCTCTGAGCCCAGTAAAGTCAGATGTTTTGCTCTGTATTTCCTGTAGGATTCCCCTAAAACTTCAGCAGTCAGATATAGTGGTGCCAAAGAGAAAAACTTTATGCTTTCAATATAGGTTGTTCTTTCTTGCAGATTTATCCAAAGGGAAGATGATTCTGAATTTAAGAGGATCCCCTCTCCCCCAAAAGAAAGAATCCAGGGGGGGAAAAAAAACTTTGCCTGCCTCATTACCATATTCAGAGTCCATCTAAGATGGACCTCCTGTTTTAATGGCAAATTATTTAAGAAAATAATTCCTCCATTTGGTAAATACACTATTTTGGCCTGATTGTATTCGTGCGTCATAGTCCGAGAGAGACAGATCTTTCATTCGGCAGGACATTTTGCAAACGGCCTGAAAACTTTTCCCGATGGTAATGACTCTCCAGAAAGTCTGTTTTAATTCAATTCCTTTCTTTGGGGCTTCCCTTTGTGGATTTGGGGTCCCGCTCCTGCCCCCAAATCAAGCTTTAGGCCAGAGCTGTCAGCATTTGCTTGAATGACTTGTTCGAATCATTTATATTATGCAACGCTTTTTTCTTGGCAGAGGATGCTGGACCTGCTTGGGGGGGTCCCCAGGGTGATTTGTAAAGACCAGGAGAACCTTTGCTGAAAGACAAGAGAGAGTTTGCACCTCATCTTCCAGCCAAGCACAGTTCTTTCCAGAAAGTGTTTGTTCTGTTCAGGGGAGAGCTGTCAGCATGAAATGGGCATCCTATTCATAGGGGGGAGATATTGGAGTTTTCAAGTATCGCTTGCTTTACAGCCCTCTGTCACTTCCCACCAGCTGGTCTTGCTAGCAAGGCTCTGGAAATTGGAATGCAATGAAGTTCAGAGGTCCCTCAAGCTCAACATGGACTTGGAAAAGTAGCCTTCAAGGGAAACAAAAAAACCCACAATGCTCCAGAGCAGGGTTTCTCAACCTTGGCAACTTTAAGATGTCTGGACTTCAACTCCCAGAATTCCCCAGCCAGCCATGCTGGCTGGGGAATTCTGGGAGTTGAAGTCCAGACATGCCAAGGTTGAGAAACACTGCTCCAGAGATAATTTACAGTGTTTTGCCCAAACCATAGAGCCCCAAACAGTCCAGTGGCCTCTCACTATAATGGATCATGTGAACTGAGCCCCTGTGGTTAGTTTACACTTGTGCGTTGTGTGAACTGAACAGTTGGGAAACCACGTCATGCAAGCGTGGAGATAGACTGAGCTTTTGTGAACTAGACTTCAGTTCAGTAAGCTTGGGAGTTTTTAAGCGGTTGGGTAGGGGTATGATTTTATTTGTACCCACTTCTCTACTCAAGGAGGCTGAAGTGTCGGGTGAGGTCAGAAGGAAGTGACACGCCAGACGCATCGACTGAACTAAATAGCCCTAAAATAAAGCATTCCCAAAGCAGCTGGGGTGGGTTCCAAAAGCCCAGTTCCCTTCAGTTCATTCCTCAACTGCCAGCCAAGAGCAATGGTTTTAAAAATGCCGTTTGCACTTGCCAGATTTCGCAGTTTGCACGCCCCCCGAATGCATTTCGTATTCTCCAACTGTTGGGGATCCCCCTCCCCTGCCTCCCCATACTTTTACTTCCCCGCATTGCGACCTGTTGCCCGAATCCGCGCGGATTTCCAGCCAGACCTTGGGCTCCCACGAACAGCAGTTTGCAACCCATCCCTAAGACGCCGCCGCTTCGTTCGCGTGGGGCAGCGCTGTGGTTCTCCGGGGCTGAACGCGCTTTCAGCCCGCATCTGAACGTAACGTGTGAAGCGGGCCTTCGTGCGCCAGAATGGCAGGGCACCCTGCTCTCCCTCCCCGGCGGCCTGCCCTCCCACCCCCCGCGCCAGCCCTCAATCAGCGTACAGTCCGAAAGGGAGGGGCGTTTCGGGGGAACCCAGGATGGCCGCCGCCCCCCTCCCTCCCTCCCTCCCTCCCTCCCTCGCAGGCGGCAAACGCTGCCGGCAGTGCGCGCGCCTTGCGCAGCCAGCCCGGAGGCGCCGCGAACGTGGGAACGGAGCGCCCGGGCGGGGACAGGGCGGCGGCGGCGACCTCCTCCTCCTCCTCCTCCTCCTCCTCCTCTTCCTCCCCCCCCCCGGCCCGGCAAGGCAGCCGGAGTCCCAACTGGGAGGGAAGAAGCGAGGAGGGCGATTTGCGTGCCAGGGGCAGGGCGCGCTGCGAGCACCCACGGCGCGCCTCCGCGGAAGGCAGGCGGCCCTGCTGCTGCTGCTGCTGCTGCTGCGCCGGGGAGGAAGCCGCGGCTGCGAGGCGAGGCGAGGCGGGGCGGAGGAAGGCGGGGAGAGCAGCGATGGCTCACGGCTGACCGCATCCGCGCCGGCTCGGCTCGGCTCCGCAATCCTGGCGCTCCCCTCGCCCTGCCTCGCCGGCCAGCCCACCCGCCCGGCCCCTCCATCTTGAAGCCGCCCGGCGTCCCCGATGGCGTTCAGCGCCTCCTGGCAGCTCCTCTCGCCCGTGCAGTGGGCCAAGTGGACGTGGTCGGCGGTGCGAGGCGGCGGCCCGCCGGACGCCGAGCGGGATGACCTCGCCGCCGCCGCCGGGGAGCGGGGCCCGGCGCGCGGGCCGGCGGAGGACGCGGAGGAGGAGGAGGCGGCGGCGGAGGCGCAGGCGGAGACCAAGTCGCTGAGTCTCAGGCAAGTCGGCGCGGCGCGGCGCGGCGCTGCGCGGGGTGCCCCGGGGCCTCTTCACACGTTCCGCCAAGGCGGACTCGAGTTGGCCTCCCAGGTGCTCGCGGGTCGGCCTGGAGGGGGCGCTCGTTGGGGCTGGGGGCGCTCGGGGGCTGCAGGAGCAGAGGCGGGTTTGCACCTCTGGGCGCACCTGGAGCCTGGGGTGGCCTCCGTCCCAGACAGCCGTTCTCGGTGGGATCGGCTTTCGAAAGAGAAACCGTGTGAACCGAGCCGGGGCATCGGCCGCTGAGCGAGGCACTGACTCCGCGGGCAAATGACACGCGTGCCAGGGTGTCTCACCGCTGTCTCGGTGGGGGCACTCCAGAGGGAGAGAGGGGGACCCTTGGCTGGCCTATGCCTGGCTTTTTCTACCCTAGCAACGGTCTGTGCACAAAGGCTAAGCTGTAAGCCATAGTTAAAAAGCCATCACGATGGCTAAGCCCAAAGAAGCGAGTCACGTTATGGCATAACAGGGTGGCCTAGTCCACACAGCATGCTGAAGCAGAATTTGCTTTAGTTTCGCCGTTAATCATGATTTATGGGTTAGCCGTTTGCCCAGGGACTGCCTTTACTCTTGCCACATCTGGGGATAAGCCATGGTGAGTCCTTTGGCCCATGAATGTGTCTATGAACACTCTCCTGCAATTGAACCCCATCAGAATGTAAAACGTGTTCTGTTCATCCCCAGATATGCTGTGAGTTGTATCCCACGGCCATGACATTTTCCTGGTCTGCTTTATCTTAGGGGTCAGCAGCTGACCCAGAGGCTGGAGTGGGGCTTATTCCTTGTCTCCTTCGGAGGGTGGGTGTTTTCTCTCAACCTTTCCAGCCCTGCTCAGAACAGCTGCCTTGGCAGATCTAGATGATGGGACAGACGCACACACCGCCACGTAACCTCTGAAACAGCTTTAATTGTGTCCAGAAGTAAATTCTGGGGAGGTGACTTTTTTCTCCCATGCCCTCTACTCATTGGATCTGCCAACTCTGGGCCAAACTTTGCCTTTTTGATTTCATCATTTTTTTGGCACAGAGTTGATTGCCTGATCATTCATTGTTGTCTACTAGAGCAAGATGGAATTAGCATCTAGAGTTATGCCTTGGGGAAAGTCTTTAGAGGAGTGCAGCTGTCTGAAGCCTTTGGTTGCAGTCCTCAAAGCCCTCCCCATCAAGTTCCCATGTTTAACGGGAGAAAAGGAGGATCCATTCATTTAGGACGCTGGGATTCTTGCATGGAGCAGGGGGTGAGACGCGATGGCCCAAAGATACAGTGATTCCAAAAAATGGTGAAGTCTATGACTAGAAAGTCATCAGACTGATAGTATTTAATTTTAGTTAAGTGGAAACTTTTGGCCTGGGTCCTTCTTTTACTTTTGGAGCATGTCCCCCTCCCCACGTGGACCATGCAAAGCCAACTCTGGCCCTTAGCTCAAAAATGCTCCCTGCCATTAAATGAGGAGGCCCCATCCAGAGCTGTTTGAAATGTAGGCTCACAGGAGAAAGAGAGGTCTCCAGTTTGTTTCTTTGCTTGTCTGTCCATAAAGGGAATGGTGGGAGATAAATCATCGTCCTCACAGTATTACTTGGGTGGGGTTGTCCACTGATGGCCATACGAGCATCAGCGGAGTTTTAAATGACCTAGTATACATGGCCACCAGGATATCTTCCAAGGTTGCTGATATATTTTGGATGCAACAGCAAGGGGGCAATTACTTCCATCCATTTAAAAACTATATTACAGGTAGTCCTCACTTAACAACCATTTGTTTAGTGATGTTTGAAGTTACAACAGTGCTGAACAAAGGGACTTATAACCAGTCCTTGCACTTACAACCGTCGCAGCACCTCCGCAGTCATGTGATTGTGATCCAGGTGCTTGGCAACCAGCTCACACTTATGATGGTTGCAGCGTCCTGGGGTCACGTGAGCACCATTTGCAGCCTTCCCTGCCAGCTTCCAGCAAGTAAAATTAATGGTGAACTGCGTGATTCACTTAACAACCATGTGATTCGCTTAATAACCATTGCAAAAAAGGTTGTAAAATTGAGCATGAGTTGCTTAACAACTGCCCTGCTTAACAACAAATTTTCTGGTCCCTGTTGTGGTTGTTAAATGAGGACTACCTGTATCTGTTTTAAATTATTTATTTTATTTATTTATCAAATTTGTCACCACTCATCTCGTTGAACGACTCTAAATTGATTTGCCTGGAATGCAGTTAAAATGAAGTCACATTGAGGTTTTGCCTGGGCTTGGTCCACTTTTCAGAGCACAGTTGCCAGCCTGTCCCTTAAAAGATCCATGGTTTATTTGACACGTTACCCATGTAGAGTGATCTGAAGAAGAGAGGCCTGTCACTCGTGGGCAAGTGATGACAATTGGCTGCTTTGCTTTCTAGCAGAGTCTCTTCCCTAGCCCCTTGGCACTGGCAACAGCTGAAGAGCACCCTGGGAATCAATTCACCCTAAAGAGAAGGGGAGGTGCTTATGGTGCATGCCCCAAGTGTGATGCGGGTGGGAAAGGAAGAAGGGAGTGGCTCAGGCCATGTGCATTGGAAGAGCATGTTCATGAATGGTGTGGAGTGTGGAAAAGCGGGGATGGCCAACTGTGTTCCTGCCCTGCTGGCGAACTTCCTGAGAGATCCAGAGTTAGAGCTGGAAAACTGAATTCAGGTCAAATCAGACGTGGGGTTTCTGTATTTATTTAACTTGCAACCCAGTGGAACGTTCTAGGACTCCTGATAGCTAGCAAATATTTACACAGAATGTCCACAGTGGATATAAGTAAAATACTCACAGGTCAATGGCTGTCTCCCAAACCAAAATCAGAACCCCAAACCAGCACCAAAAGGAAACCCAGCTGGGAGGCGCTCACCCCACTACGGGGAAGAACTCCATCTTCAGCATCTTCCCAAATAAGTACCTTGGGAGGGGGGGCGTTTTGATCTCAGCTGAGGGGTGATTTCAAAGAGCAGATTTGGTCACAGAAAAGAAGCACCTCCTTGCTTTGGCCTCCCTACTCCGTGGAAGTGGGGTACTGCCAAGAGTTTCTCCTGGGACAATTAAGTTGGTTGCGTTCATTCAAGTTGGAGAATGTGGGGCTGGAGATAGCTCGGTGCCAAGCCAGATTGGGCTGTCATGGGCTCATTGTGGCCTTTTGAATTGCCCCTGGAAATTGATTGGAAGCAATGTGCCCCTGGTGACCAGTTCTAAATGAAGTTCAGGACTGGAAGGAGCATCCCCAGGGAAGATGGTTAACACTTGTGTGAAGCGTGCATGGGAGAAGGGAATTTAATCGCTTCTTGCTGCTGTGGTTCTGAGAAAGTTTGCTTTCTGAAAGAGCCAAACCAGCTTCTTTAGGGCAGCCACAGGGAAGGAAATGCACACACATGAACGCTACCGCTCTGCTGTTAAAATAGGCACCATACAAAAAGCCACCAAACGCCTGTCTGCTCAGACCCTTCGAAGACTGAGTTCCTCGGTCTCCAACACAGAGCCTGTGAGAACCCAGGAGCCTGATATTTCTCTTGTTTCCACCCTGGGTTTTTTTGTTTTTGTTCTGTTTTTTAGAATTTTTACAATTAAAAACAACAGAAAGATGCACGGGTGCTTTGAAGCAAAGCACCCGCCTTCAGTTTTATCTGAATTTCCTACAGCGCCAGCGACCCCACGTTTGATCTCAGAGGCATTTTTAAGTGGGGTTGCTCCGGCTCTGTGCTCTGTTTGAAAGTGTGCCTAGGGGAAAAAAGGGGAGAGGTAAGCTAAGGTGGTAGATAGCATGTGAAAGGGAGGGGCATGGGGGAGGCATAACGTGGCGTCCACAATCAAACTCTGCATCTTTTTTATATGCAAGGCAAGTGCGTGTGGATTTTTTTGGTTTTTTTGAACCCATCTTGCAAAACAGTTCTTAATAAGAAGCCTTGAAAGATTGGTTGGAAAGGAGCTCAGGGTAGGTCTGCAAGTAGTAATGTATTTTTTTTCTCCCCTCTCTCCTTCCTTGGCAGTTCGGATTCGGAAGGCAATTTTGGGACTCCTGAGGCCGAGACCCCAATCCACTCACTGGGAAAGGAGTTGGAAGAACTGGATCTGGAACTGGAGGCCGGATCCCAAGGTAAACAACGGCTGAGTTTTACTTTCCCCTCCTTTGCTAAAGAAACCAGTGCGTCCTGTTTCTCTTCCAAGTACTTTTTGACCCTTGGCTCTTTTTAAACCCTCTGTGCGTGGTTTTGAATGGGGATGAAGCTGGGTGTTCATCAAATTTTAGCGCTACTTTCTGGTAATTCAAGCTGAGCATAGATCTATTTTTCTACGGTGTTTTGCTGGGCGTGCTCTCCATCAGAGAAGGCAGAAAGGTAACCAGATGGGGTTAGCTTCAGGGATTCCCTTGCAGAAGTGTGAAAAGCCATTAGAGATGCAATAGGTTCAATTTGCTGAAAATTGCAGTTTCTGTTATTCCAAAAAATCATAATAAAGGTCAAAAGCAAGTTGCTAGTCCTTAAGGGCTAGAAGTCTTTAATGAATAGACTGTAGCTTTTTATTAAGCTTGGAACCTTGAGGATTTATGATGTTATAATGGTATGTTGGATCTTCAGATCCTAGATTTGTGGCAGTTTGAACTCTGTTTATATGTAGGCCTTTGATTCTTCCTTGTGCAGTCAAATCAAAGGATGAAACATCCCCATTTGCACATTTTATAGCAAATTTAACTTTTCCGGGTGGCAAATTTTTGTTTTCTTGAATTGTTGACAATCACTATGAGCAATAGTAGTAGGCCCTTAGTTTATATTCTTGCTAGATGTGTTGGCTTACAAAAATAATGGGAATGTCTGCTTTTCTCTGAGAGAAATATCCTTCTAGTCCTCAGGATTGGCAAGAGGCATTTAGAAAACACCCATTTATAATACTCTATTTTTGTATAGTCACTGCTTCATCTCTCATAATCTGGAGATGCACTCTCTTAAGTCATTACTCTTCTCCATCGATAATCATTACTAATAGTTGAATGTAAAATATTGACAGTACTGTAGTAACATCCTTTTGAAGATGATAATGTAGCGTACAGCAATCACTATTTCCCTTAAAGTCAGGGAAAATGAAGGGGAGGGGGGAATAGCTTCCCCCTGAATTTACTTTAACTATGATTTGTTAAACAAGCTTTAGTAGCCTTCTTTGCAAACAGTGCTAATCCAAAAATCTTGGCTTAAAAACCATAAGGCAGGGTGTATGCAAAGCCACATTGTGGTTTAGAGCAAGCAGCTGGGCAAAGATTAACTGTGCTTACTCTCATTCCCTTCTTAAAATTCATCTCTCTGTCCTTTGCACCATTGCAGGCTTATTCCTGAGTCCCCTAGGCACCCACCTCGTTGATTGGAACAGGGTCAGCCAGAAAGCAAAAAGTATCATTGCGTTCATTTGTTTGTTTAGGAGCAGGACTTTTACGCAGGTTCAATCAAACAAACATAGCTGGCTTTCAAAAGCTATAAACCATAAACAGTTGTAGCAAAAGTATGCACTCACACAGATGTATATCAAAACAATTCAGTTTTGTAATAGTGATAATAACAAGCGATCACCCACAGTGCCCACGTACATCGCGGGTACTCGGTGTCCATGGGGAGGGTCAGAAAGTCAAGAGGGCAGCCACGGACTCATGAGAAACGGGTGAGGCTCTGCTTGCATGATCACAGCTGCCATCTTGACAGCCCTGAGAGGTAGTCCAGACAGGAAGCTCCAGCCGTGAGTACTAACACTACCTGTATTGTGAGATTACAGTAACAGAATCTTGCAAGTCTGAAAGTACATCTCTCCCCCCTCGCCTTTACAGTTCAAGAAGCTGGGGAGGGTCCCTTCTGAGACATTTGCCACATCCCCATTCCTTCTACGGGCTCAGCTGCCTCTTATCTGACCGTTGCCTAGTCTGTTGCTCCTCCTCCTCCTCCTCCTCCAGTCTCTCAAAGACATTCTCCCAGACCATTGCACATCCTGCCCTTTTTGATGACACATGCACACCCTGTGGATACCCGTCAGATGCTCACGAAACCCTCCACCCCCAAATTTCTGCTTAAATAACCAGGCATTCACCAATTTCTGAATATTGATAACAAGGATGCTGATCTTTTGGGGGGCGAGGGGGTTTCATGGGGGAAAGCTCCAGCACCTTCCGAGCCTGCTCTAGCTGTGTCTTGTGGAAAGTGGGTACCCTTAGCGTGAAAACTCTATCAACACCCTTTAGGAGCAGCAGGCAGCTGTCTCCCCATTAGGTCCTGAGCCACACAGGACTTACTACTAACAGCCTGTTGCAGAGCCTTAGGTGGGACTTCTTTCTGATGGCTTATGTCTCTTCTTCTGCTTCTCTGCTTGGGAAAGGTAGATCTGCCTTCTTCTGTCTTTTGATAAGGAAGCACCACCTGAAGAACGGTAACCCAACATTAACATACCCTTTGTAGGTTGCATTTCCAGAACTTAGATGTGGAATTAAAGCAGGCCTGTTGAACTCTCCCAAGGCCTCTGGGCATGTCTGAAACAGCAGCAATTGGGTGGGGTGGGCCTTAGAGCAAGGAGGAGGAAAGCCCGTGCATTGAGCTATAGAAAGCAAAACCATGTGCTTTGTGTGAGCCCATCGAGTAAAACGGAACAACCGTCCTTTGTTGTTGGAAGATGGAATTTGTAATGGTTGATCCATAGGGATTTCCACCCAGCCTTGTCCCTGCAGAGTCTTCTGGAGAACTTGGGGAACACAGATGGCATTTCTCGGGGTGTGTATGTGTGAAGATCAGAAAGACAGACCTGTGAAAGACTGACATTCCTTTGCAGTTGGCCCACGAGGTAGCACTTAGCTTTGATGTACTACACGTGCCGCAGAATGCTTCTCAACAGGATAAACACACCTCAAATAGCCTAGCCGTGTTGGGAAGAGGGATGTATATCTTGAACATGACAGCTTTCTTTGTCATTGTGGAGGAAGCGGATCTTTGTGGTTTTTGCACTTAGCAAAACAACCAGGCGGTTCTGGAGATATCTTTAGCACAGTTGCTGCAGGGTTACAACAGATGTACTCAGGCTCTTGTGTGCTTCCAGTATTTCCCTGCTATTTTGCATCTCATGGAATTATCCTTTCTCTCCTCTAAATCCGTCTTTTCTCCTCTTGCCTTTGGAAGCATGACATTTGTATTACAAAGGGAGGAACAGCAGGGATCTCACTGCTGAATTTGAGGCTTTGCAGGGCAATAAATTAGACCAGGGAGTTAAAAAAAAAAAAAAATTCTGGCAGAATACAATGGCAAGCCATTTCCCTATTTTTACCACTAGTAGATGTAGTAGACATCTGTGTCTGGTAAAGGAGGAAGAGGGGAGCTTCCCCTTTTGAATGTGTGCCTGGAATTCCCCTTAACAGCCTTCTGAAAAAGACCAAGGAAGCTATGAGTGCGTGATCCTGCCTCGTGAATCCTCATCGCCTAAATGACTGAACAAAATGTTTGCAATGCAAGTAGCGAAGATTATAAAGTAGCTTTTTTCTATTGCGGTTATCTTGTTGCAGAACTTCAAGTCTAATCATACTGTTATCATTTTATAATTGAATATTATGAAGAGGAAATGGCCCTTGCTATTCTCCTGGGTCCGATGCGGCTAAATTCTAGAATTTGCCACTCCTTGTAAATTTGGAATATTTTGATGCTTTTGTCTTCTTTCTAAGAGATGAAACAAGTAGAGAGACTGTCCAGCTACCAAATGAATCTGAACTTTTACCTTTAAAGCCCTACAGGGCATGGGACCAGGTTACCCGAGGGACCGTCTCATCCCCATTACATTGACCCATCCCACCTGGTCAGGCAGAGAAGGTATGTTATGGATCCCATTAACGAAAAATGTCAACTGGCGGGGCCCAGGAGGAGAGCCTTCTCTGCTATTGAAATATTCTCCCCCCAGAGGTGGGGTGGGCCCCTACTCTCCTGACCTTCCCAAAAGGTCATCTCAGCCCGCCCCACTCGGTCCAGCAGAAGGAATTCCGTCAAGGAATTTCGATTGGTGGGGTCTAGGCAGAGAGCCTTTTCTGCTGTGGCTCCCGCCCTATGGAACATCTTGCCGCCTGAGGTGCGGTGTGCCCCCTCCCTCATGGCCTTCAGGAAAGAGATCAAATCCTGGCTCTGCCAGAAGGCCTGGGGGCCAGAGGGGGGCCTGCACCTATGGAGATGGCTGGTGGGGTGAGGGGTTGTCCCCCCCCAGCATCTTACAGGTTTTTTAGGGCCAAATTATAGGAGGTTTTTAGGCCATTTTTATATATGTTTTTAACTATTTATAGATTATGTTTATGTCTGGAGAGTCCTGTGTTTTTTATTATTATTGTGAGCCGCCCAGAGTCACCCATTGGGGGAGATGGGCGGCATACAAATTTGAAAAATAAATAAATAAATAAATAAATAAATGGGGTGAAGGCCTGACTTTGCCAACTTGCATCGAGCGAGAAGAGGAACAACCAACCCTGGAGGTGGCTGTACCTTGAAGATACTCCCGTAATCTTTATTTACCATCAGTATCTTGGAAGACATTATTTATGTACAAACATGGCTTTTTATTGTATTTTAATTAATATTGATTCTTGTTTTACTGTAAACCGCCCAGAGTCGCTCTTGAGTGAGATGGGCGGTGACTGTATTTCAAATATAAATAAAACTTCTGCTGATGGAGAAAAATGAGACGCTTAGCTACCCTAGGTTTTCATCTGGTCAGATGGATAGCCTGGTTAATTCGTTCCTCAGAGATAACATGCAGGGGGGAAAAAACCACTCTCCTTCAGCTTAAAGGTAGACAGGTTTTTTTTTTATAATTGGCATCCTTCATGCTGTAGCTTGCAATCTTGCCCATTTCTAGCAGCTGTTCCAGCTTCTTAGAAAAGCTGTTTATTTTCTGTTATTTGACTCCTGCAGAATTCTATAACAAGCCTGAGATTTGCCGCAGCATTGTTTTCCTGGGAATAGCCACTTCTTAACAGCAGTATTTAAGTTTCTTGTCCTTACTGTCCTGGAAAGATGGCTTCTATGCAGCACTTTTCCTGAAGCGCTTCACGTGTATTCGTGCTTTGGAGACACGGACGGTGGCTAATACTGAGAGAAAGTGGCCGGCCAGTGCTCCAAAGCGAGTGGCTTTGTCTGGCTCTTGTCTGAAATGCTTTGCGAGGCCTTTGGCTGAGGCAGAGGCTAATCAGCGAAGGCAGCCCCACAAAACGCTCCTTTTCTGCTTCATTCTGTTGTCAGCGGGTGATCTGAGGCTAGAAAGGAGGGCGAACTGCTGACACATCAGGTGGGATGAGAGCTTCGGAAGCTGGCATTTGTTTTGCAAGACAGCTCGTTCAAGAGTAACACAATGCCAAGGGCTTTGGGAACGTGGCCCCGTAAGGCTATATTTCTTCCTTTATCCTATCAAAATACATACAAAGTGAAAGATAATATCAGGGCAGTTAATTTTGTGCTGAATTCTATATAGGTAGTCCTCACTTAACAACCACAATTGGGACTGGCAATTCTGTTGCTAAGTGAGACATCACATAACCGCAGTAGACTTACGACCTCACTTCCACTGCAGTTGTTAAGCAAATCACCTGCATTCGTTCACCAAGACTTCACGTGACCTCAACTTGCGATGTTACTGCCGGCTTCTCCATTGACCTCTGCTTGTCGGAAGCCAGCTGTGAAGTGTGCAAATGGTGATCACGTGACCACGGGATGTGGCGATAGTTGGAAGTGCAAGAACCAGTCATAAAGTTACTTTTTCAGTGCCTTCGTAACTTCAAACGGTCGCTAAACAGGGTAGTCTTTAAGCGAGGACTACCTGTATTGCTCAGTCTTTTCCCTTTTGGGGTGTGAGTTTGTACTGATTTAGACAAAGTCCATCTAATTTAGCTTTGGAGAAGCTCACAAGTAGCCTCTTCTACTTTATCACTTGATATTTAAAGGTGTACTTCTGCATGTGAAGATTCAGTTTAACTTTAGAATATAGGGAGTGGCTTTCTAGGGAGTCAGACTTGGTTCTCTCTAGGTCAGTTCTGTCTACAGTTTGCACCAACTGATGGTAGCTCTCCAGAATGTTCTGATCTCAAGTGGTGCTATGCCAGCTTCTGTCTGACAGTCAGAATGGCTCATTTCAAGCCAGAATATTCATGGGAAGACCAAATGAGATAGTTTTGACAGTACAGCACTTCCTGTGTAGTCAGAACAGCCTTTTTTTTACTTCCAGGACATGATGGCCTTGAAATATTTGATGTATCTCTAGTTGTTATGATGGTCAAGCCTGGGATCTTCTCCAGGCCGAGCATCTGAATGTGCTTAGGCTTTGAAGCTTCTTTTTCAGCTACCAAGGTGCATTTCATATTACTTACATCCACAAGGGTTGTCTTCGTGTTGTAGAATATCAGCTCAGGGACTAAAGTCTGAAATGGGCTTCAGAGTCCCTGAAGGCTGCAGCAGCATCTTTGTCCCCAAGATACTGCCTCAGGAGATGAACTAAGTGTGTTGGGTTGAGTATTATAGAAGATTGGTTTTAGATTCCTCTGGCAACCTGGGCCAAGAATGGACTCTCCCAGCAGTGGCGTTTCAAGCTGGACTGCCATTCATGATCTGCCTCCTCTCCAAATTCTCCCCCTCTCTCTCCTCCCCCAATTGTCCGTGCTCAGAAAAATTATCCCAAGGCAATTTGCTTGCATCCGGATAAGCGATTCGTGGCTCAGTTAATTCACACTATTGCGGCAAGACTGGGAAGTCATAGATTTGATGACAGATCTGCGGAAGAAGCCGGGACGCTAAACAGACAGAAGGCTTGCCAAACACTGGCTTGGTTTCCTTAACATTCAGCAGCTGTAACTACCTGCTTGAATTTTGAATTTCTTGGCAACTGCCAACTATAAAAGAGGCAAAATGAGATCCCCATTTATTCCACTCAGCTTTTGGATGTTAGTTGCTCGTTCCAAAGAGGGCTTCCGTGAGAGAACTTTCTGGTGGATTGTTTCTCATTATCATTCCCTGGATACCAAAATCTCTTGGCTTTGTCCTGGTTTCTGCACATATCCAGAGGCACGGTAAGTCAGTAAACAACTGGCCCCAGCTATGAAAATTGGTGAGTCAGCTGGAGCCAGCATGATGCACCCATTGAAGTTGTCAGGATCTAAACAAGATTGCTCAACTCCCAGAAAGCAAAGCGGGAGTACATTTTGTGCCAAGCATGTGGGCTTCCATTTTGTGCAAGTTGCCTGCTGCTAAAAGCTAAAATGCTGCAAAAAGCAGTAATTAGGACAGGCTTTCATTTAACACCCACCTCTCGCTGGTTAAGTTTTATTTAAGTTTATTTTATCGGAAGCCACTCAGAGCCCCATAAAGGTGAGATGGGCAGCTGGGCAAATCAGATAAATAAAATAAAGGAAGTCCCATTCCCTAGTGACTTGATCAGTTGCTTCTGTAGCTCTTTTGGAAAGCCCTCTACATGCCACTTGAAGTGTGGCGTACCCCTCCATTTTTTTATTAGTATTGTTATTTTAGGGATTTGTTAGGCAATTGGAACGCGGCTGATTCTGGTGCTAAACGCAAGCAGGATGTTTGGCCATCAAGAATAATACTCCGGATATTGTCCTGTGAACACTTGACTAAGAATTCTTCCAGAGGTGGAGTTTACTATGCCGTTGCTCAGCCTCACTCACAGATGACCAGGGGCTTCCACAAGAGGCACCAAAGGAGGAACAAATTATGAAAGATCATCTGTTCTCAGTATTCCCCATTTTCAACATTCACTGGAAAGAAAAAATAACTGACGTGGGGAAAGGCAGAAGGTTTATAAATGGACAGGAATTATTTTCTGGGTTGAAAAACTCCATGAAAAGCCACGTAAGTAGGAACTCATCATGAGATGCTAATATATACTGGAGGAGCTGAAGTGGACAACTAAGGCCAATTCTACATTTTAGTAACTGGTTTGCTATTGCTTTTATCAGCTTCTGTGTGTAGATTCATGTTCTGCTATCTGCATATAATGCCCAGGTCATTGCCCATCATCCCTGCTGGTATCTCTCTTGGTAGCTACCAGATTTCCTACCCCACTTTACTTTTTAAGACTATTTTTATTTTTTTACAAAGTCAGCTAAATGACAACAGTCAAAAAGAAGGGGAAAAAAGCAAGCCTCCTGCATTATTTTTATTGCCAAGAATGGCCCCATAGGTGTCCTTAAAAATCAAAATAGTGAATGCCTGCAGAATAGTTCTTTATGTTTGAATCTGCTTCTTTACCTTGAACAAAGTAGTGACAGGGAACCTCCAGAAGAGCTGACTCTGCTGTCGGTTGGATGATCTGAAATGCTATGCGATGCCAACTTTTAATATTCAGAGAGGGAGAAAACCTTTTTTTCTGCCTTCCTTTTTTTGGGGGGGGGCATGAATGCAGATCCATTATTTTGTATCAGCTGATAGCAGAACTAACTTTGCTGCAGTAACAGCCCTGAATACTGCATGTCTATTCTCGGAGGAACTCTATTGAATTCCTCCAGACTGACTTATGGGGAGATAGGAACAGGAGGGTGCGGAGGACATCATTGTGTTAATGCAACATTAGATAAGATGCATCTTCTAACTGCAGCAAATAAATATGGAGACCCATTTTCGCATGCAAGGCATGGGTTGATGGTGAAGCCATTGTGATGGGTATATATACCTGCATCAACCAGCTGTTGGGTTTGGGGAAGGAAGAGCACTGTTGGTTTTTATTCCAAAATCTTTTGTTGTCTGGAGGAGTGGGATGAAGGAAACCTTGCACAAAACAGTTCTGATGTACTCTTCATACTGCTGTGTCATAACAAGTTTTTCTTGTCTTTCAAAAGCTCTTCTGAATGCCAGAATATTTCAGGAATGACCCCTCCTCTTAGTCCTTGCTAATTCCCTGTAGAAGATCTCTTTCTCTTTCTCTGGGGAGGAGGGAATTATAAGAGTGCAAGGGAATTTAAAGTATGCAGCCAACTCCCTCTCACTATGCCTTTCTGAGTCTGCTGTGCTAGAAGCTTTTTTCTAATAAGGGAGTAGAAGTTTTTTGAGGTTGGAGAAGCTTGACATGAAATTGAGATTGACCATTTTTTTGCTTAAGGCTCTGTAGAACCTCAAACAAGAGTAAGCAACTTTTTTGGACACACGTGCAGTTTTGAGCATATGTTGTAGATGCTTTCAGAAAATAACCTATTTCTACTGGACATGCCTATTTCCAAAATGCTGTCATAAGACATGCAGTAAATGCACTGGATGGCCAACCAGGGATGTTCCTTGTTGCTGTTTCTTCTAGCTTCCAAGGTTACTTTCTACCCCTTCTTCTTCTTTTCATAATTATAAGGAAAAACTGTACAACAGTGGAACAATCTACCTACAGAAATTGTGGGCTCTCCATCTCTTGAGGCTTTTGAGCTGGACAGCCACCTCTTATTTACGGTTTAATTGGTTTTCTTGCATGTTGGAGAAGGTGGAACTAGATTATGGAAGTGGATTGTGGTTCCTTCCATCTCTACAATTCTGTTTCTGGAATTCCTTTTTTCTTTCACCTCCCAACTAATGGGTTACATCCTCTCAGCATTTTCATTTTCTGCACATCTGTGGGGCATAAATGGTGCCCAGAGGGATCCTTCAAAATAAAGATGATGTTATGGGATATTATCCAGAAGCGTCCTTTGAAATGAGAATGAAACTAGACGATTATTTACAGCCTGGGATCTTCACGTTTCACTAAATCGAGAACCATCTTAAAAAATAAAAGCTAGAGGGATCAGGGAGTCTGGAAGGCATCAAGGAGATGCCCATGAAGAGGTTGGTGCGTACAGACAGTGTGTAGCTTCTCCTGTACTAGTCGAACTATAGTTCTGCTGCTGGCAGATTTAATTTCTCCAGTTTCACACAGAGAATGCTGTCTTGTCTTTCTCCATCAGACAGGAAAAGAACATGGCAAGAGTGTGCTATTTTTCCCAGGCTGAGGCCTGCAGCTGCCATTTCAATGGCATGTTGGGGGTGTACCCCCAAAGGCAGGGGTGGGGTAGGATAGAAACTACATTTGATTGGATTCCATTAACATTTAAATAGCATTACAATGAAAGACTGCAACCATGATGGCTCCCACTCGCATTCGCGTGCTGTCTAATAATTGTACAGTTTGCTAGCAACTTTTGAAGGCCTTTGGGAGCTCCACCCAAAGCTTTCAGGGTCAGCACAGAGCCTGCGGGGTGGGTGTCCTGTTGTGGACCGTTGCAATATGCATGCTTCAAGTTACCCCGCTCACAAAAATTGATGGGTTACGTAACTACTTTTCATTTGTGAAATGAGATGATTGAAGTTGCTCAGCCTGTGGGTGTTCTGCCAAGGGCCTGTCAGCCGGTCTTTGACAGATTTATTTGTGCACCTGCTTGGAAGCTACACACCCTGAGATTCTTCCCTAACAGACGAGTAAAAAAGGCAGAAGTGTGCAACTTGGTGGAGTTGACAGGTGTCTTGCAATAGCTCTGAAAGGGGCTCATCATTCCAGAACTTTGACACACCCTTCATAATCACACAGGAGATCTTTGCTTCTCCACCCATAGCCTTAAACTAAAAATAAAAGAAGCTTGGGAAAAAATAGTGAGCATTGGAAGAGGTCCAAGCAGGTTGTAAAATCTGGCCATAATCAAGAAATCATAACTTGCTGCAGGAAACAGCTCCTTTGTGGCCATAATACCTGAAATCCCCCAGTGGCATCCTAAACATGGTATGGGGTCCTCAAGCCAAAAATTGGTTTCATCAGATGTATTGAACTACCTTCTTTGTTTTAGAAATTCTAGTGCAGACTTCTTTCATCTGGTGCCCTTCTAGGTAGGATGGACTTTGACTCTCATACTGTAATCCCCATCCACCAGGTTGAAGATGGCTTCTATAGATATTTTCGGAAGAGCTCCATTAGCTGGATTAATGGTTGTCTCATGCTCGCACCCACATTTTTAGAACTAGGGTATCTCTGTATCTTAGAGACCAAGCTGTCTCCCTTTCCCTGGTAGCAAATTAAAATTAAATGTAAAAAAATTAAGTTGAAATTGGGATTAAGTAAATACTATAGCAAATACATGTGAAGTTCAGGGAAAAAGCATTGTACTAACGGACGGACGGACGGTCGGTCAGTTTGTTTGTTTGTTTATTTGTTTGTTTATTTATTTATTTATTTATTTCTGAAGTGGAAAAATTAACTGGTTTTCCTTGACACAGTCCTGAGCATTTCATAATTGTTCATTGTAAAAGTTGAATTTGTGGGCTTAAGCACCTATTTCTTAACTTCCTGCTAGCAGAGATAATTGAAATAAGTAGGATTCAAGCTTTGACTTGCTTCAACATTATGGGGATTAAGGAAAGCAATTAAAACCTGGTTATCTTAATGGGCCTTTGAGGAGGAGAGAATTTGAGAGGGATTTTTCTTGCATCAGAATATATAATTATCTGGGGTTATGATTCCTTGGCATAGGAATATTTTATTATGAATATCATTTATTGTTGACTACTTTTGCTGTTTTAATTTTGTTTGCATACTATAAGATTATAAATTGCTCAGAGTTGATTGACAGTTAGAGAAGCATGTAAGAATTAAGTTTATGTCTGAGACTCCTTAACTGTAGTCCAGTTTCTTCACCATACTGGTTTTCACGAGACTCCAGCAGATGATATGTGAGTTGAGAAACTCTCAGTCTGTGTGTGTTTGTGTGTGTGTGTCATGGGAGGGAAGTCACTGCCTCACACGAGGGGGAAAGCATAGAGTCGGTAAAAACAGGATGTAAAATGTTCATGAAACTTTGATTGAACACTGTGCGTTTGATGGGACAAGGCAGCATTTTTGGATTCAAATGGAAAAAAGTGTGGGAAACTTCTTAAAACATATATAGTTGCAGAGATTGCACTGCAGCTACAAAGGGTAGGCACATAATCCCAGAAGATTTGCTTGGTTTAAGGAGCCATCAAAGGCGCTGTGTGAATTTGTCCACCTGTCTAGAACGACCTTTTCCCCTTTGAATCTGAAGCATGTGTCAGCCCTAATTTTTAATCTATGGAGTTTTCTGACTCTGAAAATGATGTTTCCAAAATATTGCAGAACAAGAACAGAGAAGTTTGTAGTAACAAATAAGTGATTTGCATCCTCCCCAATAAACCAAGGGTCAGTTAGAAAGAAGATGAAAGTCAGTAGGGAAACCCCAGCTTACATACTGATGAATGAGGGTCATAGTACCCATACAGTATGCATGTTTCTAAGACTCTGTAATCTAAGCCCCTTATTTCATTGCAATAAACTTTCTTACTCTGAATCTTTGGGAATGTCGCTTTCTTGGCTGTGAGCCACCGCAAGAGCTTGGCAGATGGCTACTGGACTATTGTTCTATCTCACCGATCATTCTAGATTTTGCTCTAAATTCTGTTTCCACCCTCTCAGTCAATTGGAGGGAAGGGCGGCTTAGCTTTTCAGCATCTGTGAGATCTCAGCCAGCGATTAACAAGGAGAGGAAGAAATAAGTTCTCATAGAAGAGAATATATGTCGCTCAGGGTTGAACTGCGGAGTCTTTGGTGCTCTCTGAGCTTGGTTGTTTTCTTGCAAATGTTTCATTACCCAACTAGGTAACATCGTCAGTGCTAATGAACGTGGGGTTTGCTCTCTGTTTATTTACAGTGGCTTGCCCTGCCAGTGTTGGTTGGGTGTGGGTTTCTCCTTGGTAGTTCCTTGATTAGGGTAGTGTTTTCTGCTTGGTTGGTTGTTTGGTGTTAATCCCTGCTTATCTGGGTGTTCGCAGCTGGATAGATGATGTTACTAGATTCCACAGAAGAAATAAGTTCCCAGCATGCTGTTCAGGAGCCAAGTGCAATCTTCAGGATGAGAAAAAGAGTATAGAAAGGGAGTGGGTGTAAGGAGATTATTATAGGTTGAAAAAACACACTCTTTGATATGGCCCATTTCTATCCACGTTGTACTACTTTGGCTCCCATGATTGAATGCTCCTTTGATAAAAGAATAATTCTTCATAATAATCATCATCTCTTGCTGGACATAGAAAATCTGCAGAGTCAAGAAGCAGAGTGGGCTGGAATCTCTTTGACTTGCTGGTTTTCTAAGGAGATGGATTTTTATAATCTTCTATACAGAGAAGTCCCAGTCACATGAATCTCCCCTGCAGCTTAAAGTGTTAGAAACCAAATACAGATTGCTGCATCTCCGGTGTGAAGTTGAATGAAAGAGGATTCTGTGTCAGAGGCCAGAGTTTAAAGATATGTCTTGTTTGAAAACTGTTGATTGGCTGATTTTTTTTATATGGGAAACACATTCTATGTTCACCTTCTTCCCTCTGTTTGTCTCTCCTTCTTGCAGCATCTCTAGAAGATAAAGTGCAATTTGTCTCCAAAGTTTTGGAGGAGAAATCAGCTTCAGTAGAGGATGAATTACAGGCAGACTCCGCAATCTTGCAAGCCAGTGACCCATTTATGTCAAAAGCCCACCTTGGAATTGGCCAGGGTTCATCCATGACTTCTTCTGCATTCGGGGCTACATCATCTACAGAGGAGAGTGCTGCTTCAGCAAGGCCCAGTCCAGACCGAACTTCAGGCACGTTGTCCCACGAGGAACAAAGGGAGATTTTGAAGGAAAGTCAAGAGATCCCCGTTCAGGAATTTTCAGAAGTCAAGTCAAGTGGTGAGAACATTGCAGGTAACAAGAGCAAGCTCCCAAGGGCAAAACCAGTTGCCCTTCAGAAGAAAATGGGAGGAGAGAACCCTGAGACTGAAATGACCACAGAAAGCCCCCCTGTTCCCAAAGCTACCTACCGCTTTGATCCAGAGGAATATGATGAAACTGTGAACCCATTTATGATGGGAGGCTCCAAATGTCCAAACACACCCCCTGCATCTCAGCCAGGCACTGATCCTCCAAAGAGTGACCCCAAGCATCCCAGCTCTGCAGGAGCTGGAGATTCCAAGACCCGGGCCATGAAACTAGAGTTTGATTTTGCCGAAGAAGCGGAAATTGTTGAGCCCAAGAAACCTCCATCGAGAAAAATGGGAAAGAGGCCTGGCAGTAAGTTCTCTCCTAAGAGACAAAGAGGACCCACCACCCGGCCCGTTGCAGGTACTGAGGATAAAGAGAAAACGCTAGCTCCCGATGCATCAGTGGCACCTCTTACCACGGCTACTCACCCGGGGGACACCAGCCAGTGGGATGATCCTGCCTTTAACCCCTTTGCGGGCAGCTCTTCTTTACAGGATTCTCCCACACTCACAAAACGTTCATATCATCTTGATATGGCAGATCCTTTCAAGCCGACCACCAAGGCCTTGTCCACTGTAGGAGCTGATTCTTGTCCTTCAGCAGAGAACAGTCTCAATGAGATCTTGGAGTCACAGGCACAAGAGGCTGTGGGGGATGATCTGAAGACAAGTTTGGCCTCCCCAAAGGGCTCCAGGTCACGGCTGATAACGTGAGTGATAGGGGCCTCAGCGGGGGGAGGAGAGAGGGACACTAGGACAGCCCTGAGGCTGATGAGGATCTAAAGAGGGTTTTATATCCTCCAGGCTGCCATAAACTCAACCTATGGGGCTTGCTCTGAGCACAGGATTATTGTTGTTCACGTGGCCCAAGCCACATGCGTGACAACAGCCTTGCCCACTTTGTAGCATTGTGATCCATCCCCTGCCAGATATCCGGGTGTTCCCCAGTCACCAGATGTTGCCTTCTCTAATGTATTCCACACCCACCAAAACTCCCTTGACCAACTATATTAACATTATGCTAGTTTTGCAGACCATTCAGTGGTACAGTCAATTAATCTTAATCTTCTGTGCTAAAGTGGGGAGAGACATGGAATTGTAGAGGAGCACTGAAGCACAACCCCTTACTTCAATAGTCCCCAGCTGCCCATTGGGACACATTCACACACACACCCCAGAAATGATCTGGTTATATTATTTCCTTTGAAGGCAAAAAGTATATACAAACCGCGTCCCTGCTGTGTTTGTGCCTGATTAACTGTTCCAATTACCTCTTTTTCCCAACTAATTTAAGCAAAAAGACTGAGAATTCTTCCAGGTTTCTGTAGCAGGGTTTTGAATGAGACTCTTTTGAAACATGGCAGAAATAGCTGGCTATAGAAAAGAGTAGGAGCTCAGAATAGGAACTTGTTTATAAATACACCTTCTGCTTTCTTGTGGATGAAAGAGACATTGTTGTGTATATATAAAAAAGATTGTTTTTTTAAAAAAGTCATAGGTTGGTGTGAGAAGGCATGAGCCTCTTTAGCAAAGGTTGTGAAGGTGGATGTCCATGGGCAGTCACGGGGACAAATATCAAAATGTCCATGATGACATCATCATGCAAATGCTGTGACTTAGGGATCATTTACACCAGTGTTTCTCAACCTCAGCAACTTTTAAGAGGTGTGGACTTCAACTCCCAGAATTCCCCAGCCAGCTTAAGCTCTTAAGTCCACACCTCTTAAATGTTGCTGAGGTTGAGAAACAACGATATCAGTGTGCATGGGTTGTCGTTGGGGCATCGTTGCAGTTGGCTGCATGCTTGGGAATCACTACTTTCTCACTGTGGAAAATATAACCAGCACCCTAATTTTTCAAACCCTTATTCACAGTCATAGGGGCTACATTTAACACCTGTCTCTTTGAAGTACAGACCTTAAAGATGCTCAGTTCTGTGCTGGCACAGAAAACAGGATGCAGATGTAAGCAGATGCTTTCTGTGGGCCACGTTTGCAGACACACCTAGTCAACCGCATGATAGCCTAGCGCATTTGGCAAACCTAGCTTGTGTGGTTCCTTTGTGATTCAGTGTGATGCAAATCTGGGAAATTGGGCTAATTGGGTCACCTTGGTTAAGTTGAACCATGGGTAAGGATAGCAACCGTAGACTAATAGTTCATCCAAGATTAAAACCCTTTTTTTCTAAATCTCCAACCTGAGATAGTTCGCCTGGCCGTGACAGGCAGATTCTGTGGAGTCCTTGGGGCTCTCTGAGCTTGGTGGTTTGCTTGCAGACGTTTCATTACTCGACTAGGTAACATCTTTTGTGATTGTTACCTAGTTGGGTAGTGAAACATCTGCAAGCAAACCACCAAGCTCAGAGAGCCCCAAGGACTCAGCAAACCACCAAGCTCAGAGAGCCCCAATTCAACCCTGAGCTACAGAGATTCTCTTTTATTGGAAGGCAGATTCTGGTATCCTCCAGGATGACTTGAGCTTCTAAATGTTGTACCGCTTACTTCACGTTGCCAGGAAATGCTTGGTTCTTTCTGCTTTTAGTTCTTCTAATAATCAAATATGGCAGTATTGAAGTTAAGGTGTTAGACTAGGACTAGGGGAGATCCAGGTTAAAATCCAGCCTCCACAAAAGCCTACTAAGTAACTGAGCCAGCCACTATCTCTCAGTCCAACCTGCCTGTGGTTGTGCAATCAATTGGAGGAGGGAATGTGATATACAACACCTTAAGCTCCTGCAGGAAAGGCAAGATAAACATCTAAAAAATAAGTAAATCAATACAAAAGCCCCAGAAGTTCTCAGATTATCAGACTCCAGGGTGCGAAGAAATGCTTAAATGAAGCTGGGATATAGCGTCCTGTGTAGTCTCTGGTTCCCTTAGGAAGGATGTGATTTAAAATGCAGGTCTTTTCAGAAGGAGCCATGGTCTTTCCCCAGTACTTCTTTTGTAGAGAGTGAAGCCAAACAAGTACAGATAGGTCTCGATTGGCGCAGTTGATGAATCCCACGAAATGGTTGCCTTACTCGAATTTGCGCTATTCGAAGTGCTATTTCTGTGGAAATAGGATATTTGGTTTCAGCTTGACAGAAATAGGCAATTCAGATTTTTAAACAGACGTATAGGTTTATTAATGAAATACGGAATAACAGTAAAAGAGGATAAACGCATATCCGAAGCGTGCCTGCTCTCTCCTGTCTTCTGCTGTAGTTCTTCAAAATGAGCCTCTCCTTTTTTGAGCTTTTCTCGAACGGAACTTTCCTTTCCTCCATTTTGCACACACAATTAGCCTTTAAAACCCCAACGGCAAACTGTGCACTCACTAGCCTTGCGCTAACTGAATTTTGGCTCACATTAAACGTGACCTGGTATCAATTTATAAATCACACTAAATCGAATTTTACACTATTCAAACGTGCACTAATCACGACCTACCTGTGCAATATGCAGTTTTTGAGAGAAATAGTTCAGGGTTCCTCCACCCTGAGATGCTGACGTTTTAAGCCTTCCCCTCTGGGAGAGCTGGTTAAGGTAGTAAAAACCTGGAAGCGTTATATGACCTTTGTCACCAGCACCTCATAGTTTCCTGGTATCTCTCCTAAAGCAAGCAGAACTGTTGCTGTCTCATAACTGAGGTAATGCTCCTCCATTGCCACATTTTCACCCATAATGCCCGCCATGGCAGGAAGACCATTTGTGTGGCTGGCTCCAAAGCTGTTTCTGTAATGGTATGTAGGAAACTAGGCGAAGAGACGCTGCCTAGGGAACGGTCAGATAAGAGACGGCATAGCCCACAGCTGGTTAGTGGGCAGGGCAAGAGGCTCAGAAGGGACCCTCCCTAGTTTCTCAGGTTGTAAAAGTGATGGGGGGAGAATTGTACTTTCAAGATTCTGTCAGTGTAACTTAACAATTAACGTGGAATTAGTTCATCTGGTTGTGATTCCTATCTGGTTTACCTGGCAAGGCCAACATCAATCTTGCAAGTCTGAAAGTACACTTCTCTCTCCCCCCTGCCCACCTTTACAGGCCAAGAAACTAGAGAGGGTCCCTTCTGAGCCTCTTGCCCCTCCCACTATCCACCCGGGGGCTATGTTGTCTCTTATCTGGCCATCCCCTCGGCAGAGTCTCTTCGCCCAGTCACCCACGGTCTTTCCCATATACCATTACCGTTTCAGCCCTGACAAAAATTCAACATGCCAAGCGCTTCCACCTCAGCAGTAGCTCATAGATGCAGCTATGTGCTGTGCTTGCACACAGGTGGGGAGTGCTGCATATACACCCAGTGGGGAAGTAGTATGAGCCAAAGCCTCATCGCATGTGCAAAGTACACGTGAAATGGAAAAGCACCACTGCTTCACGCGACATTTTAGAGAGAAATTCTTTTCACAGAGGATTTGTAGATTGAAGCAGCCAGCCATTCCTAGATGGTCTGTTCTGCCCCAGCCAGGTTGGTGGTGTGGGGAAGACATGAGGATGAATGAGAAAGGCTACCAGGTTAGACGATTAGTGGTCATCTGGATTTTCACAGCCCTACCAATGAAAGATACAAATCAGTGTATTCCCAGATTCTGGGTGGAGAGTGTGTGGTGCCATTGACTTGCTGAAACTAAAACGTCTTGAGATTGAGAAGCTTTTGAACAGGGAACCAGCAGGGTACACCATGGAAGTCAAGCAGGTTGTAAATATAAGCCTAAAGTGTGCTAATAAATGTGCTGTAGGAATCCAGAAGTGAAGGAGTAGCTAATTGCTGAGCTCCTTTGGAAATGAGCAGATATTAGCATGGTACATTTGTAAGGAATGTGACATCACACTAACATCTGAAAGGTCATAGGAAGCTGCCTTCTGAGAAGTCACCTCATTGATCCAGCTAGCTTGGTCTTGTCTGCATCAGGAGTAGGAAACCTGTGGCATTCTGAACATTGCTGAACTACAGCTCCCAGCATCCCTGCTTACTGATTATGTTGGCTGGAACTGATGGATATTGAACCTCTGGATATTCAGAACCTCTGGAAGGCTTCAGCTTGCTTTCACCTGGTCCAGATTGACTGTCACTTTCCAGAGACAAGAGCTTATGGATACAGCTGTGTATCTGCTACCCCTGAATTACTTCTCTACAGGTAGACTATGCGAAGAGCTGGGCCCATCTTCTGCCTGCATAATTGAAACTCAGTACCTCCAACTCCCAAGTCAGATTCTAAGATTTGGATAAATTATGCACGTTGCACACTGCATTCATTTTTGTACTCTTGCAGTTTGGGGGTTGCTAGTGAGATTGATGGTCAAGCTCCCATACCAGAGTCCTAAAGTCTTCAATCATCTAGCTGCTGGCAGTCTTCTTCAGCCCCATTTCTAGTTTCTGAGACCTCAATGGCCTTTGAGACAGAGTTTTACAGCCATGAACATGTGGGTTTGTGCTATTTACAATGAAATCTGAGGTTCTGAGAGACCTGAATTCCATCTGACGCTCATGTAGAAGTGGGACATTCAGACGCTGCTCTTATAATAAGTTGTGACACTTCTTTTGAGGCCTCCTCTCCAGTCCTAGTCCTTAATATGTCAAGTTCTACAACTCTTCCTAGCCTATTGTTCCCTTTCAGAGGATAACTTGCATTTATTCAGTAGGAAATATTTATCTGGATCTTTCATGTATATTTTCTCCTCCCCTTCCATCTCTCTCCCTCTGCTTGTCTTTCTTGTCTGTTTATTTCTGGTGCCTCAGGACTACAGAACAAGTGAAATTTCTCTGTTTTCTGTTGTAAGTACTCTTTTTTCCCCTTGTTTTCTTTTCTTCATTTCTTTTCTGGAAGGTTTGGATGTTCTCCCTGTTTCTCCTTCTCTCTCTTTCTCTCTGTTGCATGTTGCTTTTTTTTTTTCCTCCCCGCCTTTTAAAAAATTGAGTTTGTTGTCCTTGGCCTCCGTTTAAAAGGCACGATTCTATCTGGCAGCTTTGCTTCACAATGGAACAAGGAGGGGGAGAGGTCTACGCTTGCTGTTGATGGCATTGCTGATCTTTGATCGTATTAATGCAATTTGATCTGATCTGCTTTGATCAATCATTCCAAAAGGCTTAGTCCACCGGTTAGTCCACTAGTAGAAGGTACGAACAGCCAAGGGCAGCTGCTGAGTACAAAAAAACCTTGTTGCTTCATGAGCTGTTGTGGTACAATGTATGTATCTTTGTGTTTGTGTGTACAGGTGGAAATACGTTATATACACACACACACACATACATACACACATTCTATGGATATGTACACACCCAAAATAAATAAATAACTTTATTACAGCCGTAAGGGCAGAAAGCAAAGTTATAAAACCTAAAAAGTAAGTGAATATAAATATAAATATGTATCAATTAACAAGTATGTACAGATATTATTATTATTATTTATTTATTTGGCTTGTCCCCGCCCATCTCCCCACAACAGGGGACTCTGGGCGGCTTACAACAAACTAAAATCGGCAATACATAATTAAAAGATTATAAAACCAAAGTACAAAGAGAAAGATAAAAAGGCTAAAAAATCCAAGAGGCTGATAGAGGCCACACCAGGCTGCTAAGGGGCCAGCCAACCCCATTTTTGATATCCTCCCTCCCCGCCCCAGGCCAGATGGCAGAGCCAGGTCTTCAAATCCCTCCAAAAGGCCCGAGTGAGGGGGCCTGTCTCACCTCCGGGGGCAAGATGTTCCAAAGGGTGGGGGCTACAGCAGAGAAGGCCCGCCTTCTGGACCCCGCTAGTCGGAGTTCTTTTGCCGAGGGGGTCTGGAGCATCCCCCTATGTAAGATCAGGTGGAACGGGTTGAAATCGTGGGGGCGAGGCGGTCCCTCAGGTAGCCTGGCCGCATGCCATGTAGGGCTTTAAAGGTGATAACCAACACCTTGAATTGGACCCACTGGACAGATATACTGTATAACAAGAAGTAAGAATGAAATATAGAATATAAAAGTATGGGGATAAATGTTTGTTTGTTTGTTTATGTATTTATTGATATATGTACCCAAGGATATGCAGGGGTGTCCAAAGATGTTAAGATGGTGGCCACAATGGTCTGATCAAAAGTTCCACCATATTAAGTTTTTTTTTTTTTACCATATCCTGTGGACACCCATGTATGTAGGTGTGTCACACACACACACATATATACTTACATACATAGACATATTCTTGCTTCTGGCCACTAATATATTTTCTACATCTGAGAAATGGTACCGCCACACTGTCCTGTTCAAGGAATCTATTCCTGTGTGCCATTACATCAGTTAACTTTAGTCAGGAACCACTCACTTGCACACTTCCATTAAACAAGTGGGACTTCTGAATACAGTGGTACCTCGGGTCACGAATTTAATTCGTTCTGCGACTCTGGTCACGACCTGAATTGGTTGCCACCCGAATCAAATTTCCCCATGAGGTTCAATGTAAATACGGTTAATCCATTCTGACCCCTACGAATTTGGTCGCCAACCGATTTTGGTCGCCAACCGAATCAAATTTTCCCATAAGGGTCAATGTAAATACGGTTAATCCGTTCTGAACCATATGTATTTTTTTTTAAAACCACAAAAATATGAAACAAAGTACAGTACAGTATGAAGAGAGAGAACGCTAACCTTGCTCGAGGTGACTTCTGGCGTGGAGGACAGGAAGGCGGGTGGGGAGGCGGTTATTGTTTGGAGGGAGAGTCCCCCTCCCTACAGGAAGCCACGACCATGCGTCAGAGCAGGGAAGATGGCCGCGGGTTGTGTTCGTCACCCGATGCGGAGTTCGTGAATGGAAGCAAAATTTTGCGAACAGTGCTGTTCATGAACCGAATTGTTCGTGAACAGAAGTGTTTGTGAACCGAGGTACCACTGTAAATCTATGGAGTGCTGCAAATGTCAGCTAAGGATTGTTCTTAATTCATGAAGCATGAAGCTACCTCAGCTTTCAGGGTTAGCTAGGTTGAAGTGCTGGTTAGAATTAACCATAGTTTGGTGTTAACTGGAGAGATGGGGATTCTGCCAGAAAGTGGGACCGAGATGCCAATGATAGCTGCAACATTAGCCGAATGACAGTAGCAGTTGGAGTAAGACTCACCTACATAAAGCCTTTTTCAGTCAATGTGAAGGAATATAGACCTGGCCTTGGGAATGAGGAAGGAATGAGCTAACCATTAAGGGGAGAGTTTCAGAAAAGATTACTCGGTTTTGGGAAAGAGGAAAGCATGAGAGCAAAACCTCAAAATAACCCTGCCTTGATTTTGTTTGGTATAAGATGAAGTAGAGAGAAACTCTAAGAGTCGTTCAAAGTTTTGTTAGTGTACCCCAGTGTTTCTCAGCCTTGGCCACTTTAAGAGGTGTGGACTTCAACTCCCAGAATTCCCCAGCCAGCATGCTGGCTGGGGAATTCTGGGAGTTGAAGGCCACACCTCTTAAAGTGGCCAAGGCTGAGAAACACTGTTCTACCCCATAACGATCAAAAGCTTTCCTAGAATCTCTGCCCTTCCTGTTTCTTGCTCTGGCCGATCTTCAAGGGCTGACAGTAAACCAACCAAGTGAGCCAATTCAGCAGGGGGTTCTCAAGCTTGTTGTCTTAGGACATTTAATGTGCTTGTGTGGTGAGAAGCAGAGAGCAGGTGTTTTTTAGAGCCAGGGCAAAAATCGTATTTCTGGCTCTTTCTCGTAGCGTCCCCTTGGCGTGGCAAGGGGTGGGCGGCTGCTTGTTTTGAAACTGAAAAGACAGGGCTGGTGAGAGAACGCTGCTTTTGCAAATTGTGGGATGAAATGGGAACAAGGCTGTAGGCTTGAATAAGGACTGTGTGTTGTGGGGAGGGATTGCTGAGTTAAAAGAAGATGAGGGGTTTTTTTTCCCCCTCTCTAAACGATTCTCCTTTAAAATAAGTGGGCTGTCCTAGGTTTTCTGAGAATGTGGCAATAGAAGCAGATGCATTTGCCTTAATTTTCCTTTGGCGGGGCATGTGTGAATGTATGCCTGGGTATAATCATCCTAAACTCCAGGTTATT
Organism: Python bivittatus; assembly: GCF_059951505.1. Taxonomy (NCBI): domain Eukaryota; kingdom Metazoa; phylum Chordata; class Lepidosauria; order Squamata; family Pythonidae; genus Python; species Python bivittatus. The sequence goes on along the minus strand of NW_028277095.1, from coordinate 2,907,933 downwards.
TTCTTTGGGGTAAATATAGAATTTGCTGTGTAAGCAGAATTCCAATTCCGTGCTGGAGTTGCACGCTGCTTATTAATTAAGTTAACCATCATTCTATTGCGTAAGCATAATAGTAGGGAAGCCAGGAGTTCATTTCTCTTTAAAGGCCCTTGAAATGAGTGGGACTTTTTCTCTTTCCCTCTCTTTAAAGGCCCTTGGAATGAGTGGCCAAAGGATCAAATCATGCTGTGATGGTTTATTTACTCGTTTGTTTTAATTTGCTGCTTCTCCCACGGAGTCCTAAGTATACATGCTTGTAAAAGAATTCCCATTCAGCTCATCAGTCTGGATGGGACTTGCCTTGTACAGTGTTTGAGTTGCAAGATAACATGCCAGCTTAATCCTTGGGGACCAGTTTTCAAATGGAGTTGTGATTCCAAGCTGGGTCATTCTGTGCTTGCGCTCTGTGGCCGCAGGGGCTATGTTCCTTAGATGACCGTAACATTATCCAGCAGAGGTTATCAGGATGAAAGCTAGCCAGCAGCCAAATGCTTGATTTTGCTGTTGATTACATTCCTCCCTGCTGATTAATCTGATGGAGAGGAAGGATGGCTGCTGGATTAATTGTTCTGTTTATTGGGAGTTTGCTGGTCTTGGATCTGCAATAGCAGGGGGAAGAAAGTAGGGTTTGCTCCAGGTTAATTCTTGCATCTTAGAAAGGTTCTTGGTTTAGGTGAGATGGCTTGAATAGTTTGACTAGGCCACGTTTAGGGCGAGGGGACACATTTGGAATTTGGAGGATGTGGGCACACTCTCAAAATGGCTCCTGGGGTACTCCATTGACAACAGGGCTGTTGTAGGGAATAGAGCCAGTTGCAAAACATCAACTGACTAGATTGCTACCTGTTGCCCACTCTAGATCAGCCTCCTGCAGGGTGCACCGCCCATCTTGCATTTGGTAGGAAAGCTTATCGTTTAGGGAATAAAAATGCCTCCCTTTCCTGACTAAACATTCATTTGTCCATTGGGGCTGTAATACACCCCCCTTTTTGTTCTAAACCTAGGTGGACTTCTTGCTAAGTCCCAAAATGAGGAAAGTCTAGTTAGTTTGAGCCACCATTTATGAACACCACTGTAGCATAAATCATGGCTTGATCTTAGCTTCTTTCAGAAACCCTGATTTTAAAATAGCGACAGGTTGGCTTGGCTTGGAAGTACACGGTGGTTAGTTTGAATCAGGAAGCAGATGTTTTGGGTCATCTTTTCAAGTGGGATGAAGGAAGAAGCATTCTCAGAATCTGACGTAGCCTTGCATCCGAACCAGGCCTCTGTGAGGTCCTGCAAGCCTTTAGGAGCCTTTGCTCACATTTACCCTGAATATACATTTAGCTACCTTTAAGAATGAGAAATGTGCATGCAGTTATTCAGCATTTGCACCCACATGTATTGTGCTGGTAAACTGGTCTGGATATCCTGTATTGGCAATGTGTCCTTTGCCTTGCACAGCTTGCTCAAAAGCCTTTTAGTGCTGGCTACTTCAGACCAAGAAGGTCTTCCACGAAAGAGGAAAAAGGGGGCTGATGGCTTTCCTTCCCCGCTGAACGTCAGCAAATTCAGGGTCTGCCATTTGTTTTGCTTCAGCCCCACCCTCTCTGGCTGTCTGTGTCCCTTCTCCCTTGCCTGCTCTCCCCTTTCCATGGGAAAACCAGAAAATCGGGCCCTAACCGGGGCTTCCTTTCTTTCTACAGGAGTGGCTGCAAGGTGAAAAAGTATGAGACTCATTCCTTGGCCCTGGATACCTGCTCTCAGGTAAAGGTGTTCAGCTGCTGCCTGACTCCCCCTTACAGCATGGCTGTCCTTGCTCAGAAATGCAGAATCAATATGTGGTGGGTGGATGCGTGCAGGAGGAGCCAGGAGCAAATTTGCCAGCCTCAGAGGTTGGCATCATAGGCCTTCCTGAAGCCAAGATTCTGGGCATCCACCATTGGTTGGTATGATAAGTCATAATGGCTGGGTTGAAAATCTTAAACATGAAGGACAGGAGTAGGCAACTTGGACAGATGCTGAACCAAGGGGTACCATGGTGGCTACTCCATTCTAGGCTGCATGTGTGGGACATACATATATATATATATGTGGGTGTGGGTATATATATATATTTGTACTTGAGATATATATTTGTGTATACCTCACTCCTGTGCCTTGTTTTGCGAGAAACTCTCTCTGCTCAGCCTTTCAGTGGTTCTAGCCAGATATGAATTCCTAGCCATGATCACTTCTCCATTCCCTGCCTGGAGAAGGGAAGTTATTTTGAGGGAATCTTCTTGGCCAAGAAGCATTTGCCATGGTGCTAGCAACAATTCAGAGGTCCAGAATTTAATGTAAGAACTAGAAGGTAGTACCAGAAAGGGGAGTTGGTAACGGTTCTGATGTTTGACACATGAAAATATGTAATTTCCTCCCTCAACCCCCAAGTTGGGAAGCTTTTAAGCTTTGAGATTGTCAAGACATGCAAGTAAAATTCATAGTTAATATACTCATACTGCAGGAGACAGCATGTTCACACAATACACTAAGTCAGTGTTTCTCAACCTTGGCAACCTTAAGCTGTGTGGACTTCAACTCCCAAAATTCCCCAGCCAGCCTGCTGGGAGGTATGTGTATTCCATTCACCAGCCTTAGTGGTTTTATGTGTATGTGAACCAGGTCATAGCATTTGCACCAGGAGAAAGAGGGGGGGGGGAAACTACACGAAGTCCTCTTTCCAATCCTTGCTCCAGCCAACATGGGTGCCTCCAGATGGTGTGGACGTCAGCTCCACGGATTCTCCAGCCTGCGTGGCTGTTGCTGAGAATGTGGAGTCCCATAGCTGGAGGGTGCCAAGATTGGGGGTGGCTGGGCTTCCTGGATGTAGCCTGTCTACTAATCAGGTTCCCATTAAATACTGTGATGGGTATATAGTCAAGATTTGATTATTCTTACCGCCCTCTTGCTTATATAGGGTGAAGAGGAAGCAGCACTTATTTCCAAAATCCCAGATCTTCCCAGTCGAGACGGGCATGCTACCGATGAAGAGAAGCTGGCTTCCACATCCTCCGGTCAGAAGCCAGCTGAGTTGGAGGTAAAAGGTGAGCCCGAGGAGGACCTGGAGTATTTTGAGTGTTCCAATGTGCCCGTGTCCACCATAAATCATACGTTTTCATCCTCAGTAGAAGGTATGGAAGCTCCTTTCATTATTTTATCTCTCTCTTGCCTTAATAATGTAGTTGTCCTCTACCTGCCTTCCAGATTTGCTGAACCATAACTCCCATCACCCTTACTGGTAGCATAGTCATTGGCTGTCCAGCAAGGGAATTCTGGGAATTCTAGTCCAACACATCTGGAGGAGAGAGGATGCAGGAGGCTACTGTATTTCAATAATGCTTGCATTCTGGGAAGGCTATCAGCTGCTGAGTGGAATTTTTTCTGAGTCATCATATGCCTTTTTAATAACACAAATGTACAGGTTGGATTCACTGAATGTGTCTCTTCCCGAAGCCTCTGAGTGGGTATAAGTTCACATTGTTAGATATTGATGTGTGAGGGTACACATACATCTTTTGGAGATCTGGAAGACCTATATCAATATAAGTATAGGTGTAAAGCCTTGTAAAAGAGACTTCAAAAAATGAGTAAAGGAGAGTTTAATATTTAATTCTTCTAAGCAAAATGACCTTTCAGATTGCCAGGTTGATTAATCAAAGCTTTGCAGGATGGAACTACTGATTTGATTAAAAAGTGGTGTCTACTGGGCCATAATACTTTATTTAGTATCTGCCAACATTGGGAAAATCTGTTTGAATTGCAGATTGGATTCCCATTGTATTGGGCCCTCTTAAATCATTGTGTACCAAGATGCAGAGTGCTTGATGTTTTGACTCAATGTTCATGGAGGATGCCAGCTCTGCCATTATTGTCCTAAGCATGTTGGAAATGAAGACCTCAGGGAATGCGATAGATCTCCTGGTCCGGATTCTGCTTCTGATACTTTCCACCACATCCAAATATGTTGAGAACTATGGGAAATAACTTGTAGTAAAAGCATTCAGGGACACTGGGAACTACAAAAACTGGGTTTTCCCTTGATACTTAGGTGCCCTACCACGCTGGATGTTTTCATGAATGCTCATTTGCCCAAATGCAGTGTCATTGACATCTCTGCTGCATTATTCATTTTAGCCCTCCTAACCCTTGTCTCTTCCATCGTAAGTTGGAAACAGGGGAAGATTGCTGGCAAGTGGTGCAGTAGGGATTTGCTGGGAGAGTTTGGTTGGAGAAAGATAGACTAGAACTCCTCTGAGCTCTTCCTTGATTTCAGGACTCTTAGCATGTTGGTGCAACATGCACTCCCACTCAAGTCGAGGCCTAGAAGACGTGCATTATTTTTAAATGCCTGTCTGAATATTAAAAAGGAGGAAATTAAAAAGATGTTTGCATATTCAGCAGAAACATTAAACCTCTGCATCTAGAGTTGCAAGTGAGTTGGTTCCCCCTTCTGTTATTGTTCCAAATGCAGGCGTGCTTGTAGCAGGACATGGTCCCATTTCCTTCTCCACGCAGGGCAGGCCATGAAGTGGCTGGTGGATACATGAGGAATTTTGAGAGCTTGGTGTGGGCACCCTCACAAAACAACTGCAGGAGGGACTAGCTTGTATGCAAAATGGCTGTCCGTTCACAAAAACCCTATTTTGCTGAGACAAACTGGAAAGGAGCTAAATGCCACCATCTCTGATCTCCTGTTCTGCGTTCTGCGTTCTGCCTTCTTTTTGGCTGGTGGGCACATTTCCAAGCAAAGAACTGGACTTTAGCTGTCTGTCATTTTTGCTTCCTAAGACTGCCCCTGGGGCTCCAAGGCCTCCTTAAGAGTAAGCATATTGCTTTGCCCAAGGCCGGCTCTCCATTTTACACCTTCATTTAATTAAAAAAAATCATGGTTTGGAAGACTAGATGATTACAGATGAACTAGAAATCAGTGGTGCGATGTGGTTGTAGAAGAGGAAAACAGTTTTAAGCTGCATCAACAGCATTATAATTTCCAATCATGGGAATGAATTTCTTCATTTTCTTCTGCCTCCATCAGATGCACCAAACTTTAAGAAAGATTCAGACTCAATGAAAAAGTTTCAGAGGAAACCATGAGGTTGATCAGAGCTAGAAACTAGACCTATTAAGAGAGATTAAAGGTTTTGTATTTAGGCTGGTGAAGAGAAGACTGGGGAGGGGGTGGGTGGGTGGGATGTGCCAGCCTTCTTTAAAAACTTGGAAGAATGGCACATGGAAGATCTGCTGTCTGTCTCATCCCAGAAGCAAGATGGAGTAAAGAATTTAGTAAAGAGTAAAGAACTGGGGACTAGAAGACAGACTCTAATTGAATGTTAGGAAAATGATAAGAGCAATTTGGCAGTGGAATCAGTTGTCTAGAGAGGTGGTGGAGATGAGGAGAAGCAGAGGCTGGACAGCGCCAGCCCTCTGGGATGAGATTCGCCCCCACCAAGATCTAGATGGCCCTCACCCTACTGGTGTATCAAGGAGCCTTGAAGACCTGGCTCTTCTCCCAGGCCTTTAGCAAGGATGAGTGAAGGCCCCTTGGATTCTTTTTTTTTTTTTTCTGTTCCAGTCCGGTTTCTGTCACCTTGCTATCTTTCATTCCTTATTTTTGTTTCCGATTTTTAAAAAAAAATGTTCTACCTATGAGCCACCCCGAGTCATTGGGAGTCAGGCGGCATACAAATTTAATAAGAAATAAATAAGAAATAAGAATCTGTCAGGGGCACTTTAATTTTGTTTCTCCCAAATTAAATGGCTCCAGCTGTATTGGACTGTCTCATCGTGAAGCTGGTGATGGGAATTGTACTTCAGCTTTGATGGCCCTTGATTAGAGAAGGGTGACCTGTCTTGACCAAGCAGGCACCATATATTTGTTTCTACCCTTATTTATTTCCCGTTTCCCTCCCAGGAAAACCTGTCTGAAACAGTTTGCAAATCAGCTAATGATACAACACACGACTCTGATGTGGGTCCTTAGGGCTACTTTTCCTTACCTAAGTAGGCAACATTCTTACATCCTGCCCAAATTCCTATGTCCTGCTTAATGGCCTTTACGTCCTTAGTTCCTGTATGGTAGAACACTCAACATGTTTTCCATTGCATTGCAATACAACTTGCTCAAAACCTTCCCACAGACATTCTGAATGGAGCAGTTCTGTTCTAAGCTTGGGACCACCACAACCACCCCCACTCTTTCACATCTTTACAGACTGGTCAGCATGGTGAGCAAAGCTTTCTTGGAAGTCAAACAGTCCTGAAACTGCCTTAGGAGGTAAATCAAAGATAACAGAGGAAAATTCTTTGGCTCCATCCAGGCAGACTGTCATGCATTTCAAAGGCTGCATTCCTTGTGTTTATCCAGCTGATAAGAATAGAAGGGCGTATGCGAGCAGCTCTGTTCCATCAACCTGGTCTAGCCTGAGGCTGGCGTGCTTGTCAGTGGAGGGGAGCAAACAGCTGCTGTGGATGGAGATTGGCAGGATCTGGCATCCCAATCCATGGAGCAGCTGGAGACTGGACAACATGAAAGTGATTTTTCCTGTAGGAACAGTCTGGCCGGGTTTCACTCAAATGTGCAGGGGAAGAGGAGGAAGCTCATTTTCAGACGTTTCTCTTTTTTTCTACATCTGTTTCAGGTCCATCATGGAAATATTTTTCATTGCCTGGGGAACAGAAATCAAATTGTGGTGCCCTGCTGTTTTGGGTCCCTTTGGTCATGATATTGATCTGCCTAGGAGGCTTGGGCATAACTCATGGACGCTTCCATAGGATAGCATCCCTAGGTCTCTGATTTGGATCAGTTTCTGCTTCCCCACCTCCACCCCTTGGTTTAAAAAGATTGATTGATTGATTGATTGATTGATTGATTGATTGATTACTTGATTGTATTTCTCTGGAATGAGGTTCCTCCCAAGATTCAGACGGCCTCACCCTACTGGTATTTTGAAGATGTGGCTCTTTGCCTAGGCCTTTGGCGAGGATGACCCTTTCTTCCTTTCCCTTGTTTTCTTTGCCATCTTTGTATTTTGTGCTGTTTTTGAGTTTTTGTATTGTTCTTTGTTTTGAAATGTTTTTAACAATTATAAAGAATTGCTGGGAGTCAGGTGGCATATCAATTTAATGATTGATTGATTGATTGATTGATTGATTGAATTAATATGGCTGCCCAACTCAAACAGTGTGACTCTGGGCAGCTTACAGGAAACAGCCAAGATGATGATGATGATGATGATAGTAATAGTAATAAATGATTCTTTATTATTCACATTCATACTCTCTCCCAGTGGGAACTTACTTATCCCAGCCCAAATGCTCAGGGGAATAGCCACATTTTTAAGGCCTTTAGGGGAACTGAACATTGATAAGCAGTTCATTCCAAAGGGCAAACACTGCTACAGAAATATTGAAATGCATTATAAGAATTGACTGATAATTATTAATAATGTCTTATTTATTCATCACCTTACAATCTGCCCTCTCTTCAGAGATCTCAGAACAGCGCACTTCAGAAATCAGAATCTGCAATGGCTGTGGCCCCAAAACCTCTAATCAGCTCTAGTCAGTAGATATTCAAGCTTGGGTTTCTATTACACAAAGGAGAAATTCACAACCTGAAGCCTTAGGGTCTACACAAAGTCATGAAAAGCTTTGGTGAAGCCTCCAGAAATTTCCAGAAGTGTTGCCAAATTTATTTTTTTAATGGGGAACCAGGGAAGGAAGTATGAAGCACATGACTGGAGATCAACCTTACTAATTTAATTTAATTTTAAATATATGTAAATGAAATGAAATGAAGTTTAGTTTTTATTCTGGCCTCATCAACCACTATTTGGAGGGCACTGTTTGGCATGTTACTACGGCCATGTGGTCCTTCTGATCTAGAGCTTAGTTTCTTGGCTTTGTAGACATTGCTGGACTACATCTTACAGCATTTTTCACTGCCGGTTGTGTTCAACAACATCTCGGAATCGACATATTTTCTCCCGTTCCTGCTCTAGGATGTCATTCTGCTGGAATAGCAGATGCAGAACATGTGGCCCCCCAAGTATTGCTGATTTAGAACTCACAGCAGCCCAGCCATCATCATTCAGCTATTTCTGGAAAAAAAACAGGTTCCTCAACTCTCTACCAAACAGTACTGATTCTCACCTGGAGCATCCTGGTCTTAATTCACTGAAAATCCTCATATTTCTCTCTTTCAAGCCATGTCATAGATTTGCACATTGCATGCCTCTTTCGTATTCCAGTTATTTGACCAGGAAGATCCCTGTTGTCATAATGTGTAATCTCCTTGTGTTCTTTTGCTGTAGGTTCCGAGAAAGACTCTTTGTACAAACTGGAAGAGAAGAATAACTCCAGCGATATCTCAGTAAGCACAAGTACTGTTCTTATCCTCCAGTTCCAAAATTGTGGACCATTGCTTCTGCTCAGTTCCGTGCCCAGGACCTAGTTTTACTACATTTTCATCTTTGCATGGAACGGCAGAATACATTGGAGCTGAATCATTGCCTTCACCTTAAATCAAATATGTCATGGTGATGATGTAGATGACACAATTATGTTAATTGTGTAATAATGTCCTTATGAACATGATGTAAATCACAGTGGACTTTGGTCTGCTTCATGCCAAGTCTGTTGCATCGAGATCTGAAAAATTGAGAGTTTGCTATATAATAATATTATACAATATCATAGTAAAATAATACGAATGCAAGATTTTGCAAAAGATGAAAAGAGAAAATGGGTATTCTTTTCAGAGGGTGGCCTATTACCTCCAATGTTCTCAAAATATTTTAAACCAAAGGCCTTTTGTTTCATCTCTCATTTGCAAAATGCTATCGTGGGAACAAGCTTGAAATAAGATATATAGAAAATTTACTACCTTTACAAGGACCTCTGCTGACAGTTGAGCTGGGCTACAGCTAGAATAGAAGGCCTGCCTTGTGCCAAAGTTGCTTCCTAGCACTGGAGAAACTGAATGGAAAGCAACATAGAAGAAAACAGATTTCAGAATAACAGCTTCATTATTACTCGGACCCCAGTGCTGTTTCCTCTTTTGCCCTGGTTCATTTCTCCAGAGTTTCCAAGAAAAGGTTGCATGCTTGTTCTTAAGATAAATGGTCTGTACAATGTTCCATTTACAATGGAATGTACAATCTTCCATTTATGTGCTATTTGAGAATCTTTTGAAAAACTAGAATCTTATTTTTGCAAATAATGTGGTCCTGTAAAGAGAGATGTTCCCTTCATTTCACAAAAGGGTAACAGTCCTGTCAGGTCCCAGTCATGGCTATACTTTCTGACATTTATCCTGCACAAAGATTCAGATATTGAATTTGTTCAGAACTAGAATTCTAAACTTGGAATTAACTGTGTTACACATATGTCTATCCCGATGTAACTCCAAATAACAGCCATACCCTTTTACAGCATTTCACATCTGCAAAAACCCTCTCTCATTTCTCTGGCTGTAAAGGAGATGGGAGGAGAATTGTACTTTCTGACTTGCAAGGTTCTGTTCATGTAACCTTAGAATAAAGTAGAATTAACTGATTTGGTCATGTTTCCTGTCTGGTCTACCTGGGAAGGCTGACATACACACGGTCACTAGAAGTCTTTTGTATGGCTTCATAACTTTCCTACAGTAAAACTCTTTAACAGAAGTTTCTTAGGTTTTGTAGGTCTGTTTAGTTGGTGGTCTGCCAGGAGAAGCCTGGTGGAACTTAGAAGGGGTTGGTTGTATCCTGTGGTGACTCAGTCCTTCTTTCTACAGAGCAACCCTGAACTGTGTCCTATGGAAAAGGCTCCTGGAAGTGCACCAGCCAGCACAACAGGAGGGGCTGAAAGCCCCCTGGATGCCATTTGCCTCAGTGAATCTGATAAGATGGCTGTTCTGACTCTGATCAGAGAAGAGGTAACAGCCTGATGATGGAATGTGGTCTGGATGTTAGTAATTTGGGGGCTTTTCTCTTGGAGTGTGCAAAATTTTCAAGAGGTGCTCTGTCAAGGGACAAGTGAAGGGCCTCTCTTTTTAAGGGAAAACTTGTGTTCTTTCAGAGGCTAACATGGCTGTTTTGAAGGTTGTCCCCTGCTCCCTCTATGCCTGTATGAATGCACAGCACCTTTGCTCTGCTTCAGTGGCCAGAGGGTCACAACTGGCCTTTAATTGCAGGTTGGGACAAAAATGGAAATGGGTTTAACCTAATCAGTTTCATTCAGTTCATTAAATATTACTAATTATTCCTGGTGAATTTAATGACTTAGCTTTTTGGAGGGTAGCAAAGGCTGGAGAGGAGAGTTGCATGCAGTCCAAGGGCTGCAATTGGGGTATATTTGGCCCAGAATAGAAACTCCTTGGATTGTCAAGTCATTCATAACCTTTGAATTGTTTGGGGCTGACATAAATGTTTCTGTAACATTGCCAGAGTCCTTTAGGATTGGGGTAGGTAATACATCTTACAAATATGCTAGAAACCTGACCTCCTGCTCCACCATGACCTGTAGAATTAGAATTTTCTGCCTGCCTGTTTCCTTATTTCAAACTTCCTACTTCACTTTGATCTCTGGGAGAATTGCTCCTCAGATCTGGGCCATAGGTCAGGTCTATCCTTGAGGACTGAAGGCTGATGTCAACATTAGCCATACATTTCAAAACTATTAGCGGTGTGATACTAATGGAGCCTGGCCCCATCAGCTATCTCCCAGTTTTAACCAAAGGTTACTTATACTGTTCTGTTGATACTTTTAATTAAGAAAAGTCCTCTTGTAACCAGGGGAGGAAACATCTCATCATCTGACAGGACTTTCCCTAGATGTATCAGCCCATAACTTACATCACTTCTAGATAACCCGGAAAGATAAAAATGTGTAGCCCAGCTTATTTACAAGGCATGTATCTCTTGAGAACATCCAACTAAGCCTCAGACAAAGTCCACAGGTGCATTTGCATGTGAGAAACTTGAAGTACCACTGCCCCACTGCGCATAGTGTGGTCTCTTCCCCTCCCCTTCCCTCCTGACAGCTTCACCACATTTCTTTCAGAGGTGAGAGAACTGCCTTCAGCAGAACTAACAGTTGCATTTTGTATTCATGCCTTTTAGATTATATCTAAGGAAATTGAAGCCAACGAATGGAAGAGAAAATATGAAGGAAGTCGGCAGGAAGTTTTGGAAATGAGGTAAAACAAGAGCAGCGCTAATTCCATATGGTTTCGGATTGTTTACAAGTGTGCAGCTGTAGATCACTACATGAAGTTTCCAGAGAGGAAGACTCAAGTTAATTGTCACCGAATCAATAGCGACTATTCACCAAATTAAGGAATTTGCAATATAATCAGTTGCCATCAGTTACATTAACCTGTAATTTGAAGGCTGCCATGACACTGAAAAATCTGGGCTTTACAATCTGATAGCAAAAACACCACCTCTTCAGGATAATGTATTATGAATTGAAGACTTTGAGGCTGTTTTCCACATAGATAAATATAGAGACAGTGAAACAAGGAGTAAGATCTTCAACCGGCACTGGCACTATCTAGAATCTTTGCACTTGCAAGATTTGATGTGTCTCCTATTGATCATTATTATTGGTGTACTGAAAGAGTTTGCACAAAGTTATTTTTAAGAGGCAAAAGGCTCTCTGAATGTCTGCTCTTGGCTATTCCTCACGTGGAGCACATCTAGAGACTGTGATGGCTCACTTGTCAACCTTAAAATCATATATAAAATAAATCCAGTATTCAGCCCCCACAAAGGTGATTTAACAACAGGGCATATCTATGGAAGGAAAAGAATATAACTGGATACACTATTGAGGGTTGATTTCCATGATTTTGGATGCTTCAATCCTGTGTTGGCCACTAAGAAAAAAGATAAGGAGATCCCAAATCAGCCCCAAAATTATGTTGGAAGAACTTGGGCAGTCACAGTCAATGTGACCCCTCTCACAAGATTCCTGTAAGAAGGAAACTGAGGAAACACCTTTCTTTTGAAAGGAAGAGGTACAAAATTAGACAAATAGGTGAATCAAATCCACCACAGTATACCAGCCTGCTTTGGTGTCATGATTTGAAGGCCAAGCCTGTTGATAGTGAAGCAGGTACACCTGTAATAATTCTTAAATAACCTTTACATGCATTTGATTATGGAAGCTATCTGTAAGGGAAAGACAACAGGATTTGATGTTTGACATTCCTTTTCCAATCTGGTGCCTCTTCTGATATGGTGGGTTAGAACTTCTAGAACTGGCATGTCCAGTCATCTAGCAGCAGGGCAATGAAGCTGGCCTACCTAGGAATATATTGAAAAGAAATGGCTGGAAAGGAGAAGATGCCCAAAGCATCTGGGTTTACTGGAGAAGGAAAGGATGAACAACACTTCTGTTTCTCATATCTTTACTTCTGCCTCCTCTTTAGGAAGATTGTGGCTGAATATGAGAAGACAATTGCGCAGATGATAGGTAAGCAACTGCCAAGTGCCAAATATTCACCTGAAAATTAGTGGGAGGAACAAAATAAGGAAGTCAGCATGTTCAAGTTCACACCTGCTTGCAAACATTCAGCCCGATAGTTATTTTAGAGCTCTTTCTTGTGCTTATAGAGTTTCACCTCTTTTTTCCTCTAGTCCATGATGTGCGGAAAGTGGAAAGAGACCTATCACTATATATACTTGTGATCCCTTGGCTGTGGATTATGTAGGTGGACTAGAGATAGGAGAGAGCTAAGAGTGGGAAATGGTGGGATGGAGGAGAACCATCTGCTCCAATCAAAGGTAGAGGGTTTTTTAAAAGTATGATTTAAGAACCGTTCCTATGACTTGAGTGCATGACTCAAGCTTTTCAGGTGGTAGCCTGGATTTTGTTTTATCAGCACTGTTAGAACTTGAAGGAAGGGCTAAATCTATAGCTTGTAAATATACATTGCAAGTTTCCCAACCCTTTCTGTCAAATATTAGTGTGGGGCGTTAAGCTTCCAGAGGAACCACACTTAATTGCTTTTAATTGTGAAGATACAATTGGAAGTGTATGAGTGACGCCTATTGAAATCTCAGAGTTGATTTGCTGAAGATTTTCCGTAGGACCCCAGTCCTGTAAGGAGCCCTGCTCTTTTCCATAAATGGCAGAAATATTTCTGAATATTCAAAAATGTTCCAAACTGAATTCTATAAATCGATGATTTGTTCTTATTTTGGGGAGCTGATTTTTTTCCAGTGCTTCTAGTACATACGATCTGTACTTGGAATGCTCATATTTGTAACAGAAAATATATTCTCTGCTCTCTCAATCTGTTGCTCATAGTATAGCTACTCTCTTTGATGGAAAGGTTTCTAGAGATGGTTACTTTTATCTTTAGCTAATGGCAAAATGCTGAGTCTGAAAAGATTTTGTAGGCCTTGCAGTTTGGACAAAACGTTTTCAGCAACTCAGCTAAAACTTGTCTTCGTCCCCCACTCTTTATATGGGCCTCTCAGATTGTGGAATTAAAGTGGGAGAAATTCCTAGCTTGCGGATGAACAAGCTAGAGCCCCAGCATCCCATTTGCAGCCCCCCACTCCCCAAATGTCCCTTTTCTCCCTGTGGGGGGTGTTAATGGGTGAAACGGGTACCTTAATTCTTGCAAAGGCTGGAAGCCCCAGTTGCATTCCTTAGAAACCTGAAATTCCCTGAACAAGCAACCTAATTTTTTTCTGTTTTGAGGGTGGTTTGATAGGTAAAATCCGTCTCTTTCCCAAGACAGCCACCAGATGTGGTGGATTTCCACTTCCAGAATTCTCAGCAATAGTCATGTAGATATACAAAGTAGGGAGTTGAAGTCCACACATCTGGACGGTCCCCACATTTTGGAAGGCTGGCTTTAAATAGATACTTTGCCTCTTAAAAAACCCCAAAACCCCCAATAGGAAAATACAAACAGCTAAATATGTTGGCTCCACTCACTCTAGTGGCATCATGTTCCCTGCAACCCATAAAGGAAAGCGCACCCTGAAGCTGAACGAGGTTGCTCTCTTCTGCCCTACTTGATATCTGTTAGCTATAGGCCTGTCGAGTTAGAGGTATCATTCTCTTTTGCCTTTGAATTCACAGAGGATGAACAGAGAACCAACATGGCATCTCAGAAGAGTCTCCAACAGCTGACAATGGAGAAAGAACAAGCCTTGTCTGACCTGAATTCGGTGGAGAGGTCTCTGTCCGATCTATTCAGGAGATATGAGAACCTGAAGGGAGTCCTGGAAGGTTTCAAGAAGGTCCTTTTTTTTTGTTTAAAAGTCCCTTTTTCCTCCTTCCTTGTTAGCCTGAGACCTGGGGTTTTCCTTCACTGAAGGCCATGGGTGCACAATTTAAGGATCCCCAGTGTGTTGATTGCAGCACTAGAGTTCTTCTAAAACCCTCTGTCAACATGTTGTTTTTAATGTGACAGAAGCATAGAAATGTGGAGAGTAATCACATTAGGTGCTCTTAACAAATTTAATTGAATTTGAAGTAAGTTTTAATTGCATGAGATCAAATGTAGGTTTTGTACCAGTCCTCTTTTTTGCTCTGTCCTGGCCCTGTCTACCTTCTGGAGACTGCCCATATGAACACTGTTCTCTGGAGTTACCAAGATGCAGTCATGGTCTTGATGGAGAGGAATTGTGGTTCTGTGCTAAAACGTTAGCTTTGCTTGCTTGCTTCTTCTGCTATGTCAGCCAGGTGATGGGCAATGGGAAGGATCTCTGCCAAAGAAGTTCTATCTGTTGGAAGAATCAGTATTAGATAATATAGAACAGATAGGCTGGGTTCACACATCACTCCACTCCAAGGTTTATCAAAATATGGTCCGTAGAATAAACAAAGTTGGATTCATCCATAGAATGTGCTATGCCAAAACAAATCACACTGTCACTACCTGGAATATGTCCATCCCACCTCTAACTGATGGTGCGAGGACTTCTGGTGTTCCTCCAACCCTAAGGAGAATGGCTGTAGATCTGGAATGAAACATATCTCTGTATATAAGACCCCATGTTCTGCTTCCTGAATCATTGGTTAAAGGTCCTCAAGTAGAACTTGCGAGGGGCAGGTTGGAATTCTGTAGTAACCCCAAAATGTGATTTGTTGGCTTTTTGCAGTGGGTGCATCCAAGCATTGTGGTTTCTAAACCATGATACATAGCCAGGTCAGGGGTGAACATGTCTTGTCAACTTAAGGACCATACTGACTTTGGGACATGTTGAGGGCAGCACTTGAAAAGTTGGCAGGGCTAGGGCCCAGTTTAGGAAGATATTTTTTTTAAGGGAGAAAAATGGGATGTTAAAGGAGATTGTATAATGTGAAGGGGTAAAACAGTTACCTTATGCTTCTTTAAGGCTTAAGGAATCTATTTTGCCCCTTAAACCCTCTAAATCTCTTCAGAATTAAAACTTTTGGCTTCACTGTGGATGGGGTCTAGGGACCCCAAAAAGATTCCTGACAGGCCACAAATAGCCTCTGGGTGCCGCTTCATAGAATCATCAGGTTGGGAGGGACGTTGAAGGTTGTCTAGTCCAACCTCCTGCCCAGAACTAGAATCCTCAGACCATCCCACACAAGTGGCTGTGCACGTTCTGCAGTTCTGCTTCAAATGTTACGTCAGTTGTGGTGCATTCAGTAAACTCTGTATAATAAAACCATAACTTAACCTAACGTGTCAACCCCAGACACCTCTGAGTGATACTTTTGTATTTACTTCCTGAAATAATAATTAGCAACTGTGGAAATGTAGACATATAAAGCTGTTTAGTTTCAGATCCTGCAGAAGGACAAAGAAGTTATCTGGTTTTCCTCCATTTTTAAAAATGATTAGGGTTTTTAAAAAAATTATAACTGTTTTTAAATGAACTGCTTAAGGTTCTCGTAATGTCCTTCTGAACTGCATCTCCGGCAACTTTCTGATGATCAAGAGATGCAGGTTTTTTAAAAAAAATAAGATATGTGATACACATCTGAGGTTTTTCTTTCCTCTGACTTTTTTCTTCTAGAATGAAGAGGCGTTGAAGAAGTGCGCCCAGGACTACCTCAATCGGGTCAAGCAAGAGGAACAGCGCTATCAGGCCTTGAAAATCCATGCAGAGGAGAAGTTAGATAAGTAAGCCCCATAAGGACAGTTTCCCTGCATCACCCCAATCCAGAATAGAATACGACATGCAAAAAAGGAGCTGTGGAAGTTTCAGATTTGCATGCCTCCCCCTGGACATGACTCTTCTTCTCCTATGACCCAGAGGAGAAAAGAGCCAGAATTCAGTGGTTTGATGTTACATGGGAACAGGGAATCGGGATGTTCAATAAATCACAGAACTTTTCTTTTTACATCCCCCCTCTCTCTTTTGCCCCTGTGCCCCCTCCCCTTTGTTCTAGAGCCAATGAAGAAATTGCTCAGGTGCGTACTAAGGCCAAAGCTGAGAGCGCAGCTCTTCATGCCGGACTCCGGAAAGAACAAATGAGGGTCGAGTCTCTTGAAAGGACCCTCCAGCAGAAGGTGATTCCCCATCATCCCCCTATGATCTCTTTCTCTACTTCACTTGCTTTCCCTGCTGGAGAAAATTGTCTAAAATTCACTCTACATTTGTCCTGGAATTGGATCAAGGTGATGACTTTTATAGTTCAGAATATTCAGCCTTGATGGGGCTGTACCACCTCAGGCACACCTAGGGGGTTGAATCACTCAACCTTTCCCTTGATGTTGCTAGCTTTTGTTGTGTGTTTGTGTTGTTATGTCTAGCAAATGAATTAAACCTCAAAAGTTCAAAAGTTATTTATGAAAACACATCATAAGAAAGTACCCAAACAACTGAATAGCAACACAAACATATTTGTTAAAGGCCCTTGGGAATAAAAATATTTTTGCCTCCTGGCAGAAAGATAACAGAGAGGGAATCTGCCTGACCATCTAAGGCAGTGTTTCTCAGCCTTGGCAACTTGAAGATGTGTGGACTTCAACTCCCAGAATTCCCCAGCCAGCGTGGGAGTTGAAGTCCACACATCTTCAAGCTGCCAAGGTTGAGAAACACTGATCTAAGGAGAGGAGGTTTCAAAACCAAGGATCTACCACCAGGAAGATCCAGCCATGCATTCCCATCAAACATCTTTCTGATGATCATGAGCTTAAGAGAAGGCTTTTCCCCCAGACCTTAAAAGCCTGGGTTAGAGTCAGAAGCCATTTCAGCAATACAGAGCAGGTGCGAAACCTACACACTGTGATTTTAGAAGTTGTAAGTAGACAAATGTAGGAGAGTATGGAGCTAACCTTGAAGAAGGAATGCAAGAACAGTTAGGTAAACATAAATTTAGCCCCGGGAATGAAGAACATGTGAGAAAGAAACTCAAGATAAGCCCACCTTGATTCTCTTTGGTATAAGAGGGAAATTGTGTCAAGCTTTCACTTTTCTATTATACCCTATGACGAGAGAGTTCCAGTAGTCCTTGTGTTGTCTCTTTCTTGACCTGATCTACCTCAAAGAGCTGACAATTTGGAAAGCAACACATTTGTAATGTGTCCTATATGGCCACAGTGACAAATGCCTTATGACCCATTCTGATTGTATTATGTTGTACCTAAGGCTATCTATGGTGTTGGAAACTTAGCTGATTTAGAATGCAGCAGATCTTCTGACTGATTTTGGGACAGAATGATTCTCTTGATGAAACAGGTCTAGCAGCTACTGGACTTTTTCTAGACACAATTCAAAGTGCTGGTCATCATTAGTGCTGTGCAGAAATTTCCCCCTGCTTTTCTTTCAGTTCCCATTCCATTTGTTTTTCTTGGGTTTTAAGCATAAGCTACCTGGATGAAAAAATAGTGGGTAAAAAGGGCTTCTGAATGCCTTTCAGCCAACTTCCACTGAAACCCTATTTTATGTCAGCTTTAGAGAAAAGGATTGTATAAGAATTCCTTACTTAAATGGTTAAGAAACTTTTGCCTACAGTATTTCTTGGGGAATGTAGTTGGGAAGCAGATGAGAGCTGCTTTGGTTTCTGAATCACCGCTGGGTCACTATATTTTTCATCTGCACTTCCTGTTTTCTTGTGACGCATGAATAAATACAAAGCACCGCATGCTGTCTTTAAAATGCAATCAAAATACTTCAGTGCAGAGTTTAATAATTGCAGACAACTGAGGAGTTTGAAAGGTCATCTTCATGGAACGAAGCTGCAGAAGAAGTCTCACAACTCTCTGCCTAAATGAAGGCTTTAAATAAAATATTGATTAAACAGAAACAAAATTTAAATTTAAAAATACAAGATTATCCTCATCTTCCCAGCTATGTCAGTTCACACTGAAAACTGAGCTCCAGAAAATTTGGAAATTAGACCAGCCTCCCCCCCCCCAGTTATCAAAGATGGAGACTGGGCCTCCACAGATTTTTTTTTTTCTTGCAAGTTACTTCTTTGTGTCTCATTCAAAGGTGATGGTGGGAAACATGTTGCAGAACCAGTTCTGAGCTTTGAGAACACTCCCACCACGTACAGTAGCGCTAGACTGGGGACATAAATAATTTGGCTGCATTTTGTACACTGTATGTTGAGGAGAACTCACATCAGGAGAATGGGTTGGACTGGATGTCATGCGCTATGGGAGTGATACTGGTTTGCACCATCAGAGAAGGTTCTGGGTAATCAGCACTTCACTTCTAGCTTTATTTGCCTTATTTGTTTGTTTGTTTGTTTATTTTCCAGAACCAGGAAATTGAAGAACTGACAAAGATCTGTGATGAGCTGATTGCCAAGCTAGGAAAGACTGACTGATGACCCAATGTTATCATCTGGGGCGCCACACTTGGTTTCTTCCTGCTGTCTGTCTCTATCTTCCAGCAAACATCTTGCCTTATTTTTCCAGAAATAATCTTTTCCCCCTTCACGGCAGCAAGAAAAAGCACATGCTTCTGTATCAAAGAACTACCACCTGCAAGAGGAGTGAAAAATGCCCTATTTGTACTCATTTCCTGCAGTGTAGTTTAGACCTTCCTGCCTGTTCAGTGTTTGCAGGCTGTCCTGGCTGCATGAAGCCAACAGATAGACGCAGGACACGTGTTAGAGATGTTGATAGCTTTGCACAGAAGAGTTTCTGCACTTGGTTGACGCCTTGGCCCACAGAAGCTGCTGCATCGGTGCCTCAAGGACAGTCACCTAAGGAAAGAGCAGCGTTGCAGATACTTCAGTCTGAAGGCCAGAAAGTGAAATTGCAGCTTAATTGAATCGATGTTCTCCTGCATGCACTAGTATCATCCCAACAAAGGCACGAGTGGAATACAACAAGGGACAAAGCTAATGTAGATGCCACTGTTCCTCAAGGGAAGATGCCCAGATTCCAGATGAAAATTGATTGGCTTTCCCGGGAGCATGGCATCTTTGCAAATTGCAGTCAGCAACAAAGAAAAGAAACCCTCCCTCTCTTGATCATCAACACAGATAATGGGCTTGAGGCACATGGTGTCGGAAGCTTTGTAGATTTGAAAGTATGGGCCGTGATCAATCAGTAAGCCCAAAGGCAGCCTTCTTAGACCCGAGGGGCCACGAGATGTGTGGATTTTGAGCTTAACAGTATTCCCAGCAATGGTCCTGCCAGCTGAGGGAGTCTTGGATGCTGGAGTCTGCCCATCTGAAAAGATGGGGAAGGTTAATATAAGGTCCGCAAGTCTCTTAAAGAAGTATGGCCAGCTAGTTTTCGATTTGTCTTTCTGTTAGTGCACTTTAAAGCCATGGCCAGAGTGTAGTGATCCACAGTCCACCAGAAGAGGGCATGCACAAAGTGAACTTGGAGTGAAGGCTCTTCCAAAATAGTAAGAGCAGCTGTTACAAATCCCCAGATACACACACACACACACACACACACACACCATTCACACCATTCCTTGTCTTAGCAGTTTTCTCTGCTGCACAAGGAACGGAATGGAGTACAATGGAAAGCAAGTGAAGAAATAGAAGTCAAACTTCCTTGCACCAAGTTCTGATGGCTGAAGCTCCTTCCCATGCCTCATAGAGGTTTCCTGAGAATTTGATATAATTTCAAATCTAAAATGACTTGCAAAAAACATTCCCCACTCCTTGCAGTTGAGATAACTGAAATGGAGATCTGTCTAGGAACCGCAATTGTCCTGGCAAGTTTTGTGGTGACCACAAATGTTTATCAGACAGATTCCTGCCTTTCAGCATTCAGGCCCAAGACCTTTTCACATTTCCCCCCTTTTTGGTGACCCACTGAACCACTGTGATTAGTTCAGTGAGGGATGCTCAAAAATTCATCCTTCAAGAGGCCCCAAGTTGCCCCAGTCCAGATGTTGAAGCTGCCATGCCCAGAATTGAGAATCGTAATTGTAGCACACCTGAAAGGTGCCAATTTGAGGTGGCAGGTGTGAACATTTCTGGTACCATGTTGGCACTGGCTTCTTGCATACTCTGGCTGTATCAAGTCAACAGGGGAGATTTTTCTCTGCCTGCAGATTCAAGGCTTGCAATGATCAGCTTTTGAAATTCGTAGCACAGTTCTGCATGCAGTCTTTCTGTAGAAAGGGAGTTCCAGAGATCAAGCCATGCTATGGATTGTTGGCTTTGCTTCTAAAGAAGCCATCATGTGTGGAGAGAAGCTGCATAAGGAGGGGGACTGCATTTTGGGGGGCTACCCAAATGATCCATGCCTCCGCCTTGCAACCTCCCAAACATGTTGCAAGGGTTTTGTGCTACTTTTTCCAAGCTGTTGCTCTCCAGAAGTGTTGTGTGACAATTTCCACTATTCCCAGCCAGTGCTAGCTGGAGATGACTGGAATTGTGGTGCGACACATCTAGAGAGGATCCAGTAAGAAGCTTCTAGCCTTCAGAGAAGCAGAATGAAATCTCTCTCATCTGACCAATAATGCAAACCCCTCTTTCTGAGGAGGATTGGCGTGCCATTCTGAAGAGGAGCTTCACTTGCAAGCTTCTCTGAAGCCTTTTTCTCTCACTGATGTCTCACATGGTTATCTTTCAGTTGAAACTCCTCCTCTTCTGCACTTTGCTGTCACACATCATTGGTGCACTACCATGCTGCTGCTTCCCAGTGAAATGCTATTGTGGAACAGAGCTGGGATACAATCAAGTGTTTATACTAGGCCAAATTTCTTGGGCCCAGAGCTCTTGAGATCATGGAGTCAGGTGGAAAATTGCTCTAAGGAATGTTACTGAATCCTGAGCTGCTGGGGATAGAGTTGGCTTAACTGCATATCAGACCTGGGTGTGGATCTAGGAGCTCTTGTTGGCATCCTTCTGGCCTATGGAGTAGCATTTGGAAGAGCTGTCTGGCTATCATGGGAGACCTGCTTTCAGTCCCCATAAAACAATCATCCTACAAGTGAGGTGTTGATCACTTTAGCAGGCTGTTTAGTAGCATCCTGCACCTGAATCAAGGATGGAGAGCTTGTGGCCTTCAAGATGTTCAGCTCTGACTTGCATCACCCCCAACTGGCATGGTCAGGAATGATGGGGATTGCATGCAGATGCTGGCCACAGGTTGTCCATCTTTGACTAAAGGAAGGAGGGATCAGAGAAACACAAGGTTTGTCCTGAAAGCACTCCCTGTCTTCTCCTTCCAGAGCTCCATGGTTTAATACCATCCTCCAGCTTTTTGCTGGATGTTCAGTGGTTGCACTTTTGTCTGTGGTGTGTTTTGTGCGGGTGTGTGTCTTCACATGCACACTGTGCCAAATGCTCTCTCGTTTTGTGTGCCTCTCAAGCATGCCACTAAAGGGTGGACAAAGAAGATTCCTAAGGAATGATATTATTAACTATAATATGGTTATTGTAGTTTGTTCAGATATGAAAATTGTGTGTGCGCACATGGGTGTGTATGTGTGTGTACATATGTATATATGTGTGTGTATGTGTGTATATATCTATAGATAGATATATAGATATATAATGGATATAGTTCTATATAGTGCTGGGGTATGGGTGTGTATGTGTGATTGAAATCTGTAGAACTGTTGCACCTCATCTAGCTTTGTGTGGCAAAATGCTACTCAGACTGGCTGCTAATTCTGTCCGTAAAGTCTCCTCCATCTACAGTGATAGCTTCTGCCAATCTCTAAGGTTTTCAAAACTATTTGAAAGAGGAGCACTGCTCTTAAGAATTGCGTGCTTAAAAGCAATACAAGGCGCTGCAGACAACAGACACATTTCCACCAGCACTTGGTTGATCGTGCACTGCTCATACTATGTAGGTGTCACACGAGAGAGGAGCTGCAGGGTTTCTGCAGCAAGCACCCTATTTGTTCCATAATCATTCACGTTGGCTGAAGTCACGCCACCTCACCCTATTCCTGTTTTTGAGCTATCTAAACACCTTAAATAGTTTCTACCACTTAGTTCTGCTGATGGCAGGATAAGCACACAGCTGCAGCCCCATAACTTGCAAGATATATTATAGGTTTAAGATTATCCTCTCGGTGAAAGTGTTCATAGGTATTGTACCCAAGAGATCGCTATCTGTGCCTGGAACTCCAAACTTGAGACGCGAAAGGGAGACGTTTTGATGGCCTCTTCTACATCGCCTTTCCCACCTTGGCCTCTTCCATGTGTCTTGGGATTGTGACTTCCAGAATTACTTAGCCTTCTAGGTTTTGCAGTCCAACATTTCTGAAGGATGCTGTATTACAGAAGGTGATGCTAGAATCTGTATTTACATGTTGGGGGAAGATTTGTGAAGGACATGATATTCTCCAAAATAGTTCACAATAAACCTAGAGCGCAGGTTGTGTCACAAGTATATGTGAGTCAATGTCATGGATTCAATCACATATCAAGGATCAACCCTAGCTTAGGAGGAAAAAAATTCAGATCCCCTGTATTATTTTCTGATATCTGATGCATGGTTGGAGAATCCACTGTAATTCCAGATCAAAATGAATGAGGTTTGTTTCTTTTTGGCTCTAAGCATCTATTTCTCTCTCTTTCTTCCAATCACCTTTTGCACAAAGGAGTTGTCCTACTTCTGTAAAGCAAGTTATTGCTATTTGCCTGGGTACCAAAACTGAGAGCATTAGTCTGTAACAAACTTTCAGTGAAATGTTAGCTTGACTGTTCATTTGGATTCCCTATATCATCTGGTAAAAAGCCCTACAGTGTCTAATCCAGTGTTTCTCAGCCTTATCAACTTTAAGATGTGTGGACTTCAACTCCCAGAATTCCCCAGCCAGCATGGCTGGCTGGGGAATTCTGGGAGTTGAAGTCCATACATCTTAAAGTTGACAAGGTTGAGAAATACTGGTCTAATCTAAGGCATTTTGCAAGCTTTTTTGGGGGGGAGGGTTCCTTTGTACAGAGGGCATACATAACTTGCCAGCTTTACATAAAAAAATAAAATCCCTTTTCTAAGTCAGGTAAATATTTGTAAGAGTTATACTCCCTCCCATAAGATAAAATGATTGTTAATATATTTTTCCCCATCTTCCCCATTGCCTGAATAAAAACAATGTGCTTCCAACTTGGCTATGATATATAATTTTTATATTATTTATTTTTAATACATAGAGACAGACATCTATAGATTTAGATACCTGTATATACAAACTTAGAGTTGTATGCAAAAGCCTAGCAATGTCTACATGATACAAACTTAAACATTACATCTTTCTGCAAATGTGAACACATACTTAAAAGTTATGTTCAATGGTTTACAGTGTTTCAGTGCACATGGCAGATGCAGAAATGTGGATACCCTTTGAGTCAAATGTTTCCAGTGGCCAGTTAAAAATCTTTCTAGTCTTGCTTTTTGAGTTTTTTTTCCCACTCTTCCTTGCAGAACTCTTCTGCTCAAAAATATTCTTGGATCTTCTTTTGCACACTTTATAGTTGAGATCTCCAGAGATTACCAATAATATTCAAATCTGGGAACTGTGAAGGGTATTCAAAAAGGGTGTTGTCCTTCCTATTAATAGTTAAGCTCCATCCGTAGATGCCTTTGAGAAGGAAGAGGAGCTTTTGTGATCCTGCGCATATCTACTGTACTACGCAAAATTAGTGTGAATTCAGCCATTATGTTTTCTAAACCATGATTTATGACTTAGGGTGTTACACAAACCCACTCACTTGTCTACTCAAATCATAGTTAAGCATGGCATGGTCTAAGCATGATGTAAGAACCCCCTCCCCCATTTAAACAATAAGCGCAATAATAACAAAATTCCCCATTTAGGATAGGATTTATTTTTTTTTAAGTGGATTAAGTTTAAGAACTGCAAGTGACACAAGTTCTGTCCAAAAGTTGCTCCTCTCTGTTTTCTGATTCTTCAAATTTAACCCCTTTGGGTAGAAGTTTTATTTGGCAATTCTATCTTGTTGGGCAGTAAAATGGTAAACATGGCAAGAACCTTTGTAAGCCAAATACCGCGTCTTCAAGACAAGGGCACGCCATCCCAAGATCACCAAGGAAGTCAAGAGACATGAATAAGCAGCAATTTCTGAATGAAAACATGTTGCTCATCTACATTCAGAACATTTATGATTACGAAGCTCTGTGTCATGTTTGCTGCTCTCCAGGGACGTTCATCTTTCCCCTCGATAACTCATCATAAGCCAAGTTTAAATTTGCAGATGTGAACATTCTCTGGCAGCTGTTTTCGGGGAGGGGGAGAGACCAGCCAGGCAGCCAGCTGAGTAACCACGTGAGGGCTCTCTTTAGTCAAGAAAGGAAATGCAAGAATATTCCACAGTGCAGGAGAACCAATATGGAAACCAGATTTTCCTGTCAGGCTCCAAGCCTTCAATCTCTGTTTCTGTGATTAAAAAGATGTCATCAGTTTGCTAATTTCTCAGCAACAAACCCCAGGCAAAAGGGCACAATGGTCCCATCTAGGGTTACCCTTTTTTTTTTAATAAAGCAGGAGTCTGGTAGCACTTTTCCAACTCACACATTTTATGAAAAGATACAAGCTGGGGTGAGCCACAGCCTTTAACAAAATGTGTTGGTCGGAAAAGGCGCTACCGGACTCGTGATGTTTTGCTGCCATAGGCTTCACACGGCTCTCCTACAGCATTCACAATTTTTTACAGAATTCGATGCTTCTGTGTCTTTTAAAGATTACTTAATAGGGAGGCTGACAAATATAGTGTGGGGTAGTGGTCAAGGGGTTGAAGTGTTGAATGTGGGGTACTGGGGAGACCCAGGTTCTGGTACTCCTCTCAGCCATGGAGGCCTCTGGGGGACTTTGGACCAGCCCCTCTCCGTCATCCTGAGCGCGACTGTGATGTAGGGGCTGGCTAAGGTGTTGGACTAGGAGTGGGGAGATGAGGTTCAAGCTAAATTTCAGGGGGGGGAAATCACCCTGCTCTTGAGGTTTAGGGGTGGAGATAATGATTACATGACCTACTTGGGGTGCCAGTTGGTGGTCCTTAGTCAAAGGTCACCAGGGATGGCAGTGACCATTTTCAATACTTCCTGGCATCATCCTCGACCCTCTTGTCCCGGATTTAAAAAAAAAAAAGCAGTGGTTGAATCAATTCGGTGCCCGTACGATGAGTTAGAAAAGCTTCCCTTCTCTGCCCCGTTTCCACCCCTAACATGGCCACAAGGGGGTGATGTGTAAAATGAGCAGTAAAGCTCAGAGAAACGCCATGTTTGCAGGGCACTTTCTCAGCCATGGCGGGCAGGCATGTGACGCCGCATGAGTCATGATATCAAGTCATGCCAGTTGTGTGAATGAACATCCTAACATAGTGTAGGTGATGCTGGTGGTTGGTTCTTCCACCCTGCCTGACCTTGACCCAGGACTGTTTGAAGTTAAAATAGAGCCTTCCTACTGCCACAGCTGGATGAGTTATGGTCCTAGCACCAGCTGCTGAGATACACATGTTGCATGAACAGGGTCAACTTAAATTCATACACTCCACTAACTTGTATGATGATTTGCTTGGTTTGGGCTTAGTATCTTGAATGAAGCTAGCCATTCTGGTTTGTAGGACATGCCACCTTTATGTCCTGGCCAGGGGCATCCCCAGCGGAGGGGGCAGTGTCAGAAGACCAGACGGCAGTTGTGTGATGAAAGACCTGCCCCTTTTTTAGGTGCACTACCAAATATTTTAACCCACATGCGCATGCACACACACACACACACACACACACCATTTTTGCTGGAGGTTTATTTTCTTTCAATCAATGTATATATGTCTGCAAGCGGTGGAAAGGAGAAAAAAATACAGGGGAATGGATTATAGTTCAGCAAGAAAAACATAATTAAACAGTCAAATTGATCAGAATCTACTAGCTAGGGGAAAAGGAAGGGGAGGGAAAAATGAACTACTGAAAGTTCCTCTTTATGGTGTGTGTGTGTGTTTCAATATCTCACTTTTCTGTATCTATACCAGGGTTTTTCAAACTTGGCAACTTTAAGATGTGTGGACTTCAACTCCCAGAATTCCCCAGTCTGCTGGGAGTTGAATTCCACACACTTTAGATCAAACACTGATCTGAAGTTTGAAAACCCCTGATCTATACTCTTTATTCTTTACTATCCGCTTGAAGAACATAAAGTGACCATATTTACAATAAAGTTTCATTTTGTTAAGTTGATCAGGGCCTAAGAAGTAATGCTATGTCTTTAATGTTATATAGAATATTAAGTTAGTAAGTGATCGTGTTGATTTCTGACTTCTGGAAATCCATCCACTTAGATATTTGGAAATCAACCTGCTGATAAAAATCACAATTCTTCCTCCCTTCCTCCTTTCCTCCCTTCCAGAATTTCAGTCCCACTTAAAATCTTCTCGGCATGAATGACCTTGACTTCTGCCTCACCAATTTTGTTAGATCCAAGCCAAAGAGAACTGATGGTTGCGTAGCAACTTAGCAAATTGGATCACATGCTCAAGCCACAAAAGAGACTTATGCAAAGATGAGCAGAAAGTGCAGTGTTCAGGAGTATGAATAGTCAAAATCCCCAAACCCACACAGCCTTCTTCTTTTTTTATTTTTATTTTTTTCAGCGGGGTTGTCATCTGTACAGGCAGACTTTAGATGTGCAGAACTCTGGTACAATTGAACAGTGGCAAACAGAGCTTCAAGCAAAGAGGCTGCATGTGGTAAGAAGCGACTAACTTTCCAAGCTCTATAAATAGTTCTGCAGCATAATGTGTGATCTCTTCCTATCTGATGTTGGCAGGGAAAATATGCTTTAAATGAGGATCTCAGGCAGTCACAAGATTTGCAAAAGGCAGCCCACTTCAGATTTTAAAAGTATGGAACATGAGAGTTGCTAGGGGAAAGCAGGAAGTGATTTCTGAAAAAAAAAGAAAAAGAAGCTCAAATGGATATCCTAGAGAACTAAACTTAAGTAAGAATGCTGTGTCTTCCCTGAAAGGGAGGGAAGCTCTTTAGCAGAATTGGGGGGTGGGGGGGTGGAAATGTTCCTGCAAGTACTGATGTTGTAGTTTTGCAAACATAGCAGTTTCAGTTCATTTAATAAACCATGGTTAAACAAACAATTCACTGATGTGTGAATCCAGGCTGGAGTGGAATCCCTGTTCACTGCCATGAACTAATACTTAATCAGCCAGGAAGCTGACTTGAGCTCCAGAAAGAAAACGGGGATATAAACTCATGCAAAACAAGTAGGAACCAGTGGTTGGCAGGAGAATATAACAGCACCCCAAAATAGTTCTGCTTCGATATGGTCAAATGACTAATCGATAAAGTCTACTACTAGTACCCAAAATAGTTGTTCCAACAAATTTGACCCAGGTTATCTCACCCCTATTGCTTGTCATCTATTCTGTCTCACTGCATGCAGGCAGGCATTTCAAAGCCGTTGCAAAAAGTAATGAATGATACAACACAAGTGGTAAGTTTTCAGAGTGTTGAAATTGCTTGGACAATTTCTTCTACTGGCTGCATACAGGTTATTGGGACAGTGGAGTCCTTGGGGTTCTCTGAGCTTGGTTGTTTTCTTGCGAACGTTTCATTACCCGGCTAGGGAACATCTTCAGCTCTAGCGCTGAAGAAGATGTTCCCTAGCCGGGTAATGAAACTTTTTAAAGAAAACAACCAAGCTCAGAGAACCCCAAGGACTCCACAGTTCAGCCCTGAGCATATTGTCTTCTACTGGGACAGACTGGCAAAATCCGTGGGTAGAATAGTGGTCATTCGGCTTACACCCTGGATAACTTTTGTACTTCATGCGACGGCCTCATTTTTGCAATCGGTCTCTGAAGGCAAACGTTCAGAGAAACATTGCATATCGCTCATGCGTCTTTTGCCTCAGGAGCTCCCTCCTCCAGCAGGACAGATTTTTCTAGCTCTTTTTGAGGTCCTCTTGGCATATTGCTCCGTTTGGGATACACTGTCAGGAAGAGCAATCTCCTGCTGGAAAAAGACACAGTTTCAGAGGCCAAATTTTGCCCAGAAATGACTCATCTAGCAACTCAACTTATGCATGGTGTTAAACCAGGTTTGCTAACAGCCACAACGGGTTGAGCTAGACACATAATGCTATGCCATTAGATTTTGGTAAATAAATAATGCCTGGGTGGTGAACTGTAATGACTGAGTTAATACAAATAAAACTTAAGGTGACTTAGTGCGTTCCCAGCATTTGTACTGTACAAAAAAACCCCAAAGGCACTCAGTTCAAGCCAGGATGAAGTCACATGCATCATGATCTCATTGCACAAGTGACATAAATGGCATAATTTACAATCAGGCCACAATGCACATGGAGACTCATGCAAAGGCTTTTAACACTAGGAAAAGTGGCTTGCATGGACAGCATGATTCAAACTTAAATAAAAACTTAGTTCTTCTGCCTTCATATATTTCAAATGGTTCCTCCATTTCCCCGTCAACTTTTTAATTACCTCAAAAGTTCACTTAACTAACGACCTGTCAAATTGCTATTTAAAAGTGGGTAAAATTCCAAACTATAAATTGGTTTAATAAATAAATAAAATAAATAAAGACCATCGCTAATACATAGGGTCAAGATGCCATCTGCCCAGTATACTGCTGCCATTGTGCAGATTTAGAAAATAGTAAATAAGTAAGTAAATACATAAATACTTTTTTTTAACAACATAGGCCTCCCATTTTCAGATATCTCCTCAGTGCAAAAGTATCCATAGATTTTAGTTTGTTCATCAAATAGTTCCTGGAAATTCTGTGTTAATAAATACTACACATTAGGAAATTCTGGGCTAATTTTCCAAGCACTTATGGCGATGGGAACTCTCTAAAAGAGAACCTGAACCTAGGTTTCCCCAGGCTTAGTCCTACGCCCCAATCCCAGCACCACAAGGCTCTTTTGCTCTTAAGTCAAAGGCAATGTTCGCCTAACATTATGACTTAGGTCATAAACAATGGTTTACAAGTCACAACAGTTTGGTGAAAACCAAGCAAGCCTATTATGTCTGTTTGCTGACTTAAACTGGGTCATCACATTAAGCCATGCAATGTTGGTCTTGGCACTGCACATTGTGTCAACCCAGCAGTTGTGATTTATTGCCATTTTCGTCACTTTGAGTGAAGTATGAACCCAGGCAATTGAAATCAATCAACAAAGGTCAACATCCCCTGTGATAGGCTATCCCAGCCAATAAAGATGAAACAATTTGGTCACTCCAGAAACAAATATGCAATCATTTGAACATCCCCATGGGCTGAACTTAACATTACACGTTTCTCTCTCCTACCTGACAGTCATTCCATCTGGCTACTGAATGACTTTCACTTTAGCTAGCTGTACGTTCAGTTGAGTGTTAAGAATGGAAGCCAGAGTTTGATTTTCTCTCTTTTCCTTTTCCCTCCTGACCCTTTCTCCTTGGTGGTTGTGCTTTTAGACTGTCAGCCTGGGGGCATGCTCATCATCTTCCTATTCATTCCTTTATTCAGTGTTAGCCCCCTGCACGTGGTCAAGTCTTGGCAGATTAAAGTTGAGCATTTGTAATAAAATGTCTGTGTATAATCTAACAAAGCAAAAGGTCCAAAAGTTAAGATCCCCTAGTCATATCAAAACATCTAAGTTCTAATCAGAAAGACAAGAAAGAAAGAAAGAAATAGATGGCCATGGTTAGATGACACAACCCCTCTTGAACAATTGTTTTTAATGATTTCCCAAAACCGAGTAAAGTAGGGGCTGCTCAAATTTCATGGGAGAGAGTGTTTCAAAACATCAGCCCCATCACATTGAAGCATCTGTTATTTATAAGTGCTGTGGGGAGGACTTTTCACTTAAAAGCGTGTGTTAAAATGTTTTAAATAAATAAATAATTGGTCAGTGCCTGCTCCAGCATGAAAGCATGCCACATAATTACCTAACTTTCTGTGTTGATTAAGAAATGCAGTATATTGAGACAGGTAACCTGGTGCCCTCCCACCAGATATCTGAACTACATTTCCCATCCATCTTGTTGACTGGTGCCACTAGATGTGCTTTGGCAACACCAGAGTACACCAAGCTCCTTACCCTTCCAGGTTACTGGAAGAAAAGTTGGGATCGAACTGCAGAAAGTTAGTATTGCTCTGTGGAGGGAATTTTTTGAATGATACGAATCTACAAAGGTAATTAGATCTCTGGAACAACTTAACCCTGGAGGGAAGGATGGCCTCACCACTCTGAAGTGTTTTGGAGGGCTGAGAAGACCAAGCTCTCTATTAGGGTTTATGGTGAGAATAGAAGGAATAGAAGATGGCTTCTTCTTCTGCCCAAACAGTGGCATCCTGGGGAGGGGTGGGTGAGATCTGGGGGTGTCTGCAGGGTGTGGTAACAAAGTGAACTTGGCCACTGCAATGGTGCAATTGAAGCTTCATCTGTTTATTATGTGCAACCCACGCTGGCCACCATCTTGACCTTTTTGATCACATTCTGCAGGCACTCCTAGGTAAGATTGTAGGTTTTGTTTCTTTGAGGACTTATTATATGTTTCTGATTTTAAGTGGAGATTTGTAAACTGCTCTGAGCAGACCCAGCTTAGAAATCTTTGGACTAATTAATGATTGCACAGCCAGTCACTTAGCTGGATTCACGCAACATGTGAAACCTTTTGTGAAGTCCACGAGTTGGCACACAGCAGACCAGACTGAAGTGAGATGGGCTTCCAGTCTGCAGCTCAGGCTGTTGAATTAACAGTCATAGCACTACTAAGTTACTGGTCCAGAATCTCCCTGTAGACCTCCAGATTCTGGTTCACCCAGAAACTAAACATTCAGGATTTTCCCCGTCGGTTTGTTTCCCCAGTCTGTAATAGAATTGGAGAAACTGGGATTACAGGGTTTCCCCCATCAGAGGAAACTACCGGAGAATTGTAGAGTGGCCCTGCGTGCTTGAGACTCAGCAGCACATCTCTTGAGTTCAACGCGGCTTGTTTCCAAATAAAAGCGAGGATCTTCAGCCGCGGGGCCGCCGGATTTTTAACCCCAGTGATCTAAGGGAGCCTCGTCAAAGAAAAACGCCTCGGCGGCGGACTCCGAGAAGGCTGCGGCTCCGGGCAGGGCAGCGCCTCTAAGTTTCCGAAGTTGGCAACTCTCGGGGAGGGCCGCGCTCTCGCTAGCGAGGGGTCTCGGCGCGCTGCGGCGAGGCGAGGATGCTCCGGGCCGCCCGGCTGCCCACAAAGGCTCGGGAGTCGGGACCCGGCAGGGCGCTGTTCCAGGAGACCGCCCGTCCAGACCCGCCGCGGCACCCAGTAAGGCGATGGCAAAGGCTTGGCGGGCGCTCCCTGCACTCACATCCGGGGCTGGGTTTGGCTAATGGGAAGCGTAACGAACCCGGAAAAAAGCCGCGGTCGGCGCGATCCCCCGGGGCCGGCCGGAGCCGCGCGCATCCCTCCAGGCTGGACGGCGCCCCGATCTCCTCGGCCATGGTCGTGGCCCGCCGGCTGGAGCCTCCACGCCGGCCAGAAACGCCGCAGGGCGGTGAGTCTGAACGCCGGCGCTCGGTCGGCGGGGCCGGAGGAGCCGCCCGGCGGGCTGGAGAGCCTTGCGCCGGGGACCGCGGGCTGGCGGGGAAGGCTGGGAGCCCCGTGGGACCGCGACGCTGGGGAGGCGGCTGCCCTTTCCGGGGAGGGAGGGACCGAGTGGATGCCCTTGTCGGGCGGGATGGCTTTGCGTGCTGCGCGCCCGAACACACCCACCCACGTACGGGCTGGAGCGTCAGGCGCACCGCTGGAGGATGTGAAGGTGGCGCAACGGGTCGGAAGCCGCGAAGGGCCCGGGGAGAGGAGGATGAGCGCCTTCCCTTCCCTCCCGGGGCTTCGGAACGGTGGGTGTGAGCGGAGCCGGCGGTTCCAGGGCGGGGTGAAGGCGGCGGCTCCGGTCGGGGCTTTCCAACCCGCGAAGAAACCCCAACAGGTCCGGGACGCCCTCGCGTTTGCCCCCAGGGAAGCGGGCGCAGGGTCGGGGCTCGCGTTGGAAAAGTTCCGTCTGAGCCAGCTTCTCTCCTTTCCTTCCAAGCGCCTGTTTCTAGAGGGGCCCAGGAAATTGCCCCAGGTTCAGAGGGACTGGCGGCCAAGCGGATCCGCAGAGGGTACCGGTGTGTGGCCTTACTTCTCTTCCACTCCACTTTTCCAGCCGATCCGTGGTACGTTTGTGCTCGCAAGTGGATCAGTAGGTCCTTTGCCTGAACTCTGAAACCAGGGCCTTGTGATCCGTTTAGGAACAGGGAGCCTCCAGCCTGGGGTTGTATCTGGCCTTTGGGAGCTGAAATGCCTACAGTTCCCTGCTGGTTTGGGGCATAACTCAGCTTTCTCCTTTCATGGTGTATCTCAGGTAGAGCTAGCAAAAGCACGAACCAGATATGATCTGCTTCTCTGGGAGGTATCAGGTGCAAAAGAGGTACAAACGTGCCAGATTGTGAGGCCAAAGAGGCTGCTGGCCTACTTTCCAAGACTGTTGTGTTTTTCTTGAAGCGAAACTTGCTGTCCTTTGAGTAGGCTCCATATATTCTATTGATGCAAGAGAACACGTGTATTAGGTATATAAAAATGTTGCCTTCAGGATGCTGTGCAAGTAGCTGAATTGGGTTGCCGGAATTCAAGCTGATGTGCAGGCTGATAAAAAAAGTGGGTCACAAAAGCAGCTGACATGAATGCTGACATTCATATGGTACAATGAAGAGGCGGGTCCTCAAATGCACGCTTGAGCCAAAAGTGGGCCCTTTGGTCTGAAAGGTTTAAATGCAATATGGTTAGCTAGGATTAACTAGCGTTGTTCACTTAACCCAGTTGATGGGCTCCCTAGGTTGTATGACCAATCGATCCATATTCGAAGTTGGTATGTCTCAAGCTTGGCAACTTTAAGATGGGTGGACTCCAACTCCCAGAATTCCCCAGCCAGCCATGCTGGCTAGGGAATTCTGGGAGTTGAAGTCCACCCATCTTAAAATTGCCAAGGTTGAGGAATCGTGCTCTAAGTACACAGGCAAGGTTCACAGACATGCTAATCTACCAGTGGTTGACTTTTCAGGTTTGCAAAGACAAAGAGAGCAGTCAAGGCCTGTGGTCTGCTAAGCAAGGGCTGAGCTCCTGAGAAACAGCCCTTCTCTGCCTCCTAATAAGTATTTGGGTAGAGAAGAACAAGCAATACAATTAGGATTTGAACAACGACTGCAGCTATAGCGGCTGAGCGGGCTGCCTTGCAACGTGTGGGAATGAAAGAGTTACTCCTTGGCCCCACTCCTTTCTCCTCGGCTTCCCTGCGGTCTGTGGGCTGGACAGAGCAGAAGACATAGGAGTTGTTCTTCCTAGCTCCATAGAGGAAGAGCAGTCTATAAGGGCTGGGGCCAAACCTGCAATGGGGTCTGTATAGGAATGGATTCTCTTCCTGGAAGGAATGTCCTCTCCCCATCTGGATACAGATCACAAAGTTCAAACCCTGGGTTGGGACTGGGGTTCAGATGGGGGTCCCTCCTAGGCCTGCCCTTTATATTTCCAGCAGAAAGAGAATCTCTTTGAGCCAATTCATCCCCCCCCCTTTTTTTTGGCAAGGCAGTTTTGCAGATGCTGGAGAGAAGGCTTTTGATTTGGATCGGGGTTGCTGTAGTAGAAGGGGATTTTAAAGCTCTCTGTTCCCCTTGCTATCTGACTCAGCCCCTTGCCCTTACTGAAAGAAGGGGAAAAGAGGCCTTTTGAGCAAATGCAAGGCGTCCTTGTGATGCGAAGTTGCAAAGGAGCCACAAAGGTGTGTGGGTAGATACAGATGTGCTTGAATGCGAGCGGATTGAAGGTACGGATGGGTGTTGCATGTATGCGGCCTGACTAGCTCGCTTTTGGCTCTGGTCACACCTGCTGTTCACACATGCACAGCCTTCCCTCCATCCTGCCCGTTGGGAGTTAAAAAT
This sequence comes from Python bivittatus, assembly GCF_059951505.1. Taxonomy (NCBI): domain Eukaryota; kingdom Metazoa; phylum Chordata; class Lepidosauria; order Squamata; family Pythonidae; genus Python; species Python bivittatus. The sequence continues at coordinate 2,873,569 of NW_028277095.1, read as the reverse complement.
GTTTTCTCCCTGGAAATGGAATTAGATTCAACTCTTTATTAGAGCTACAGGTATTTCGAAATGGCAAATTATGTTTTACTGTCCATGGATAATGGATGTTTACTCTGCTTTGGCCTTGCTCTCTATCGGACAATTTGGCTGCACGCAGGCTGATAGCACCAAAATAGAACAGTTGGACCTTGAAACTTGCCAGCTTTTAGCTGTCTCTGGCACTTCTCTTCTTCCTCTTAGAACTGAAAGCAGGACGTGCAGTCCCATAATATCCTCAGCAAGATTAGGCAGAAAAGAAAGGGAGTGGCTGGCCGCTCCAAGGCTGCGCATTGAGCGAATGTGAGAGCTTGAATTTTGCCCACCTTTGGCCAATTTCAGCTCTTAATGTGATGGTTTTGTGTTGCTTTTTTTTTTTTAAGAATATTTCCCCCTTGCCCAGCAAATTTTACAAGAAGAGAGCTAGCCTGGCAAAGCACAATGAGATCTGGTCTGGAGGCAGCCAAGTGGGAGCGAAGAGGAACTTTGTCTAGGACATATAGGGAGAGAGCTTCAGAATGCTCATCACTTACAATTTGCCAGGTACAGTAAAGCCAAACCAACCCTGGCTGGTCATTTTCTTGAAGGGTTTGTTTTTTATTGGCAGACATGAGGTTCTTGAGAGAAGAGTGTCACAGAATAGGAAACCCCCCTGCAGCCTCGCAGTTGGTGTCTGCTGCCGTAAGCAGAAACTCTCAATCCTTCGAGGTAGTCCAGACAAGAAGCACAACTGTGAACCCTAGTTCTGTCTTTATGGTATGGTGACATGGACAGAATCTTGCAAGACTGGAAGTGTTTTCCCCTCCTTTCCTTTTATTCTTTGGAAAACTAGGGAGGGTCCCTTCTGAAACGATTCCCACGCCCCCTCTCCTTCTGTGGGCTGAGAAATTTTTTACATGCCGGTTGTCCAGTCTGCGGTTCTCCCCCCTGTCTCCCAAGGTCATTCCCACATACCATTACATCAACCAGGTTTATTTGTAGCTGGGTTGACTGGAGGGGGGGAAGTTTCCAACGGATGTTGAATGCTGAGGACTGTACTGGTAGTGGGGATCAGTGCACGTGGAACTTAGTGAAGCTAGTTTTGAATTGGGCATATCTTGGATCATGATTTAATAATGTATATCCTGCTTTTTCTCCAGAAGCTCAGGGCGGCCTAGATCACAGTCCTTCCTCCAATTTTTCCCCAGGTATGTTGTACTGAGAGAGAGAGGAACCAGCTCAAGGTCACCTAGGCAGGATTAGAACCGCTACTTAACCATTATACTTCACCAATGGCCATATCAACTTTTCAAACAATTGTTAAAAATGAGAGGACTGCATCTTTCCTTTTTGTCCAACATTATTAAGGGGTCTCACATTCTCTGTCTCTTCCCTCTCCTCTCCATCTGTTTTTCCCTCCCTTTTCGGGCAGGGCTTTTTTATCCCTGTATGACAGGTAGAAATTTGGCAGGGGAAACTTATCTCAGTTGCATCCCCAGGTTAGAAAAAAAACTTCCTCTCTTAACTTTCTGCTGTTTAAGCTGCTGCTTATCTTGCACCTGTTATATGCTTTTTAAAAAAAACTTGGTACCCATATATAATCTATAAATACTTATCTGCAGCCTTGGGGAAACGTCTTTTAATGTTGCTCAGCTTTGATAGGTAAACATGTCTGGGCACGAATAGCCGAGGAAGATAGTTGGTTTTACCTTTTGACACATTGCTCCGGATGATGTGCAGTCAAATGAAGATTTCTTTTGCCTCCGCTGTTCCTGTTTCATTCCCACTATTTCAGTCCTGGTCAAAGGTTAGTTGGTTTCTCTGTGCATGTGCTGGCGCCTTCCTCCTTTGCAATCGATAAGTCACCATGTGGTTGAACATTAGGAGAGGAAGCTGAACAGGCACTTAGAAACTTGGCTGCGTTCCTGGGGATGAAGGAGGATTAGCTTAACTGCTGTGCTCATCCACAAGTCCTTTTCGTAGCTGGAGGTTTCAATGCTTCGCCAACAGAATGAAATGACCTTTTCCCATTTCATGTGTGTTCTCATGTATCTGCATGTTGGTGCAGGTCTCTCCTGCTGGACTGGACTGCACTGCCCCACCTCTCTGAGATCAGATGAACCTCATGAGGCCAGACCCCAGGCCTGTCTCTCTCAGCTTTCTGTCACCCACAATGGCCAAACAGATACTACCCTTTGGAGATCTGCAAATGGGAAGCAGACAAAGCAGGGTGACCCCCACAACAGTTCTCCTCCATCTCCTTCTCCTTCTCTCTTAACTTTTCAAGGTCAAGGAATTCGCCACGGTGTGATGAAAGTAGGAAATGCAAAGTGCGGTGAAACAAAACAGTGACATTAAAATATACACATATATTGAAAAATCTCAGAGGTAGAAAAATTCACTCATTTGAAAGCATCCGCTCATTGAAAAGCAGGTGCAAACATGTCATTGTTTAAAGAACATTTATGTACAGCCAGAGCAGGAGCTAGTGATGGGGTTTTCTGTGAAGAGAATGATTGGTTACGTGCCATCACATCAATGCCAACTCTTAGCAACCACATAGATTTTCTCCAGGGTGATCAGTCCCCAACTGATCCTTCAAGTCTTCCATCAGTGCACCCAGGGGAACGGTAATTCAGTCCACACATCTTGCTCTGATCATCCTCTTTTTTTCTTTCCACCGTTCCCAGCATTATAGACTTCTTGAGAGAGCTAGGTCTTCACATAGTATGTCCAAAATATGCTAATATGAGCCTGGTCATTTGTGCTTTGAGTGAGAACTCTGGGCTGATTTGTTCGATGGTCCTTTGGTTTATTTTCTTGGCTGTCCACAGTATTCTCAAGAGTCTTCTCCAACAGCAACGTTCAAAAGCATCAATGCTTTTTCTGTGCTGCTTCTTCAAATTCCAACTTTCACTTCCATAAAATGTCCCAGGGAAAATCATTGCTTGCATGATTTGTAGGTAGAGACAAGTCATAGCATCTGAAGATCTGGAGGCTGAGTCATGGCAACTGGACTTCTTTTCTTTCAGATTGATACATTTTGCTGCTTGTCCAAGCAGCAGCTTCAGTCTAGAAAGTTGGTTACCGACTTTCTAGACTGAAGAAGCTGCTTGGACAAGCAATGAAACATATCAAACCAAAAGAAAAGTCCAGTTGCCATGACTCAACCTCCAGATAATTCCACCTGGGTGACTGAGAATCTTCATCAGCATTTGCAGATTGTTCTAAAGACTTCATTGCTGCTCTATCGAGTCTGCAGCATATTTCTTGACTGCTGGTTCCTTTGCTCTTGATAGTCAATCCTAAAAGGCAGAAGCCATCCACCACTGAAGTATCTTCATTGTCAAGTCTAAGATGAGTTGTTGTTCCTGTTATCATGAGTTTGATTTTCTTTATATTTTATCTTAGTCCCATTTTTTTCACTGTGCTCCTTGAGTTTCATTCCTCAAGCTTGCAGATCATTTGCATTTTCAGTTATTGCTGTAAGAATACAGACCACCCTTTTGGGTTGGAAGCACATTTGGAGTTAGGAGGGTGGGCCATAGGCAAACTTACAAAATGGTAGCCATGGGAGACTTGCCTGTTTGCAAGATGGCTGCCATGGTGGCCACAACCAGTCAGAAAAACACCCGTTGAGCAGCCTAAACCCCATGATATGCTCTGTGATTCCAGTGGGATCTTTATTTATTGGATTGAATATAGCCACCCACTCCAGTGGACTCTGGGCTTGTGGAGGCCAGAGATGTTGCTTCAAATACAGAGAATGTTTTGCTTTGCAGAATGTACTTTTATTTGAAGAACCTTTTCAAAGATGTATCTTGGGCACAATGGTTCCTGCCAGGATCTTGATCTGCAAAAAAATGGTTTCAGATTGCTTTGTTCTAAGACTCTTGAATCCAACCCTCCCTTTTTTCCCTTTTGTCCCTCCCCAGTAAACAGCGGGCAGTCTGTGTCTGTGAAGCATGCTCCGATCTCACTGGGTTGTCTCTACGTCTCTCCTTCCATCCAGTATAAATTCTTTCTATTTTCCTTAGAGGTTTTTAGTGCTTCTGCAAGCCTCCAGGTTCTCCATTGCAGATTGCCATCTGTCCCTTGGGTGTGGGTTGCCATTGTTGGTGAGGTCAGGAGTACCTGAGAATTGAATGCAAATAGATTGAATGGACCTTAGTCATTTAGTTATCACAAATAGCTATGCAAATGACAGTTGATGAATCTATCTGCCTGGGAAAGGAAGTAGTCTGTGTGTGTGTGTGCGCACGTGTGTGTGTGTATTATGTCTATATATAGATGGGAAGAAGCAAATTCTGTGTCAACGTCCATTTGCATCAAAATCATTTAAAAACTTTAAAGAAAAGACTCCTTGATTCTCTGCCCAGCAAGTTAAGTGTGGTTTCCAAAGCCCTTGACATTTTTCACCATCTCCTCTGTTAGTGGTGGTGGTTTTACTGGGGGTGGGGGGTGTTGCAGGCACAGGCCCTTCTCATTGGTACAACAGTTGGAAGGTGGCTCGTGGGCTGTTTGCTTAGTATGTGGCAAGTGAAGTTGGTTGGCAAGAATGTTTGTGTGCATGCACGCTCATGTTTGTGGCATTAGAGCACATATGTGCAGCCGAATTTCATAAAAGGAAGTGGAATTTGCAAGAGTAGCAATATCACAATGTTGTAAACCAACCAACCCTCTCCCCCTTTTCTCTCCGGATGGATGAACTAACAATGTTGCTTAGGGTGCCTCAGCACCTCTGGTTCTCTCTTAAAAGGAACTGAGGACCTATTTTAGTTTTTTTCTTATTGTAAAGCAAATACGGTTTCTCCCCGAACATCATTTCTCCTTGTTCAACACAACTGGCCCAGGAGCCATTAAAACTGAAGTTAAGCAAATTAGTAGTGCTTTAAAAAAAGTTATGGAACTCTGACAGTATTAGAATTGATGCAGGGTTAAATAAACCTTTACGTGTGTGCTATATATCATTTTTTAAGGGTTCAGACAAAGTCTCATGAAAGTGGAAAATGAACTCTTAAGAGAGCTAAATCATGCAGGATTGCCAGCTGATTAGGAAAGAATGTCATCAGTGCCCTTAAGAAGAGTTTGGTCAGTCAGCATCTACAGACAGAGCCCCTCTGTGGTGATGTAGAGACAACATGGCTGGCTGGGGAATTCTGGGAGTTGAAGTCCAGACATCTTAAAGTTGCCAAGGTTGAGAAACACTGGGCTACAGGAACCTCAGAAGTTGGGTGCTCCATAGCAGCTGGCAGGTTGAGAGCAGGAGGGCACATTGGGCTAAGTCATGATATCTTTAATCATGGCTTGCATATTGTGTGGAATGCCAAAACATGGCTTACCAACCCAAGGGCTGAGTATACACCACACGTTAAGGCAAAACCAGAGAAACCATGTTATGGTGCAGAAGGGCATAGAAAACCAGCCAATCATGCCAGATTCCATTGTCTGGCATCGTGATAAAGAATGCAGTAATTTGCAGAAAGTTTTTTGAACCCTTGAAAGTGCAGTGTATTGGGTGATGATTATCCCTCAGGCTTTGTGGGAGGAATGATATGAGAAAGGGCTTATTTTTTGATATCACACAGTTGTTTGGCCTTGGATTTTAGGCTAGTCTCCCTGAATCCAGCGTCCTTCAGAAATGTCAAGATTGCAATTCCCCTTGACCGAGTGGTCTGAAAATTCTGAGGTTGCAGTTCAAACAGGTCTGGAAAGTGTCACTTTGGGGAAGTTACTCTAAAGCAGTGTTTCTCAACCTTGGCAAGTTTAAGATAGGTGGACTTCAACTTCCAGAATTCTTGCTGGCTGGGGAATTTTGGGTGTTGAAGTCCACCCATCTTAAACTTGCCAAGGTTGAGAAACCCTGCTCTAGGGCAAGGGTGTCTGCTAGTCCTTGCTGACCGATTTAGCACAAGCATCAGCTACAAGGAGTATAAGGTCTGGGCATGAATGAAACACCAGATGTGGCTTGTGGCAGCACCTCCAGATTTGACTGACCTCTTCAGCCACAAAAGGGAAATGTAATCTGTTACAAAAGTATGAGTCACGGAGGGAAGAACTTTTCAAGCCCATCATCTTCATGAGATCATTTTGATCTCCAAGGTGCACCGCCTGTCAGTGGTAAGGATTTACACGATTGCAAAACCCTTAAGCTCTTTGGAAGAAGGATAAGGTCACCGTGACCTTTTAGTGTGAGTACCTGAAAGGGAGACGAGACATCACGCACACCATAATGTCATCAGGCAAATGCCACGAATTATGTAGTTTGTGTTATTTCTGAGACAAAATTGTGGGTCACATGACATCAGTGTGGCGATTGGTACCGGTACCTGTACCCCTCAGAAATGTTTCCAAATTGTGGCCTAGCAACATCTTCAGGGCATTGGGTCCCCCTGCTTCTTTGGCCCATGCTTTAAAAAAATGCATCAGGAAAAATGTCTCTTGGAGTATCAGCTTTTTATGCTTCACACCATCAGGGAAGCCCTGGCTGATGCGTTTGCGCAACATACTCAGCTGGGTTAGTGTTCATCTGTGTCTTTACATTTTTTATTCATGAATGTGTCAAATTAAAAATGACACAACAGAACTGATATAATCACCAAGAAGGGGGGAAAGGATGTATGATTGTGATAAAAATAAACTAAAAAGGAAGAAGAAAAAGTTCCATGCAGTATTAAAACACAATCAGCTCTGTCTTTTTATGTGTTATTAATATAAACCGTATAGAATAGTGTTTCTCAGCCTTGGCCTCTTGAAGATGGGTGGACTTCAACTCCCAGAATTCCCTAGCCAACCATGCTGGCTGGGGAATTCTGGGAAGTCCGTCCATCTTCAAGTGACCAAGGTTGAGAAACACTGATGTAGAAGCTTACTACTCCATCTTCTCATTTCTGCAGTAAGTGTTAATCTTGGTTAGTTTTATGGGACTTAGCATGACGTGTTGGGTTCCATGTATTGTGTGAGCCTAGAAAATGGGTTAATTTAGTCACCAGGTTTAGCATGTTATGTGAATCTAGCCATTGGTTTGCTAGTTTTGTATGACCAGAATAATCACTGTGGTTTTTGTGTGAAGAAGCATTCAATTATATATTTATTCCACATCTCTTTTTTAAAAAATATGCAAAATAGGGAGGTGAAGGATTCCCGAAGGAGCATGATAAATTGTTTAGCGCAACTGGTTTGCATAATATGCAGTCCTTCCCTTTTTTAAAAGAAAATGTCAACTCCAGAGTCTCTTTTGCTGTTAACTTGTAAACAAAAATGGCTTGTTGACCAAAGCATCAAGAGATAATCAGGTATTCTTCACCTTCTCATTTTGGTAAGCTGATGCATTTTTTTCTGTTCTTCCTCTGTCTTGTTTGGAGAGCTGGGAGTCCCGTGGCTTTCTAGATCAGGATTTAAATGTCAATTTAAATCTTCACTAGTACCTGAAAAACTGTAGGATGGAGATCGTGTCATGCCTAGCTATGGTGTTTGGCTTGAGAGGATATCTCTCTGTATATCATTTGGAGGTAGGTCCGTCTGTAATTCCAACCTAGATACTGCAATAGAGGGAATTCTGTTTAACCAGAATACATTTGCCTGTATTTGCTTAAATCTCTACGACATGCAGGAAATGCCGTGGAGAAGACCATGAAAATACAGGATCTGAGTGGCTGCAAAGCTAGAAAGCTATTAAAAGCCTGATTCCTATGAAAGCATTCTAGTGTGTTGTGAGCTCCCATTTAAGGACAGAGGTACCGATTCAATCCATAAAATAGATAGGATGGAATTGCCATTCTCAGTGAGGAAATGAGTTATGATCGGCAGACTTTATATGGGTCCGCAGTATATTTGGTGGCACATATGCAACTGTTCTGTAATAAAACCTGTAATTTGATACTGAGCAAAGGATTGTCAAATTGGGAAGCTACCATGAAAGTGGGTCAGTGAGGCCTGGCACAATTTAAAAGCCCAGGGGGGCATTGATGGAACTAGGTTTCCCATCCTTAGAATTATCTCTAATGGCTCTTTGACTATCTGTGTCTAAGCCGCATGGAAAATTGCTAGGCAGAGGCTTCTGCAGAGGGAAGATCCAGAAATTCATGCTGGTGGCCACAATGGGACAATCAAAGCCCTACCCCCCTTTTTCTTTACTTGGATTGATGCAGATAAAAAGGGGTGGGGCTTCCATTCTGCTGTTGCAGCCGCCATCTTGGTTTTTTTTTACCCCTCCCACAGGCGCCCCTTTATGCAAACTATAAACTTGCATGAAAAGGATCTTATTTTGCATAGAATTAGAGAATTCCTCTTCTCCAAGTATGGAGGCATAATTTGAGTAGGCACCCCGTGCTGGCTGTTTTCACTTGGGAATGTACTGTTTGCACTGTACCATTAGCAGAACTGTGATTTCTGCTAGCTCTTGATTAAGCTAGGTGACAAAGCCAGAGGGCCAGTGATCACTGTCCCATTTTGCAATTGTAAGCTTACTATTATTCTAGAACAATTTGAATCACAGGAATTCTGTCTAGTTAAAATTGTGGCAGGTGGAAGACTCAGTGAATAACTCAATCCAGAGCTTGGTTGGCCAAATCGCATAGACCTTTTGCAAATCCTGTTATTATATCCTACAACAATAAAGTGATATTCTTGAAATCCTTGAGGTGTCTGTTTTTCGACTTGGCCTATTTCAAAGGACTGACATCAGTCTTGAAAGCCCATCAGCATTTCTTTCTGTCCCATTTTGTACCAGTCCAAATCAAGGTGGGGCTATTTTGAGGTTGAAGTGCTGAGTTTCTGCTTCTCCTCCCTTAACAGTTCATCACTTCCTTCCCCCAAGTCATATTTACAGGAATATACATCAGATTGGATAGCTGCTTGTCATTTATTTGCCATAAAGCAGAGAGCTAGGGTGGGGTAGTGGTGAAGGGGCTGGTCTAGGAGAAGGCAGACCTAGGTTCTAACGCCTGGGAGACTTTGGATCAGACACTCTCTCTTATCCCAAGAGCCAGGGTAATGTAGTGGTAAAGATGCTGGACTAGGAGTGGGGAGTCCTAGGTTCTGGTCCCTCCTAAGGCATGAAAGCATCCTAGGGGATGGTGCGCCACCCTCCCTCCCAGCCCAAGATCTAGTGTGGTCTAGCGGTGAAGGTGCTGGACAGAGTGGAAAGAACCAGGTTCTAGTTCCTCTTCAAGCATGGAATCTCCCTACAGGACTTAGGGCTAGTCCCTCCCTCTGAGCCCAAGGGCCAGTGTGGTTCAGTGATGAAGGTACTAGGCATGGGGATACCCAGAATCTAGTCCCCACTCAGCCATGGAAGCTCCATGGGTAATTTTGGGCCAGTCCCTCTCTCTCCGACCAAGAGTCAGCATGGTGTAGTAAAGAAGTGTTGGACTAAGAGCAGGAAGACCTGGGTTCTTCCCCACCCCCTTGATTCCAGAAGCTGCCAGGGGGGACTTTGGGCTAATCCTTTTCTCTCAGCCTAGCCTCTCTCGTTGGATTGTTATTGTACAGAAAAAGCAAATAAATATGAAACTTTTTATACAAGGGGAAATGTAAGCATCAGTTCATTATCTGCACCTCTGAAGTTGGAGAACCAGGTTTCAGAAGGCCTTATGCAAGTCCCCCTGTGTCACCTCTTTTACCTCCCCCTCCCCTGATAAATTTAATAGGCGGCAGTGAGCAGGAATCCCATTTTTTCTATCTCCTTTCATTTTCACAAGGTGCTGGGTGTGCTGGATTACCACAGCATGACTCTGGTCTACTGTGCTAACTGATGCTTTCTTGAGAGTTTCACTTCACACTCCATCATCACCTGAAAAAGAAAGTTCAGGCTTTGGCATCTGCCCAACACTGCTGGGTCTCAGTGCCAGGCCCGGGCACCTTTCCAGGAAGCCTCTGTTTTGCAACATTGTTGAAATTTTAGTTTGGCTTCAAGGCAGTAGAAGGCATGTTAGTGACCAAGGCGAGTCTGTGTCAGTTGTACGTGATCACAACCCTTGAGTGTAAGATTTGTGCACTGGACATGGAAGTTCATGCATTGGACTAAGCCATCACATGCTTCATTAGCTGTTGCCTTAGTGAGTTCCATCAATTTAGTGTTTTGATTTATAAATTGTGGTTTCAGACTTCTTGCAATGTGCACAACCAGCCAGGGATAGTTTATATGACATCTCATAGTTAAAGCAAACCGCAGCATAATGAAATACAAGAACATCATACAGGAGGATGCTGTATGAGGGTTCAGTTGGGACTACTGAAGTGACATTGGGTGTCTAACTGAGGCCTTTGAGGATCAATCAATCCAGAGGCTTCATCTTGAAGTCTTGAGGTCTTCAAGTATGTAGATTTTGAATGATGAAGATGTAGCCTAAACTAAATGGAAGCTGGGAACGTTGATCTCTGTGCATTCCCACCAGTGTCATGGACTGAGGTTGCAGAAATCTATTCCTTCCTGTGCATGAAAAAAACTTTCAAAGGCAATACAAACATAGGTTCGGGAGCAAAGTATGCCAACTTTCTGTAATTGGTTGCCTTCCAGACAGACTGAATTTCAACTTGCTTGGTTCCTGCCGGCATAAATCCAGCAGGCTGAATTTTGAATGCCTAATTTATTATTTGTGAATTTGTTAGATTTAGATCCCACCTTTGTTAGATTTAGATTTGCACTTCCATGAGCTCATGGCAAAGTGGATAGCATTCCCTCCTCCATTTTTTCCCAAAAGCATCAACCTCATGGCATAAGGTGGGCTGAGAAGAATAACTGACTTAAGGCTACCCCTCAGCTTCTATTGCACTTGGAGTCTGAACCATCGCCATGTGTGCAACCTCCAGAGGAGCTTCTTAAACTGCAATACAAAATGGTGGAAGGGGACTGCAGTGTTAGCAGAAGCGTGACCCCCTTCCTTCTCTTGCTGCTTGAATGTCAACAGGAAACATCCTTATGCTTCTGCAAACTGCCTGTTTCTGCAGCATGCCATTCATAGCAGTCCAGCGTTGTTATTTCAAGTCACTGTGGACAATGGATTGCCCTGTGCTCCTTAGTGGACTGGGGCCTTGATTGTCCCTCATCTGGTAAAGTAGGCCACTTCATATGTGATTGATGGATGACTTGTGCAGTTAAGGTAAGGAAGAGAGGGTTGAAGAGGATCAACTTGCTTGCCTTCTGCTGAAACAGAAACAGGGCAGTAGTATCGGGGAGCAGAACATACCAGAAAGCCTGAAACCTAGGGCTTCCACAAACCTGCATTTAATCCTGGTCCCACATATCTCATAGTCCTGAACCTGCTCTCTATGCTATGCCGTTGTTATTTAACACACACACACACACCAACGTGCAGATACAAATGCACATTAGATCTCCTGAATAGCTTGGTCCTTGGCAAGATCCCAGCCTCAGCCCACAGAGGGTTGCACTTGCCCCTCTAAGCACAACACAAAGCTCCCGGGCAAGACCTCCTCCTCCTTTGCAGCATCTGGCACCACAGGGGCTGTATCTCTAAGAAGTCACTGTCCTAACTTTCTTTAAGGGCTTTGCTGAAAAAGATGGCCAATAAATATTGCAGATTTCTACCCAGGCTTGTCTGCAGAGGAAAAAAGGCGTTGTTAGCTCAGATTGAGCATGCCAAACAAGGCGAGGAGTGTGCCCCAGAACCTTTCTGTGCATTCCAGAACATCCTGTGCTTAAGCTTCTGTGGTTGAAAGGTGGTTACTAGTCTCCACCCCTAACTCTGGTTACAGAAGGAAAGGCTGTGACTCTGTACTCCTGAATTTGATAGCTAGCTGTCTGGGAGACCTTTGTTTTACCGTCATCTCCTCTCTTCTGAACTTTGTCTGAGATGATACTCCAGGTCTGTGTCTGCTTTCTGAGCACATCTAGATTCAGGGATGGGTGAGCGAGCTGGATTTCCCTTGAATGTACAGTTTTCTTCAAAAGAGGCAAATGAAAAGGTAGGTTTCTTTCCACCTGCATTTGTGCAAACTAGGCTCTCTGATTGTTGAATAAGAAGTACAGTGAGCGTAATTTTGTTTCTAGGGTTGTTACCAGTGGTTGCAAAAGTGCTGTTGATTGACTAGCCTGGCCTGGAATACTTTTTTCAATTTTTATGGGGACCAGGCCATAAATTAAATATAGCTGAGCATTTGGGGTCTCGTTCTTGGCGTAGCTTTCCAGCTGCTTCCATGGAGTCTTTGCGGCCTGCAAAATGTCAGAAGAGAATTGCTTCATCGTTCTTCTAAAGCAGGGTTCTTCAGAGTTGAAGTCCACATGTCTTAAAGTTGGCAAGTTTGAAAAACACGGTTCTAAAGCATTTTTCACTTGCCGTTCCTGGTGGATTTTCTCTCCTTGGCACAGCAAGGACGGGTCTCCTGGTTTTGTGGTGTGTGCATTGATGTTTCCATGTGGACAACCTGCAAAGAGAAAGTGACTGTGATCTGGTTATCAGAATGTTAGACTTGAGATTAATTTGCCAGTTGGCTCGGTTGCTGGTGGTCTTTGAATCCATTGTGTGCTTCTCTTTTCATCCTGACCACCCTTAGAGATTTATTGTGAAAAGGTGAGGAAAAATTATTGTTGTTGTTGTTGATCACATAGTCAGCCAGATGTTAAGACTGGATTTGGCATTTTTATCCACCTATTGAGTCCTTCCCAAGGACCTGGGATAGGCAGATGTTGTTTGATGGGGTTAAAGGGATCATCACAGGATGTGAGCTGTTCCAAGTAAAGCCGCCTTTTGCAATGGACCGATGGTGATTTTGTCAATGCTTCAAGTAGTGCTCCAGATGTTTTGGGATTGCACCCCAAGGCACCTATTACTATTGGTACAACCTTTGCTTTCTTTTGCCACAGTCATTCTACTTCTATTTGCAGGTCTTTGTATCTTGTGATTTTCTCCAGTTCTTTCTCTTCTCTTCTGCTGTCTCCAAGTATTGCAATGTCCACCATCCAGACTTTTTTGTCTTTCTTATTAACAATTGTTAAGTCTGGGGTGTTGTGTTGTGGATGCTTATCATTTATTTTTATTTATTTATATTTCAAATGTCTTACCACCCATCTCCCTACAGAGTTGTTATTGTGGCTGTTATTATTATATTTAAATTCATTGTCCACCCAAACTCAATGGATTCTGGGCAGCCGTTGCATGCCCCATCCATGTAACTCCTTGCAAGAATGGGATAATCACTTTTGGGTGGTAGAAAATGGCAAATGGAGGCTTTGTCCATCTTCAACTGGATACTTTAGCTAGGATATTGAAAAGAATGCTACCAGACACAGTGCCAACATTTATTGATATACAGTTCATGCACACAGAACACCTTGCTCTTATTTGGTAGTAAAGACATAAATAGCCTCAAAGTGGAATTGGATAAGTTGGACCTTTCTCTGAGGTTTTCTGATAGTCTTAATGCATCATTCTTGCGGGCATATTATAGACTAGCTGCAGTACTACAGATGCCTCCCTCCCTCTCTCTCTGTCTTCTGTGCCACCCTTTTTCCAGAGACTCAGAATGATGTACACAATGTTGATGATATAGGCAGTGTTTCTCAACCTCGGCAGCTTTAAGATCTGTAGACTTCAACTCCGTGAATTCCCCAGCCAGCATGCTGGCTGGGGAATTCACAGAGTTGAAGTCTACAGATCTTAAAGTTGCCGAGATTGAGAAACACTGTTGTAGGGATTAAAAACAATACCCTTAATGACAATTAAATGGAGTTTTGTGCCACAGTTGACTTTGCTACTGGGAGAAGGTTTGTGCATGGCCCTTCTTCAGGAAGAATACGGGGTGCACATGGATAATTCTTCCACACACAATGTCAGAATTTCCAGCCTTGTCTGGTGGCCGATGCATTAGATCCAGCTGACACTCGGAGTCACTTACCTCTTCCTCTCGGCCCTGCCTTCTGTGTTCTCACTGTCGTATGTGAAACTAAGAAAAGACCTGTGCCCTGTCAGCCAGCGTAGGAATCTTTTAGTACCTACCATGTCTGTCAGACAGAAGCTATTTCCTTCCTTTCCCACGCACGTTTTATCAGATTAACTAACTTTAGAGAAAAACACAACGAAGAGTGTCTTCTTATTTATAGTTTGCAAATGTTGCCTTAAAAAAAAAAAAGTGCGGTTCTCATTTCCTTTTCATTGGGCATCTTTATTCTCATGGCTGCAAAGCTCTCTGATGTGGGCACTGCCCTTGGCATAATCCTAGATGCAGCTGTGGCTTGAAAGCACCCCTTCTCTCCCATCTTCCCAGTCTAAGGGTTTAATAAATATTTATATTATTATGTGATGACAGAACTAGAGATAATAAAGCTGCTGTAATAATGGCGATGCCTCCTTATTAAAGGGCACAGGGAGTTGTCTCCTACTAAGTCAACCATTACTCCAGCTTGCTCAATGTTGTCTACAGTCAGTGAGAATTGTTATCCAACACATCAGAAGGGCTCACACCAACGTTGACTTCATTAGGAATACATTTTTGGCATATTGTATACTTCTTACAAGCCAAATCAAGAGTATCTTATTTTGCAGAATAAACCAAGGTAGACTTCAGGCTTAATTAGTTAATTAAATTAAATTAATTAGAATCCTGCAGGCCACTTGCTAAAACATGATTTGTTTCTAGACGGTGGAAACAAACCAATCCATAAGTATATGCTGTATACAGATACTGTAAAAACCTTCATCCAGGTTACCAGGAATGAACTGGAAATAAAACTTCTTAATTTGCTATTAAAGAACTGGGAGCCTAGAATTTTTGCTTCAAATAATCAGTGATCTACCTGTAAAACATAATATACTTTTTGCCTAACCCTCTTTTACTGGATTTTATAGTACATGGCCATTTGGTTTTATTTTATTTTTTTTCCTCGTTCATTAATAGTTTTTGTTGCCCACCTACAGTAAGTTCTTTTTATACTTTAACCCAGATTTCCCCAGAATTCTAGTATGACCGAAGGCTGGAAAAGCTGGCACAATTGATTTATGTGTTAAAGAATGGAAGCCTATAGCCCTTTCTGAGTGACCCAGATATTATAGATACCAGGATAAAACTTGAGCAAACTTCACTTCATGATCCCTAATGTCTTCCAATATGCCCAGCCAGCCAATGAACAGAACAGAAAAATATATGGATGTAGGCTTTTATTGGACCATGGCCTATTAGCCCAGAAGTTCATCACTACAGAACAGAGAAACTTTTATTCAGTCAGGGACTAGGGCAACAATTAAGCAGTGGTGCATTGTATTTCTCTTGAAATAATACGAAATGATTATTTCTACATTTGCATTTGTATGCATCACTTAGCATATACACATCTGTGCATTCTCTGTCCTCTGTTGGAGATGTTGCACTCAAAGAGACTATGCTAATTCTGCTTTCTGAATTACTGAATCAATGGGAAAAAGGTTTCCTTGAAAAACTCCAGACATAAAAGGGGGAAAAAATCAGCTATTGCATAATTTGGAAAAGCAAAAATGACTAATTCACATTTGCCCTGAACTTTAGGGATGGTCTAATAATAATTTTTTTCAAAATTTTCTTTTAGCAAGGGAAACTGAATTTTCTTAGGGACTTGCCCTCTGGTGGCAGTGGGCCAGAGAAGAAAGTTGGCTTTGGTTTGGGAAGGGGAAAGGAAGGTGAACCTTTGGCATGAGAGTGGGTTTTAACCCAAAGGAAGTAAGGCTTTTCCCAATATTTGTGGACTGTTTTATTGTGCAAAATATTTGGGCTTGTCCTGCAGTCAAGTGATAATAGATGGAAGTGCCCTCTTATCAGCCTTACCAGGTAGACCCGACAGGAAACAGGACCAGATGAGCTAATTCTACTTTATTGTAAAGCAACATTAACAGAATCTTGCAAGTCTGAAAGTACATATCTCCTGCCGTTTGCTTTACAGCCTGAGAAACTAGGGAGGGTCTCTTCTGAGCCTCTTCCCCACCCATTATCCAGCTGAGTACTATGCTGTCTCTTATCTGACCGTTCCCTAGGCAGCCTCTCTTTGTCTCATCTCCCAAGGTCTTTCCCACATACCATGACACCTCTGGAGAGAGAGGCTGGATAAACATTAAATACACAAAAAATAAATTAATTATAACATCCACCTGGGATGGTGGTCCTCTTCCACCAAGCATGTACCTTCAGGAGGGACATACATGGAGCAGGAAGGGAGAAAGGGGAGGCCTGCCTAGCCAACCATATCAGCTGAATCCACCGTGACAATCAATGGGGTGACCCATCCAGATTAGGGATAACTCACATCAATTAGGGATAACTTCAGTACAGTAAAAAAAATCTACTTCAGATCCTTTGGAGACTTTTAAAAGCAAGGAAAACAAAACGTAAATTACAGAGCAATTTTAAAGTCCCTGGAGGAATAAGCTGTAAGCTGACAGCACAAAATTTGTAGCATTGGCCACAGCCACATTTGGATGGGATGAGCACTCCGTAGTCCAGGGGCCATCACAGAGAAGGTGCTTCCTCTGGTCCTATGATGAAATCTCCTGGCAAGACTACATACAGCGTAGGCTCCTCGGAAGGTTGTATGGCAGGTTAGAGTAGGATAGTACAAAGAGGCACACCTTCTGGAAATGGGTCCAAGCCATGTAGGACTTCAAAGGGTCAGGGCTCAGATGTGAATGGGGAGCCAGTGAAGCTCTTTCAAAAGCTGGGTAAAATGTCCATCTGGTTGTACTGGTTGAAGATCTACCAGCTGTACTGAGCACTGTTCCTGAGTCATCCTCATAGACACTTTAATGTACCTATAGCAGGTTTTTGCTCTCCATCAGGGTCCAAATCTGCGAGAGGGGCCTGATATCATGGTCAAAGCCCCACTCATTGCATACACATACAAGGGGTGGGACTCCAATTGTGACATTGTGTTCATCATCTTGCAGATTTTGAGAAATGTATGCATCCCCCAGACCCTCCTGCCCTACAGATTTGTCAGAACCACAGTCCCTGGTATTTCCAGACTCACAATGTCTTCATCTCCTCAGGTTACTGGCTCTCATTTTCTTCTGCAAAAGGCCTATGCGACTTGGCCTGTGTAAGTCCTTAGCGGAACATTCTCTGAAATAGCTCGTGAAAAGTATTTGCTCTCCATTTTTTTCTGGGGAAATAAGATTATGCAAGCAGAAGAATGTGTGCAGTGCAGTGTGGTCTTCCCCATTAAGTGCCCTCCCAATGCATCAGACTACAACTTGCAAAATTCCCAGCCATCATAGTGATTGCTGGGGAAGGCTAGTGTAAGAGCTATGAATTGAGAAGCCCCCATTTTTAATTTTTTTATCTTGGCCAGGAATCCCCTGGGTTACCTTGGACAAGCCACTTTCTCAGGAACACGACTTTGGAAACCATCTAATATCATCTAGCGTTAACACCAGATTATGCACCTGACATAAGATTTAAGAAGATTGCATGCATGTTAGGAGAGTTAGAATAAGATTACTGATTCCTCACATTTCTCCAAAGAATTTAAGGTAATACAACACTCAGTTGTCCTCAATGACCTGTGAATTAAAGACTGAAATAAAGGTACTGCATTGCATGGTACTGACCTCATTCGATTCTGATGACAATTCCCTCAAGTAGATCAGGTGGAGAGGTTAAGGCAAGATACTTCTGAGTGGTTTATACCATCTTGTAGCCATGGAAAGCCTGTCCTCGTTGTTATTATTTTAGTATATCAGTGGCTGGATGCTAGAAGTTCCTAATAAGAAACTGGGCAGTGATCTACTTAGAGCCAGCCAGGAAGCTTCGTTGGGAGTACAGATTTAATTGTGGGCCTCCCTGGTCCAAATTTTAACACATCAAACCGTACCCTCTACTTAGGTGAATAAACTTGACAACTGATTAAGTCTGCCCTTGTACTCCATGATCAGTGGGAGAACTTGAACCTGGGTCTTCTTGATCCCAAACCAACGCTTCCACTATTGCCTCACACTGGCTCTCAAACTTTAGTGGATTTACTTTTGAGACGATATACACAGCACACACTTTTTACAGAATGAATGCTATTTTTCCTAGCACTTAGGTAGAAGGGAGTTGGCCATGAGTTGGCTGGCCATGAGTTGGCTGTTCAAAAATGGCTGCCATGGTGGGCATGGCCAGTCCCGAAAACGCTGATGTACCAGGAGATAAACTGGTGAGGTTCCCTGACTTTCCCAAACACTTTCTCTGTATTCTACAATAGTTATTTAAAACAGATGGCAACACTTTCTAACCAATTCTGTGTGGTAGTAACCCAGAAGTTGGAACTTTGCTTTGCAATATGACAGCTTCCCTTTGTTTCATTAAAGGAAGCTAAAAAAAAAAAAGTAATGCAGAAGACTTTTGGGTGCCAAGGGAGGTTTCCGTAGGCTGATATCTGCAGGGGACACATGATATATCTATTTTCAATCCCTTCTCTACACTGTTGGTAATATGGATTAAACTCATATCACATGTCTGGCTCAAAATCCAGATTATTGTTACTTCCTCTACTCCTGCTGTTTGTTTTTTTAAAAAACTATTCAGACAATTTCTAGAGGGCATCTCCTGGTCTGGCTATAAAAGAGATTAAGAAGACAAAACTAATAATTGCTAAAGTTATTCTTTCAAGATCTAACTGGCTTTCCCATTTTAGCTGCACTCGAAATATAAAGAGGACTCCACTCCACAGAATTTCATGGGTCAAGAATTTTGAGAATTGCATTCCAGCCTGGGGAAAATTATAAGCCAAGTTTTTAATTTTTCTGCTTTTGGGGGGTTTTGTTTTGTTTTTTAAACAGCAAACAATGATAGCAAAAAAGTACAAATACTGCATTTTTCTTTCCATGTTATAGGAAATGGACAGTCATACTGCCTGAATTAAGAATGATATAAATATTGTAGCCTGCTTATAGCCTTAATCTGATTTAATTTGTTATCTTCTGTATTATTCCTGCATACATGAACACTCTTGGAAGAAAGAGGAGCGGGACATGGGATCTGAAGGCCAGTACAAACAGTCCGTTGTCTGAAGTTGACATGGTGATATGGCCTGCAGAAGCAACTTGCAAACCACTTTGTGGACCTCCTTTTTTCCTTTCCTTTCCTTTCTTTTTTTTTGAATCCTAGGCGAGGAACAAGGAACAGAATGGTTTTGCTTATTCATGGTTTATTGACTAGCCCATAGTTGGCCGGATTCCTCTAACCACTAAGCCCAAACTGAACAAGTCACTTTATGTCTTACGCAATGCGTAAAGCTATCCTTGGGTCACATGACAGCAGACCTGCTCAGGAGCATTTTAAAGAATAGGTTTTGTGCAAGGTGTCTTGGTGTGCAGAAGATCTGGCCCTCACTCTGTGTTGTCTCTGTTGGCAGAGGGATGTTAGTAGTGCCCCGGAATGCCTTATGTAGATCGTCAGAATCGAATCTGCGGATTCCTGGACATTGAGGATAATGAAACCTGTGGAAAGTTCCTGCGACGGTATTTCATCCTGGACACCAAAATCAACAGCCTTCTGTGGTACATGGACAATCCTCAGGTGAGTCGCTCCCTAAAAGCATTTTGTTCAGTTCCTAAAAAGGCTCGTTCAAGGGCATGAAGGGGATAAATTTGATGGCTGCAGATGTTCTTTCAACTTTTTTATGGAACTAGGGTCCAGTTACCAATGATACCACTGTAGATGCATGAAGGCAGTTCATGCTCGTGGTTTAAAAATTGCAAATGACTTTCTCACAGTGTGCAAATTGTCTTCCCCCAAATTGCCCCAAAGGGAGAGTATCTTTTGGACCCTACCCTGGAACTCTAATTATGCTTAGATAGATCCATGATCAGTCAAACATGTCTACAATATTTATGGGACATTTAGACACTCATGTGTCAAAGCTCATATCCTTTTATCTCTGATACTGTGATGGAATGGAATCATGAAGGCCAGACTCAGGGAGACAATGCTTTTCTCCCTGAGTCTGGCCTTCATGATTCCATTCCATCACAGATACAGATATTTATAGATGTGCAACCATATCGCTAATCCATGTATGTGATTTAATTATGCCGAAAAACAGCAGTAACCCTAAGGCATGTCACTTACTTCAGAATACAGTAAAGCCTTAATTTTATGGACCACTTGGAGGGAAGAGGTGTCTGTTAAATCCATATGTCCATTAAATCCAAATGGATGTAATTGGCATAATTTGTCACTCGCAGTAATTTTGTGATTGATATAATTATGTCAACTGAGTCCATTTACTTGATTTGCAATGATGTAATATTATGCTAATGATGTAATTATGTTGATTATATAGTTCTGCAAATGGAAAAATTGATGCAAATTTTGGTAATTGTCCAGACTGCTTTAGAAACAATGGACCAGAGTGAAGTCTGAACTAAAATGTCCACTGCATCTGAAGTCCACTGAATGAGGGTCTGTAAAATTAAGGCGTTGCTGTAGTTAACATCATCACGTCTAGTTCAGGCTTAAATCTTCTTGGAAATGCACACAAAAAGTCAGCAATTGACACATTGTTTCCTGAATTTAAACAAGATGCTAGGATTCCTTTACCCAGGCAGTGGTTTAAGATGAGACTTTTGCTTCTCCATTTTTACAGTCTCTGTAGTAGCCCCAAATCTGCTCTCTGAGATGTCTTTCCCCACCTTCCCTTGCTGCCCTCTTATCCACAACACCCTGGATGCCAGCCCCACTAGGTAGACCAGACCAGGAAACCAACTCCAAAGAAAGGCTAAAACTACATTTATTGAGACTGGCTACAGGAAGAGAATCTTTTAAATCTGATTGTGCTGTATCTCTTCCCCTTCTTATACTCCAGTGAATTAGGGAGGTGTCTGTCTGAGCTCTTTCCAAATGTTATCTCGTTGCTCCAGACTTTAAAAATGCTTTAGCTCCTTTTGCTGAGTACCAGTTCCTGCATATCTCCATCAAGGTTACCTTCCTTTCTTTCTACACTAGGAGAGGGCAGGGCCCAAACTTTCTGTCTTTTGGATTCTTTTAGATGGGAAGGTTTATATTTAAGTCACCCAGTTCACCTCTTTAAAACCTCAAAAACTAAACCGATTTTTTCTGCCTGGGGAGAAATTAAGGGGGGAACATGATGGCCTTAATGTATGCCAGGGTTTCTCAGTCTTGGCTGTTTTAAGATGTGTGGACTTCAACTCCCAGAATTCCCCAGCCAGCATGACTTGCTGGGGAATTCTGGGAGTTGAAGTCCACATGTCTTCAAGTTGCCAAGGTTGAGAAACACTGGTCTATGCCTTCACACAACCCCCTTGGTGAAAATTTTGGCCATGACCACTCTGATAAAGGCATGACATCAGTGCTACATGCCCTGCAGTCCTCAGAGGCCAAAATAAAGATGTAGATTTTAAAAGTGCATCCTTCTATTCTTATGCCTTACTGATAAAAGAGGGAGATCAATCTAATAGACAAACAAGCAAAGGCAAAATGCATATAATTGAAGTAATCATATATTTCACCCACCCACCCCTTAGCCATTTCTTCTTTCTTCTAAGGCAGTGATTCCCAACTTGGATAACTTTAAGATGTGTGGATTTCAGCTCCCAGAATTCCTAGCAATGGCCATGCTGGCTGGGGAGTTCTGGGAGTTGAAGTCCACACATCTCAAAGTTGCCTAGGTTGTGAAACACTGTTCTAAAGCATTTCAAACTGTAAATGTTTTGGAATAGAAACCTGTCGGACTTGTTCTTTAGTATTATGCATCTAAAAGACTCTATATGACCACACTGTTTAATTATTATTATAATAATTACAATCATACTGACTTGAATGCTTCTAATCTCTTAATAATCCATATTCCCTAGCAGGATAAAATAAATCAAGCTGCCCCTTTTTTCACATGTACCACATGCACAATGCACAGAAAAACGGATGGGATTTCAATAGTATGGTGGCAACCACCATTTTGACTTTTTGGGCCATACCTGCAGACACCGTTATTGCCTACATCAACATTAAAAGGCACCCTGAGATTCCACAGGGAGATGCAGTATTCATGAGACATCCACATTCCAATTCTGTTGTTTTTTTTCATTTTGGACCCTCCAATCTCCAATGGCATCAGCAAATTCCAGTTTCCCAGTATTTTCAGATAAGGAAGATACAAACTGCTGTGTAAATCTAAAATAGACTCCGCTTGGTTTAAAAAGCATCAGGGAGAGGGGGGATCTGGAAAGTTCCAGCTTGGCCCATAGGCGTGAAGTCCCTCTTTTGCATCATCGCCCCTCACAAGTCAGTTAGCCCTCCGAAAATTCATTAAGCGTGGCCGTCAGCTACCAAAAAGGTGCCTGTTGCTGCTCCAGGTGCTTTGGTTATCCTTTGCAGAGCAAAAGCATGAATGAATGGCTTGGCTCTTAGGGTTTTAGTTCAGTCCGGAGACTCATACTGTCTATCCCATTTGGATTAACGCCCAAGATATTCTATCCTTGCTTTGGGATATGAATGGTCACTAGACACTCCTCCCAGCTGAAGCCTCAGAACCTCTGGGAACTTTGGAAGGAGGAATTGGCAACGGAAACCAGCCCTGAGAAAATTGAAATGCTGTCCTCTTGTCTTCCCTGAATTTTACCAAGGGCTCTGTAGCCTCATGTTCCTAATGAGAAAATCCAAACCAGTGCTTTTCTCTGGCAAGAAAACCGCAGCAAATATTTTTATCTGAGAAACCACCCCGTGTGCATGAACTGAGATAGGAATTGAATGGGGGCCTATTTGTTAAAAACAGGAGCACACTGGGGTACTATCGGGAGTATTTACCAGCCTTTAGCTAACACTTCAGACAGGTCTGTTAGCCTATTTTAAAAAAAAAAATCTGGAATGAACAAAATAGGAAAAGTTCTTGCACTTGAAAAAACTGAACTTGCAAAACTGTGAGCAAACGTTGGTGTTCTCCATCAAGCGTCTTCAGAAGAAGGGTGATCATCTTAAACCTTCTCCAGGAAATAGCTTATTTCGCTGTATAATTCCCAGAATTCGCTGCAGTATTATTCCCAGAATTCCCAGCTACAATGGCCATTGCTGTGGAAAAATGGGAAGACGAATTGTCTAAAGAACTTTACTATATTGGTAATAGCACTCTTATTTTTCTACTCGTTTTTTCTACTGATTAGCTGGGGAAGGGAAGCTTAATCTTGTGTGAGTGTTACAGTGGACAGTGTAATTCTCCGAAAGAAATAGTTAAATTTGATTATTGGGGGAAAAATTAAAGGCTGTCTATCTACTGAAGTCCAGAATTGTAATGATATTCTCAGGAGACCATCAGTGGCCAGTACAAGGTATGACTCTAGACCAGATAATTTCACACTGCTAAATCTACCTAGTGTGATGGCTTTACAGATAAAATGGGATGGATCTTCTGACAGCCACCCTCAACTTCTTGAAAAAGATGGGGTCCAAACATAATGAAAACAGCAGGCCAAACTCCAGGGAAAGTAGCTACTGAGCTGAATCTTCTGACTTTCGATTTTATTTGTGTTGACCGTTAAAGCCTCACTACATCTGTTTTGCTGCTAAGAAAACTGCTGTGTGTTCAGGAAGTCACTAAGAGTTGAGCTTGATTTGAAAAAGACTTTACCTTTCACTTCTAAATAAGCAAAGGGGAAACTGTTTATTGGAGGTTCGTATCTGACAAACCTCCAATAAACTCCAGTAAACAGATACAACACCCATTTGAC
This sequence comes from Python bivittatus, assembly GCF_059951505.1. Lineage (NCBI taxonomy): Eukaryota > Metazoa > Chordata > Lepidosauria > Squamata > Pythonidae > Python > Python bivittatus. The sequence goes on along the minus strand of NW_028277095.1, from coordinate 2,849,918 downwards.
GAATCGTTAATTAATTGACTTGTATTTCAGAACCTGGCAGTAGGCTCGAAAGCAGTAGGATCTTTACAACTGACCTACATCTCTAAGGTAAGGTTAAAACAGAGCTTTGCACCCCCCGCCCCCCTGTACGTATTGTTAGTCCTGATTGTTTCCCTGAGTTTCTGGTCCTCATAATTCTTGTTCTTTTTTTAAGGGTTCCACCTCTCTGCCTCATAAATAACGAGTATATAACTTAATAAGGAGAAAGACTAGCCAGGATGGATAGGTGACATGTCTCATGAGCCCAGGCCATTTCTTTTCTGACATGGAGCTGAGTAAGCATTAAGCAGCAGTAGGAAAAGTGCAGCTCATGAAAGCATATGCTTTTTAATAAAACATATTAGTTGGAAAAGGTGATTTTTGGTTACCATAGTCCAGTGTTGCTCAACCTTGGCAGCTTGAAGATGTGTGGACTTCAACTCCCAGGCTGGCTGGGGAATTCTGGGAGTTGAAGTCCACACATCTTCAAGCTGCCAAGGTTGAGAAACACTGCCATAGAACTAATACTTAGCCATCCAGCTGATGAGGAACCTCAACCTGGCTACCTCACCAGATGGTAGTGAAGCTAAAAATGAGTGGCCAACATGCATATTTTTATTTGAATTGATTTGTGTGATTTATATCCTGCCATGAACTCTGTGGAGGTAGAGGGGATAAAAAGAGCAAGCAAATAATATGTTGAAGATAGGAAGTGGGAATTAGAGGAGAAAGAAGTTCTAGGTCATGACCTGTCCCTTGGGCTGAGTTAATTATCTTATAAATCTCACCAGCTTTATCATCTCATTGCTCTGTAAATGGCTTTAATTATAGCCTTAACTCTTTCTTAAACTACTGGCAGTAGTTTGGCCACCCTCTGTAGGTTCAACGGGGCTTGGATGTTCATGTTGGCAGGAGAGAATGTTGTGCCTGCAAATTCATAAAGTTCCTGTCTCCTTTCCAAAATCAACAAGAAAACAACTCGGGCAACCTCCTCAGCCCATTTCCATTTCCCTTCGCTCTTTCTTTGCAGGTCAGCGTGGCTGCCCCCAAACAAAAGCCGAAAACACCGTTCTGTTTTGGTAAGCCTTAATTGGGGGGAGCAACCTTTTTCATTGAGGGGCCACATTGACCTTTTGATCTTGCTTGAGGGCCACAGGCCAACTGATTTGTCCCCCTGTTGAAGAACTGACTTTGGGGAAGGTATCTCAAGGGTGAAGGGACAGCTGGAGCTCCATGGTTGCTTTTTGTCCCGTAGCCTCCCCAAGAGGCAAGTGTGGCTGAGTTTGGGGAGTCTAGGTTTAAGGGGCACTAATCTGTATGAGTGCCTTAAACCTATGCATTTTCCCCAAAGCCCCCCAAACAAAATGATCAGATCTGAAAGGATCAGCCCTGCCCACTCTGCTCTTTGAGAGGTGCTGATGAGATGCTGTGATGCTGCAGTTGTTCATCCCTAATGTATGTCCTTATGGGGAGGATGAAGACCGGAGAACAACTTTGGGGTACCCTTTGAGCAGAACTTTGGCTTGAACAGGCTAAGATGTGATGCAAAACACACAAGTGCTTCCTGGCAGGCATCGAGCGCAATCCAAAACACATTTTGCTCTTCAAATCCAAAGTCCTGCACAGTTCTAACATGTAGGTGGAAACTGGACAAGTGAATTGACTTCTTACTTAGGAAGCAACATGGGGTGATGTTTGTGGCTTTTCAGCTACACCAGCTTGGGAATCAAATGGAGATTTGAGCGCTCTTGGAGCAGAGGTTACTTTGCAAGAGGGGGGGAAAGGGTAAAAAGGTAGTCTTCTTCAAGTTGAGTTCAATTCCTGGGGACTTTATGGACACATCACTATAGTTTTTTTTGAGAAGTGCTTTCTCAACTCCTTTTAGGATGATTTCACACACACACACAAACACACACACACACACACACAGTCTAGCTTAGTGCCTGGGATTTTCTCGTGGCTTCCTATCCAAGTCTTAAACTGGTGTGACCTTACTTACTTTTATGAGACCAGCCAAGGTCAGCTAGTTGTTGCCACCTAGATGGGCTCACAAGTGGAGGTTTACAGATATCATTTCTGCCTTATGGTAGAATCTGCGGTGATTCGGATTCTGATCTTTTCTCTTCCAAATGAGCACCCATTGGGTCTTTATCCTTGGGGCATAACTTAAACGTTGATTTCCACCAGCTTAGCCTAGCTTTGCACAAGAAAATGAAATGGAAGCCTAAGAAAAAAGAAGTGCTTTGCCAGTGCCTCAAGGCCTCCTGCTCTGTCTAAGTTAAGGAGAAGGTGGCTGAAATGGATTAGAAAGCAGGATAGAAATAAACATCATCAGACAGGAAGCCCTGAGGATTGAGGAGGAGGTGGCAGAACTACAAGAGATTGAACTGGTTGACTGTCTTTGCCCTTCCCAGGCAATTTATTACTTTATTACTTTGATTTCTTTCTCTTTCCAGCTCTTTAAGCGTTGAACAATATACCCACATTTATATACATAGAAATATCAGCACACCTGGGTTGGGGGGTGACCACCCCTTGAACAGAACTGCTGTTGAGAAGAAGTCAGCCTCTTAGAGAAAACTGCCAAGTTTTCAGAAACACAGAACAAACTATCTGTAATGTAGAGAGGCCTTCCTTCTCCACCCTCCCCAAAAAGGCTGAGTAATGACCAAGCTTACTCAGGACCTGCAGATGGGAACTCTGACGGCTGGAAATGGTCAGGGGGAAACCAGGAGTAAACCAAAGTGGGGGGACAGAATGGCTGAGGAGATGTCGGGTCACTATAGCGTTTTCTTTTGTCAAGGGCAAGGAATAGAGAACTGCTTGTTTTCAGATTCTGTGGGGTTAGCACCCAATTCTAATGGCAACAACCAGATCTAAATTGGATTGCATTTGGATGGACCTAATGCCCTTTGGAACTTAGGAAGTTCCTTTGGAAAATTCCTTTGGAATGTTTGCCCACCAATCAAAGGGAAAGTAGAGCTTGCTAAATAATAAGATGGGTGTAGTGAGCTTGTACTTTTCGGCTCAGAGATCCCCCCACTTTGGTTTTTTTGGCACACCTAGCCCCCTTTTCTTAATTGGACAACCACTCAATGGCACATCTCCCTGGTGGAACAACTTCTTCTCAGTTGATTTGCTGCCACCACCTGTTTTAAACTGGAACCATCTTTCTCCCTGAATTTTAGGTACAGTACAGGCAAAACATGGAAAATCTCTTCCGTCTTTCACTGCAGCTGCATGGAAACTAATGGTTTTATGCAAATGCTGATAGCTGAGCAATGAGTGGAATGAAGTGAATAAGGGCTGTTCCTAAATAAGAAGGTCAACAAGCGTTTAGAATATTAATTTCATTAATGTAAAAGTTGGCCATTCCCCAATATATTTGCAGGCAAAGGTTAATGAAAAAGTCAACCCACCATGTCCAGTGGAAATATAAATCGAATGCATCTGCTTTATCATTTTCCCAGGCATAAAACAATCACTCTTCCAGGCATTTCCTGCAGTCAGGAATCAGTGAAGATCCTTGCCTTTAGTCTCTTAGAGGCACGCAACTGGAGACTACACGTGGCTCTCAAAAGGCTTGGTTGCAGCCCTAAAAAAAACCTCCAGAAGTTTTTAAATGATCATTGTTATATGCCAGGAGACAAGTATTAAATGCACAGCTCATTTGTTGCTTTAAATAGCTGGGCATAATAACTTACTCCTCTCCTCTGAGGAATTGTGCTGTTGAATTCCGGCAGCAAAATTTGGGGAGTCTCTCAGGGCCACAAAAAGGGGTCTTTGAATTCATCCTCTGGTTTTCCTGGAGTGGTGGCCCATGCAGCAGGAACTTCTTGGAGAAATTGCAACGGGTTCATGGAGCAGGGAATGAGGAGTGGAGAACACAAGAAAAAGAAGTCTCCTTCTGGAAGCTAAGTAGTTGCTACCAAGGTCAATCATGTGCACTCTTGAAAATGATGTACCACTCTTGATCATGATATTTGTATCTGCAGTTATCAACGCCTTGTCTCAGCGCTATGTCCTGCAAGCAAATGACCAAAAAGATCTGCAAGACTGGGTGGAAGCATTAAATACTGCCAGCAAGATTACGGTAGGTATTCTCTGTTCACATCATCTGGGATTCCCACGCAGTTTTCCAGTAGTGATGCCCGGGGGAGGGAAGAGAGCAGTTCATTTTATCTGGAAGTAGGTTGTATCTTAGTGCTGGTCTCCTTGTATATTCTGTTCAGGAGTCTGATCAGGTGAATTTAGGCAGAACTGGGAGTATAAATTACAAAAAAGGTGTTGATTGGCTGAGGGCTTAGTGTACTGCTTAGACAATTGGCCCAGTCAAGGCATCATAGCTAACTGTGATTTGTGTAACCCTAATTTAGAGTCCAAGCATGGCTGAAGCTTCCGTATGGAGAAACTGCTGGTTAGAACTGTCCATCTTGTCTCTTTTTCCATCTGTTTAATATTTTCCTTGGGGCCCTGGCTTTTGGGGCAAAATGCCAACTGCCTTTAGGGCTGCATCTGCCCCTTGGCCTGTGTGTGGGTGAATTCAATTCTCTTGGGGTTGATTAGCAAGCCAATTGTTGGATGTAGGATTTGAAACTTCTCCACTGAAATGTGGGCTGGCTAAAATAGTGGCATTTTCTTCCAGATGGGAACATCACATCAGATGGAACCAGTGGACTGCATTCTTTGCTTCTTGGTACTGACTCTGCCCACTGGTCCACACTGCTGTATCTGGAGCTTGGCTTTTGCTAGCCCTGTTACAAACCTGGAATGATTTAAGGCCATATTTTTCTGTTCTGAGGAGCTCTGGGATTTCTTGGAAGTATTCTGGTAGTTGTCCTGCCTCTTTCCCTAAGAGGCATCTGTTGTGGGTTTTTTGTCATTGTTGTTGCTGTGACTGGTCTTCCCCTATGCTGGATAGGTAAAGAAGGAAGAAGAATCAGGAGAAGAGCCGTGGGATGGGAGAGTTAAAGGACTTCCCTATGAAACTTTAATTGGGCAATCACCCTGCCTTACTAGCCAGATTTTGTTGGGGTGTGTACTCATCCAGATGACACTGTCTTCCATAGGTAACATTCCCCGTGTTTCCTACCACTTCTTCCAAGGGAGAGGTAGAATCTATTGCACAAGTTCCTATGCTGCCAGTTTAGCACAGAGATACATCAACCTGAAGACCGAGGATCTTCTGTGGCCTCTGAATGTCTTAGATTTGATCTCCTACCCTGAGCCCAGACAAGAAAAGTTGGTGCCAACTTTTTAATATAGCAGAAGGGGAAAACTATAAAATGCATGCAGAGCCATCACACTGTCTCTAATTTTATTTTAATTTTATTGAAATATAAATAAACCAAGGGGAGAACCACATCCCCTCCTCAGCATTCCACTTAAAGACTAAAGGTGGTCTGACCTAAAAGTATTATACAGTACACTCCTGGCCTTGTAGCTAGCTCTCTCCTGTCCCGTGGTTTTTTTTTAAATCTGTGTCACAGAATGGTGGCAAAGCCCAGGATGCAGACGAGCAGCCCCAGCAGATTGGAGGAGCCCCCTCAAGTCCCCTACTTATCAGGGCTAGCTTCTGTGCCTGCTTTCGCCATTAGGTAGATGAGAGACAACCCCTCTACCCCCCCAACCCCAAAGAACCTGGGGAGGAACATGTTTCAAATACAGAAAAGATTTTGCAGCCTTAGTATCCGTCCATCTGATTCTATCCCTACTGCTTAATTTTGCAACATCTCTCTGCCAGTTGTGAAACAGGAAGTTACCCTGTAGTAGGTTTACTTCCCATTTCTTGGCCATGAAGGCAGGTGACTTCCCTCTGAGTTAGCCAAGCTTGATTTTGACAATTGCTATCTTGGCGTACCAGATGGGTGGAGAAATGAATCTGAGAGATGTTTGGCCGGTCAAGTCAATATAGGACTGATTCATACATTGGCTGGGCTTCTACAGTACAGGAAGCCATCACACTCATTCATACATTCTACGTGATGCTCCACTAACCATTTGTGGAGGACACTGATGCATGATGTTATCCTTAACTTGCCACTGGCCAGCCACAAAGACAGCTGGTGCCCATCTTTTTTTGTTCTGCGTCAAAAGTGGTGTTTTCCAACTTCTGCAGTGGTTTATTTTGTTGAAGGCAGGGTCTCCACCCCATTGGCTGGTGTATTCCCTTCCTTTCTGGTCAGCGATAGCTGCCCTCCACGGCCATTTCATCTAAGGCTTTTGGGCTGCCTGTCACCCTTCAGAAGGAACCTTCCCATAGAAAACCAGATTGTGTTTTGCTCAGCAAGGAATGTCTTCAGCTTCCACATTTACAATTTATACCTGAAAACACCAGAGTTTGGGACCTTGCTACTCTACACTCAAGCCAAACATTGGTATCCCAGTGAATAGTTAAAGAATTTGGCAGATCTGTGAATGTAGTAGGTGGGTTCACCTACTTTTTCCTGCCTGCCATATAACAGAGGAATATTTCACATAAGTGCAGTGGGGCAGCACCATTTTGCCTGCACCAAATCTGTTTTGTATTCTTTGTGGGATATTTTGGGGCAGCCAGCTGGTACTGGCATTCCTTGCAATACTTAACCAGTTTGAGGTATTGGGGAGCTGGGATGAAACTGCCAAAAGTCCTGTCCATTTTGCCTTCTAGCCCAAGTGACAGGAAGAATAGCAAAACTGTCTACCAGTCACAGAAGTAGATTGGAAAATTTCTGTCCAAAAGTAGTCCAGCTGGCCGGTCGATGGCCTGGAGGACAGCCAAGAGCTTCACCCCACACCCCTCCTCTGTCTCACCCACCTGTCAGCTTGACTATTTGGGGGCAGAAGGTTACAGTCATCCAGGAAACTGGTAGACAGACTTACCATTCTTCCTGTTTCTTCAGCTTTGGGAGATTGGTGGACCTGTTTTCAGAAATAGCCCAAGTGACAAGTTTCTGAGGTGGAGCACCTCCACACCAGAGACTGATCACCTGAGCAATTTCTAACTGTCAAAAGCCTCTATCCCAGCACCCACCATTCTCCAAACTCACCCATCTACACTTGCCTGAACCCATCCAGACAAGCAGGTCTTCTGCTGCTTGTAACGGGCACTGAAGAAAGCATTCTCCACCCTACCTCTCTTTCCTCACACTTCTTGTGGGGACAAAAACCCTATTGTGTTTAATTGCTGAGGCAGAATAGCAGTTGGAAGTATGAACAATCCTTCTTTAAGCCAGCATACTTTCAATGTGGCTCCCACACTGGATAACAACACTTTAGTGCTACCATATAGATGAGCCCATAATGTGCTTGTGTGAATCTACTCATTGTGGTTTGTAAATATGGTATATAGTTTAATGAGATGTGTGAATCTATCCAATTGTGGATGATTACTTAGGATCAAGTGAGAACCCAATATAGTTTTTGTTTGTTTTGTTTAAATAAAGACCAGCCCCTTCCACCTTGATCGTGTTGACAGGAAGTTCTCGTGGTTGAAGCTCAGCAGTCGAGAAGGACCAGCTGGGAAAGACTGTAATAAGACTTAGATCATTTTGCATGATGGAGAGAAAGAAACAGTTGGAAGTTCTTCTCCATTCCACGTAACAAACATGGAAGGACCACTGTACATGTATTGGGCTTGATTACTAGGACAAGGAAAAGATTTACTTTTTTCCATAAAACATTATGACTTTTTTTTTTTTAACTTGTAAGCCGCCTAGAGTGATACAGTGAGATGGGCAGCGTATAAATGTGATTAATTAATAAATAAATTATTAATTTGCAATTTTTTTTTTTTTTTGTCTGCGCTCAGTCATTGCTGACCCTGCAGTGACTGCCTGGACGAGTCCCTGCAGTTTTCAAGGCAAGGTGTTTCGGAAGTGGTTTGCCAGAGCCTCCTTCCTAGGGCAGAGCCCAGCTGGCGAGCGCAGGAGGCGGGGTTTCCGTTGCTTCGCGCCCTTTTCGGGCGCACGCGGTTTTTCGCGCTTACTGGCAACTGCTCCCAACTCCTTTTTTGCAAGCCGCCGCCAGCATTTTTCCTCCCACCGGAGTGAGAGTACCCATTTATCTACTCATGTAAGTTTTCGAACTGTTGGGTTGACAGGAACTGGGGAGGAAACAGGAGCTCACCCTGTTTAACGCGAAGGCTGGACTCGAACCGCTGAAGCGTCGACCATTTCTGGCCGGCAACTTTCAGCGATGACCACTAATATGCAAACTAGCTTCACACATTGCTCTAAGCCATGATTTATTTAAACGTATTTTATTTTATTATTTTATTTTTATGAATCACAGTGGCTGGCTTCGCACACCAGACCAAGCTACAATTAAAGATCCCAGCTATAGAGTGCTAACCTCTAAGCTGGTGGCTAGTAGACAACATGGCTTTACATAGTGAAGGCAGTGGGCTCATGGATTCCAGTAGCTGGAGGGTCACAGCACTGAGCATGCCTTAATACTCAGCTTGTGTTCTTCATTGATGCATTGGTTTGGCCACTGGGAAAACATGAGGTTGAAGTATTAGATAGGATTGTAGGTTGATCTGGCAGGTTGACTCTTCTTTGCTCAGAATCACCTTGATGAACAGAGAACCCCAATCTCTGCTTTTGTACCAGCTCTTCAGCTGGTTTTTAACTTAACTGGTGCCCGTCTGCTCCAGTGGTTTGAGAACGTTACATGCTGGATCAGATGTAGCAGAAGGGATCTAGGCCATTTGGGTGTTAGCCTAGTAAAAAGCCAGTTTTACCAGCCCAGCCCTTCACCTTTCCAAGGGAAAAGAATCCACCCAGGATCTGACACCAAACTGTAGCTCTGAATTGCTGCTATCAGATGGAGAAATGCAAGCAAGAGCTGTGGTTGCAGAAAAATGTCGATAGACACCAGCTGCTGTTAGATGTAGCTGCGCAACGGGCATATGAAAGGCCATGCAAATGATATGAATGGTGTGGGAGGCTCTTGAGCATCTTTGGGCCCTACTGCAAGGGCAAGCAATTAGAAAGGAAAAAGGGAAGCACCCAGAGTAATGGTTCAGTCATTAGAGAAGGTTGGCATCTGTTGCCAAGCGTAAATGTAGGCAGTTGACTACAGTGTCTCATCCAGAAAAGCTTGGACATTTGTTTTAGAAAACCAACGTTTTTAGTCCCTGAGGGAGAAAAAAAAATTAATAGGATAATAACAGGAAGCTCGGCTTCAAGTTACTGAAGATGGAATAAGATGCTTATTTTAGAAGATTAGGCAAACATATGAGTCTTGGCTCTGATGTCAGCCTTAACTCAGGACTGGCTCACGATCTAACATTGAATTAGGCAGTATTATGTCTAGAGAAAGCTTTCATCCTTGGATGGATCCTGGTCTAAAGGATTTGGAACATCTTAGCAAAACATCTCAGTGCTAGAAAGAGATTGCAGGCTTCTGTTTAAACACCTCTAGCAAGTTAAAATATTTGTAAAAAAATGAAGCTCAGAAATACACATTTGCTTTAATACCAGATATAAGGGCCTTTCTCAAACTGGGCTCATGCATTGGTTGGGCTACCACTTCCATCATCCTCAGCTTGCAGAGCCTTGCCACCTGTCAATCTCTTTGCAGCTCCATCATGGGTTGTACTGACTGGGACAGATGGGGTCTGGAGTCTAACAAACCGAGCATATTGGGAGAAACTGCTGTATTTCTGTGATAACTTTTTTTCTGAAGTGGTAGCCGCATTAATTAATTGCATCAGAACCCAAAACAGCCTGATGGAACTTTAGAGACATTTATTTATTTATTTATTATGGCACAAGCTGTTTTGGATTACATTTCTGTTATGTTCTTCCTCAACCGAGGACATTGATTGAGGCTTTTTACATTCTGTTTATTTGTATTAGTGCTGCTAAATTTGAAGAGGCAGATGTATGACAACATCGTGATTTTGCAATGATAAAACAGCTGACGCTGAGGGGATAGAAAAACAGATGCTCAAAGGAAGGAGAAAGAGAACGTGCTGAGGGATAATATTGACCTAAACTTGAAGATGAGCCATCAAGTCAATCCTTGGAGGCTAGATTTGGCCTGAGTGACATCAGAGCACTTTTAGCATTCTGTCCACAGTTGGATGAACAGAGGACTTTTTCTCCCTTCACGGCCTATATGATGCATGGAAAAAACTTATTCATATCTTAAGAACTATAAATGTGCTGCAGGCCAGCAAGCCAAGATCGAATTCTTAAAATACTAAGGATAGAGCAGGAAATTCAAGCTGCATGAATCAGTGACAGGATCCACGTAAAGGAATGAGGATATAAAAGAATTCCTTGCAAAAATTCCCTTGCAAGGATTTGGGGCTTTTAAAAAAAAATCGGCAACTTTGGATACGACAAATTGAATCACTGGCCATGGCATTGTACAAATCGTTCTAGTCCCAACTTTATAAATGAGCAGAATGATTAGATCTTGTTTCAAAGGGATAAAACGATGTTCTTCTAGCAGGCAAATAGACGTTACTTCTTATTTGCAATATGTGCCAGTATTTTAGTGGGTGAGAAGGAAGGCCACAGGAATCTGAAAGAAGTGTCTAACAGATTCCATATGAATGTTCATGGTTCCTTCTATTTCAGAGCATTTGCAGTGACTCTAGCTTGTTTCAGTCATCTCTAGCAATTGGTACAATCATTGAGAAAACAGGACCATTGGAAGGCTGCAGAAAGATGCTTGCAAATGTTGAATCACCACTGATTGGTTTTGGGCATCTGGAGTAATTTATTCTGTTTTCTCCATTAGGTACCGAAGCATGGAAGTTTGTCCCTAGCCACAGAAGTGGGAAGGCACCCATATAAGACGGAGATCATTGGTGGAGTAGTTGTGCAGACACCCATCTCGGCCAATCAGGTGAGAAAGGATCAGACTGACCTGTTGCTATGGAAGAAGGAGGCAGAGGAGGGCTGCAGCTTCCTAGTAGAGACCTGCAAAAGAGTCTTAGGGCACTCCTCTGCCCCTTCTGTTAAACCGTTTTCTACATCAGCGCTGGGAAAGACCTTTTCTTGAGCTTGGAGGTGGCTTCTGCCAGTTGCAATATTTCTTTAATTCCCCAACAGAGATCCTTTTAGATGTTTTGGGCTAACTGCTATGTAGAGGCCACAAAGTTGGGGAACGCTGCTCAAGGCATTGACATATGTATCTGCCTATCTTACCTACCTACCCACCTACCTACTGCCTATGGTAAGACATTACTGTAGTTGCATCCTCCTTCCCACCCCTTGGACATCACAAAATGCAATTCATAACACCATATCCTCACTGACAGCACAATTGATTCAGCCTCATTAATTCCATGGAGAAAAGTATTCTGTCCTCCTCCCTTAATAGGGCCCTTGTCCTCTTTTTTTAAAAAAAGGTTTATCTGGTGACAAATGTTTTAGCAGGGATGGAAAGACCTGGTGCTGGACAAGAGGTGTTGCCACAGAAACTAGGGCCAGAAATAATAGATGTAAATTGTAGCTGCCTAGATTTTGTTCAGATATAACAAATTGTCCTAACGGTATGATCTGCCGAGAGCAGAATGGTCTACCTATGGAGATTGTGGATTCTCCATCTCTAGAGGTTTTGAAGAAGAGGCTGGAAAGTCACCTCTCGTGGATTGATTAGCTGGTTTTCCTGCCCATTAGAGAAGGTTGGACTAGATGATCCCTGCAGTCCCTTCCAGCTTTATAGTTCTATGATTTCATAACAACCTTGAACTGTCAGAGCTTTTAACCAGTTAAAACAAACAAGTGGGGTCTGATGAAGTTGGTTGCGGTGCAAAATGTCCCTATTTTGCCAGCCAGGATGTCAGCTCCAGGTAGACCAGATCAGGAGACAGACACCACTAGAAATACTAGAACTCTGTTTTATTGATAAAGGCTATAATAACAGAATCTTGAAAGCTTGACAGCATTTCTCCTTCCCTCTCTCATATACGAAGAAGAGTCAAGGTGGCGCAATCTTGAATTTCTCTCTCACCTCTTCTGTTTTCCAAGGCTAAGTTCCTGTTTTCCCAATGGTTGCTACATATTTTTTTCAAGGCCATCTCTGTCTTCCTCTACACAATAGTGCCCTTTTCTAGAAACCCTCCCCCCATTCCCCTGCCTCCTCCCCTGGCCTTTTCTTTCTTTCATCCTCCCCCAAAACACCTGGCCTTCCATGGCCACTCAGCATTCTCACTCTTCTTTGGGCCTTCTTCTCTTAAGGACTTTCTGTCTTCCTGCCCACCCCATTCCAGCTTGCTGATCCATCCTTCCTTCCTTCCTTCCTTCCTTCCTTCCTTCCTTCCTTCCTTCCTTCCTTCCTTCCTTCCTTCCTTCCTTCCTTCCTTCCTTCCTTCCTTCCTTCCTTCCTTCCTTCCTTCAGAACTGCCTGTTGCAGCATGAGCAATCTTGTGTATTACTACCAACCTCAGAGCTGTAGTGACAAGGAATCACAGGCACATAAACGGAGGAGGGAACAGAGCATTATCTTCCACTTTGCATTCATCTCTAAAGACCCCAAACAAGCTCCCGCAGGCTACAAGTAGAGAAGGGACAGCCTAGAACCTTTCAGGAAGGGAAGAGCTTGCTACCAACTTTTGTGGGCTGAGAATGCCGGAAATTGCAGCTTCAAAAGTTCAAGCAACTGGGTGATATGAACTGCCAAGCTGTTTAATTAAACATGCACGGCTCAACTGTAATTAAGGAAAACTCGCAAGGTGCATTCCATTGCCAACAGCTGCAACAAGGTACAGAGAAGACTTCCTTTGGTAGCTCGCACCCTTAATACCTTGCAAGTTGGTTGGTAGTGTGGATTTCATCCCTTTGCTTGTCTTATCTGGAGGACTCAGGGTGGATGACAGCATTAGAACCACAGAGCAATAAAACCAGTAATTTAGATGCTGGCATAGAAGCGTCAAGACCTGACGTATGCGGTCAGCAGAAGTGCATTGTACAGACTCTTGGGACGGCACCATTTCAAAAGTGGAACAATCCAGGTTTGAATTTGCATCTTCTTCTGGAAGTGACCATTGACAAAGGATGGAGAATTCTTGATAAGGGGAAGCATTTAAGCATGTAATTCTGTACCTGAAGTCTGAATTAGTCTTTTTCTCTTTTTAATTGGTGAGACCAGGTAGTTGTAGCATGCAATGAATGGCTTTCATGTGCTGTGGCTTAGAGACATGACATTAAATTTTAGATGGGCTGATCTGAAGCATTTTAAAACAATGCTTTGATTTGATGTTTAATCAAAGCACTTTGATAAAACAAAAGGCTTGTTCATACATGCATAAAATCAATGGATGACCTGCAAATAGGCTAATTATGTACTTAGAATGGACTCTTTTCTGTAAAATAAAAGCTCCAATGGAGGAGAGATCATGTACACATTCAAGTCTTAATATCACAGACTTGGACTGTTTAGCCAGATTTGTTGAGAATAAGGTGCTAGGGTGGATGGTGTCCTTCAGGTGATATCTGGGAAGGAGAAATCATATTTTTAATGCTTGTACCTTGTCTGAGCTCAGGAAACTCAGTAAGGTCAACACAGGTTAGCACTTTGATAGGACACCACCAGAAAATCTCTGAGCTGTAGACAGAATTGCAAAATATAGAGAACATCCCAGAAGCAACCAATTGAAAACTTTTCTTCTTAGAGAAGGACAAGGTCATGTTCATGAATGAAGCCATCAAGAGTCAGGGTTGACTCAAAGGAGATTTGACTATATAGTGACTAAAGAAATTGGGGGAAAGGATCTCCTTTAAATACAAACTAGAAAAGCAAATATTATAGGTCCAGCCCAGCTCTTTCCTTGCCATTTTTAAAAGAGAACTTTTAGCTTCTCACCATCCATAATCAGAAAAAGTCCATCTGCTGTTGTCAGCTTATTTTGCTTCATTTGTAGCCCAGGTCCAAAATGATGCATTAAGGGGCACCCCAGTTAGGGAATGCTCCCTCTACAGAGGTTTCCCTCATATCAATTCAGTGTCCTCTCAAGATTATGGAGGAACAGAAATGCTCATTATGCTACACTGGATAGAATAGCAATTAAGCATGGTCAATTAAATGTAAGCCTTCCGCCCGCTTGGAAATTGTGTTTTTGGTTCTATACACTACTTAATATCTCCTTCTTCCACACCCAAGCAAAAAAAAAAAAAAAAAAGGCCTTCCACATCTGTGGGAGTTGTGGTTGTGGTTATTGAGTGTAGCAAAAAAAAAGCTTGTTCATATCCTCTAAAAAACAGGTGGGAAGATTGAGCTTGGAATAGCTCCTTGAGATGGGTCAAGGAGTGCGATACTCTAGGGACAGCCTGGCGCCAATATATGCCATCTTTGGGTGGGTGCCAGGGCCTCAACACGCTGGCAGGTGCCATGGTTAAAAGCTTGCCTTGTGCCCTCTCTTAATTTTTGTTTTCTTCTGAGCAAGTACTGGAAACACTACGAGGCACTCGATCTAGCCCATCTTGGGATTTCCCATAATGTCCTTCACTTAGCATGGTTTTGGGGACTTGTGGGAAAGTAAGAAGGGGTGTAGTAAATCAGCCAACATGATTTGGAATATTGCAATCCAGATCTGTGTAACGCAGCTCTGCTCTTCCTCAGTGTCTCCTTGACCTCCTGATCCAGCCATTTAACAAATTGCTCCACCTCAAACGGAGGTGCCAGAGGAAACCAAATCATTTCCAACCACCCATCTTATCTGGTGGAAGGTGGCCACCTGGGCGTGGAGGTCTCTCTCATGAAGCATCCTGAAGCAGGCAGTTCATCCAGGGTTCAATGACCAAAGTGAGGCACTCTCCAGAAGAACACGATGCAGAACGTCTCCTCAAATTGGGAATCAGCCCTTTTGAAAAGCAATGAAAGAATCCTTCCTTCCTCCCTCCCTCCCTCCCTCCCTCGTTCATAGAAGGTTGAAGGCACCAATTTCATCCTACACTTAGGTCACTTTGTGCCATAAATCTTCTAAAGAAGTTTCCCAAGCAAACCATTTTCATGCTTACTTTGTGGGCAGCTTCCTGACAGGCAGACTCCAGGGGTGTCCATGGGGCATGCATGAAAAAAGCCAAGATGGTGACCCCAACTGTGCAATCAAAGCCCCACCCCAGCCCCTTTTTAATATGCATGTTGAAAAGGGGTGGAGTTTCGATTGCATAGTTGGGGTCACCATCTTGACTTTTTGCACACCACACCCACACCCCTGCTTTCTCCCTACTCCCCAGCCCAAATTTTCCCCACTAGTCTTTCTTTTTTATCCCTGTTTTGGAAATTTCAGTTCCTGCCAGGCTGTCTGCGGTGCATCTGCATTGGATGCTCCATTGGCCTGGTCTTCAGAAAGGACAAGTGTCATCATCTTGGGTTGCTATATGGTGTGTGTGTGTGTTTGGCTCTTTCCCCTGTCTGGAGCTTATGCCTAAGTAGGCTAAGACAGTGGGGTCTTTGTTGTGGATCTTCCAAGCCCAGGGAGCCTGACGTCTTGACCGAGGGAGCCAGCTACGCAGTGTGGTTCACACAGTGGCATATTGTGTCTGTCTCTTCGTCTCTGGGGAGCTCAGATTATTAAAAAGCACGAAGCAGGCACTTGCCTTTGTAATTTATGTAAGGAAGAAAACCCCACTTGCTTCTCTGAAGTAGCAGCTGATAAAAGGCCCTTAAAGGTCTCTTTTTATTCATTCCCCCATTTAAGCAAAAGCAGATTGAGAAGGACTTGTTTTTACTAACATTTTTTTCACAGTTTTTTGGAACACAGTCCCTGAGTTTTCCCTGCCTCCTCCATTCCCTTTGCATTCTTATTTTACCTCTTCCTTGTGCCCTTTCTTTTCTGTAATTGGTGATCATTATTCCCCTGGGAAAAAATATTCTGCCCAAACTTCAAAATAGAAAAAGAAACAAGAATGAGGTCTCTGTTCTCATGGCCTTTTTTTTTTTTTTTTAAATTTGGGATGGCGACGATAAATCTAGTCTCTTTCTTCCAGATGATTCTGCACCTTGGAAATAGGCAAAAATTGCATATTTATTCTTAATAAATTGGGGTGTGGAGAGAGAGGTATGCAGTGCACAGAAGTTGCTTCCTCTTGCATTCAACCCCGTTCTGGCTGGAGATTTCATCAGGTTTTCCCCACATGGCTTGGCAGCTGTAAAGGATCCAGTGGGATCTTCACTTTCTAGCAAAAATGAAAATGGAGGTTTTCAGGAACAACAGAGTAGACACAGCCCTATCTATTCTGCTGAAAAATCTGAACTTACACAAACAGTTGGTTGATGCAAGGCTCTGTACACTGTTTTGTATACTGTCTTGGAAGCCCTTCACTTTTAATTTTATATACTACAGGACAAGATGTTAATACAATTGATTAAGCTTAATCCAGTATCCAGCCATTTTCATCTATACAATATAGTCTTAACATGTATACAATGCATAGTCCATCTTGGAATTTCTATATAGATTTTAGTCTTCTGGTGAGTTCACGGCCTTTTGCCCATGATTCTAATCTAGCTACTTTTTCCATAGTTTATAGATCATTTTTCTTATAGTTGTATATTATCTCAGCTGGTCACTGACCATAATAATATAATAAAGATTTGGAGATGAGTTGAACTGAGTTCATTTTGAAGCTGTAGTGGGTAACCCAGAGTCTTAACTAGTTTGCAGCTAATTTAATGCTCTCAACCTAATTTCAACAGTTCCTCTGGGTGCAATTTTTTCTACTTCCGATAAGGAGGATTGGACCCTCCTCTGAGGGTGCCCAGAAGGAAAGTGGGTGACAGAAAAGAAGGAAAGAAATGGCTGTGCTGGAAAAACAGTGGAAATGGAGAGGTCTCAAAAAAGAGAACCAGTGACTGCAGACAGTTTTGGCTTGAGCCTGGTTTACCATCTTCTTCAGCCCCACATTACTCTGGGTGTGTTGTGTGACCCCCAGCAGATTGCTATAGTGCAGTGTTTTTCAACCTTGGCAACTTTGAGATGCGTAGATTTCAACTCCCAGAATTCCCCAGCCAGCATGCTGGCTGAGGAATTCTGGGAGTTGAAGTCCATGCATCTTAAAGTTGCCACGGTTGAGAAACACTGCTACAGGGGAAGCAAAGATGTCCACAGGGGCAGGTTAAAAAAGACAAAATGGCGGCTGCAAGGGCTCACTTGAAGGGCTGTCATTTTGTTTCCATCACACGTTGCCCTGTGTGTAAAAAGGAGGTGGGGTTTTGATCTTGTGGTTGTAGCCACCCTCTTGACTTTCTTGACACCCCCCCCATGGTTCCTCCTAGTGGAAAAGCAGTTTTAGGTAGGAAGAAAAAAAGTTGCCCTCTTCTAAATCAAAGATACACAACATTTTTTCACTTGGCTTTGGCCATGCAGTTCAGAAAGGTTGGAAGGGAGAGGATCATGAAGAGGGTAGGGCCAGGAGAAAAGCTACATGAAATAAAGTTTAATTAAAATATATAAACTAATTAAATACAGCAGCTATGACTACTCCTCATGTATTTAAGCATTTCCTCCTTTACGGCATTAAAAGCTACCATTGGGCGGCTACGTTTGGAAGGGCTTCAGGGGCCTCACCCAACTTTTTCAGGATGGCAGGCAATTTGGGAGTAGCGGTTGTGTGTCTCTGCTCTGGAGAAGTGTGTTGTTTTGGGGAATAATTGAGTGAGCTTGGAATAAGGTAATGAGCATGACGAAGTTGATTCATTGAGCTGTGGTTGAAGGCAGAACTGCAGGGGCTCCTTGAGAACTTGGCAATTTTAAGTTGAAAGGGTATCGATTCACTTAATTGGAGGTCTTAGGACACCCCAGTTGGTCTGGAACTAAAACTAAGAGCAGCTTCTACCTGGGAGCCCTGGCTTAATATATGTGAATCTGGTGTGGAGAGCTCATGAATGACATCTGGCTCACAGATGCCTGTCTCCTGACTCCCTCTGCTTATCTCTGTCCTTATGTCTGGACACTTATTTCTGTCCTTATGTTATGGACACTTCTGGGCCATACTGGCTGGGGAATTCTGGGAGTTGAAGTCCACTCATCTTAAAGTGGCCAAGTTTGGACAACACTGTCATAGGAGGTTCTGATATAGGCCGAAGATGATGATAGCTAATTGAACACAACTACAATAGAAACCTTAAGAGAACTTAAAAAAAACAAACAAACTTCTAAGTAATGCTGAAGCACACATAAAAATGGATGAATGTTAGAGTACTATACCCATAACTGCCATTTTAGTAAGATGATAATGGCTGTAGATAGTTTGGTCATTTTTTTTTAATTACTGGTATTACCACAATGTAATCGTATGTTATGTCCAGAGAGCGTCATGTTCCCAATCACCTTCACTGACCCCTTTCTGAATTGCTAGTGAATGGAAAAGTATTGATACGTTCAGAGATGTATGGCATTACAGCAGCCTGGGCTAGAACACAGCGCCTCTGCCATTTCACGTTACTTTAGTACAGTCCTGTTCATTTCTACTTAAAAATAACTATAGTTACATTGCTAAAATCAAAGTATTTGATTTTAAAATATTAAAAAGGTGACGTTATTTAAAAAGGTACAGGGAAGGGAAGGGAAGGGAAGGGAAGGGAAGGGAAGGGAAGGGAAGGGAAGGGAAGGGAAGGGAAGGAAAGGAAAGGAAAGGAAAGGAAAGGAAAGGAAAGGAAAGGAAAGGAAAGGAAAGGAAAGGAAAGGAAAGGAAAGGAAAGGAAAGGAAAGGAAAGGAAAGGAAAGGAAAGGAAAGGAAGTAAATGGATGAAGAAGGGAAGGGAAGGGAAGGGAAGGGAAGGGAAGGGAAGGGAAGGGAAGGGAAGGGAAGGGAAGGGAAGGGAAGGGAAGGGAAGGGAAGGGAAGGGACAGTTGTCCAGTAATGTTTGCTGAGAGGGAGCCAAGGGGCATCAGAATGATGCAAGCCATGACACAGTGTTGAATGCAAGCCCCACCCTTTTTCTATGCGTGATGTTGCATACGTGCCAAATGAGGTGGAGGTTACACCACTCTGGTTTTCATATGGGTAGCAGTAGCCAAAAAGGAGCATGAATGTGCTGTTGAGGGTTTCCAGCGTAGGCAAAGGAAAGGCATGGTGCAGTTCTTCCAGAGTCTGGCAAATCGCTTTAGGTTGAGGGCACATCTGGGATGTTGAGAGCCTGCAAGCACATGTCCCCTTGGGAGCCTGGACAGCCATGTTCCCATTTGCCCAGATGTGAATTGGTCACCCAGAATGTTCCCACCAGTTCCAAGGCTTGGGTGCAAATAAAAATGATGGTAGAGATTGGCGCTGGAGCAATATTGGCTTGTATTTATTTAAGTAGAATACAATAATACAATCATTATTATGATTGGTCGCACAGTCAGCCAGATGTTTAGACTGGATTTGGCATTTTTATCCACCAATTGAGTCCTTCCCAAGGACCTGGGATGGGCAGATGTTGTTGCTTGATGGTGTTAAAGGTATCCTTGCAGAAATTGTTGTTATCTGGTCACACAGCCAGTTGTTGTCGTTGTTGTTAATATTATATTACAATAATACAATTTAAAAATAGCTGAAATACTGGGAAAAGATGACAGGATCATGAAGGGTCAGTTCACCTTGTAAAAGTCTGCAAGTCAGACAGGACAAATGTTCAATAAAAGTTTGTTTAAGCTTTCTTTGGAAGCCCTCCCCCCAGAAAAAAAGAAAGTTCTGGTATCACAAATATAGGAGTTTAGGCAGTGATGCAAAGAGACGTTCTATATATTGCCCAATTCCTGCGAATGTGTTTTTATGGCCCCATTTCTCCTACCAACCTTTCAGTGGTGCTCTAACTGGGATTTTTCTTCCCTTTTCCCTATTCTCTTGCAGAATGGAGGGGATGGGTCTGAAGGCAGTGAGCTCGCATCTCACCCTTTGTTGAAACGGTCCCAGAGTTACATTCCCACCACCAAAACACCGGTTGGACCACTAGTCCTCAAGAGCGGTTATTGTGTCAAGCAGGGGAACGTGGTAAGCTCTGTTTGACCTGCCTGTTGTGACTGTTGTGGACCTGGGACTCAGAGGAATGCCAGTTATTTCTCTGGATAGCCTTTGGATGGGAAGATCTTTTCCAGGGATGTTGTTAGGAAAAGATTCTGAAAAGAAAGAGGAAATGAAAAAGCTCCTTGGAAAAGGAGGAAGCAAGCAGAAAGGGAAGGACAAGCAAGAGGAGAGGCTTTTCTGCAGTAGAAGATTATTATGGTATGTGGGAATGACTTTGGGAGACAGGAGGAAGAGCCCCAGTCTGGAAAACCGGCATGTAAAAGGTATCTCAGCCCACAGAAGGCGGGAGGACATGGGAAGCGTTTCAGAAGGGTCCCTCCCTAGTTTTCCAGAAAGTAAAAGAAGAAGAGGGGAAGGAATACTTTTAGTCTTGCAAGATGCTGTTACTATAACCTTACAGATAAGAGTTAGTACTCCTGGTTGTGCTTCTTGCCTAGACTCCTTTGAAGGGCTAGCAAAGGTGGGAGAAAAATGGGGGGGGGGGAATATCCCTCATCTGGATGTGCCTTTGGATATGAGCTCACCACACTTGGTTACAGGGGTGTCTGCAGGGGGTGGTCAAAAAGGTCAAGAGGGCAGCCACAACCCCTCCATCGAAGCTCTGCCTTCCATCGCCTGACGCGAATGCAGAAACCGACGGAGCTTCTTAACAGCCCTTCTCGGCATCTGCTCAGTTTAGCTGTTACAGGGAGTATTTGAAGAGCCGTTGAAAAGCTTCTAAAGAGGATTCTTCTTGCTTTTCAGAGGAAGAGCTGGAAGCGCCGTTACTTTATGTTGGATGAAACTTCTGTCAGTTATTTCAAATGTGAGCAGGTAAACAATCCGGACCTTCTGGAGCTGTTCTTGGGTCCCATGTGCCCTCTTCCCCGATGGCTGCAGAGAATTGTCCGTGGAACCAGCTCTCCGGGTTTTGCTAAGTAAAAGTGCACGAATCCCAAACAAGGATATTTATTCTAGGGCTGCGGTGGTGAAATTAGATTGGGGCAGATAGGGGTGAAAAGGGACGCTGACGGCTCAGAAGCTTCAAAGTTTCTTCAGGACTTTGTGAACAAACCTTATTTTGCTTTAGAGAAAAAGTAAGTCATCCGATATTTGGAAGAGATTATTCTACACTCTGTTTCTCTCTCAGTGATTAGGTTCATAAAGGATGCAAAGACACGATTGCTTAATTATGGTTTGGGATTCAGCCATAATTGGCTGGATTCCCACAACTTGCTATACCATTGTTAGAAGCCACCGCAGGTGCGAGAGGTTGAATCAAAACCAAGTAAATCATTTGCTCAGCATAATGTAAGAATAAGTCTCCCAACACACACACACACACACACACACACATGTTATTGGCAATTACAACACCAATATGTGTGTGTGTGTGGGCTAAAGAAATTACAGTGGTACCTCGGGTTACGAACGCCTCTGTTAACGAACTTTTCGGGTTACGACCAGCTCGGGCTGCAAACATTTACCTCAGTTTGCGAACTCCGCCTCAGGGTACGAACAGGATATGCGGCCATTTTCCCTCCCGTGACACAGTCCGCGGCCATTTTTCTGCCCCTGACACGTGGTCCGCGGCCATTTTCTGCCCCTGACACGTGGTCCGCAGCCATTTTCCGCCCCGACACGTGGTCGGAGGGAGGGGGACTCTCCCTCCAAGCAATAGCCGCCTCCCTGTCCTCCACGCCAGAACGGATTAACAGTAATTACATTGAACCTTATGGGGAAATTTCCTTCGGGTTGCGACCAATTCGGGGTGCGACCAGAGTCACGGAACGAATTAAGTTCGTAAACCGAGGTTCCACTGTATAAACTTGAAATGAGATTGAGACCAGAGACATTGACTTTGAACTCTAGTGTGTTGGTTTGCCTTTCGCTTTGTTATTTAAATTTTTACTGCTATACCAAACTTTTTCTCTAATGTCCCAATCAGTTTGCAAGAGAATGCTAAAATAGTCTTAAATGAAGCCATCACAATAAAACAAATGACACTTAAAAACAACAAATACTAACATTGAAACAAAGTTCATTGTGGAAAAAAAAACACAAGCAAAATACTATTGTTGAAAAAATGCAAAAGTTATGTTTGAAAGATATACTTGAAAACAGTTAGCAAAAGGTCATGCTTGTCTGGTTGTACCAAAACTAATAAAGATTTATTTTCCAGTCTGATACAGTTATTTTGTCCCACATTTAGGGACAAGAAGCTAGTTCATCTGTTATTCATGGTGAAATTAACTCTGATCCCCCAAAGTTAGCGCATTTCCACAGATTTATCACCTGGTTTGCTAAAACAAGTAATAGATAATGATAATTTATTAGTAATATATTAAACTTGTATGCCGCCTGACTCTCCCTCTCCTCTCTCTCTCTCTCTCTCTCTCTCTATATATATATATATATATAATTTATTTAAGACCTTTTTCCACAGAGTAAAAGCAATACAAATCTTAAGTTAAAGTTAAGAGAAATAGAGGAAAGCAATAGAAAAGTGAAAAAGAAATAAAGAAGGAAAAAGATAAAGAAAGAATAATAAAGAAGTGACTTCCGATCCTCTTAACATCCTTTTAAATTTTGGATATATGATGTGTTTTAGATATATTTATAGTTTTAATGTTTCCTGTAAGTCGCCCAGAGTCCCCCATTGTGGGGGAGATGGGCGGGGGAGAAATCCAATAAATAATAAAATAATAATAATAACTCTGGGTGGCTCTCAACAGTCAAATTACAATAAAATCAATAAAAGATGAAAGAAGATTGAGATAAAGATAGATACAGATGATATACATTTCTTCTCTTTTATGTATTTGCTAGAAGTAAAAGCCAGATGTTCTTTAGTGGTGCAAAAAGGAATTCCAAACCCATAGGAGAGTTGGTCTAAAACTCCAGCAGGGAAGTTTGGAAGGTCAGTTGGGCAATAGCTCAGCTGCCTTCTCCTTTGTCACAAACGTGTCATCCTTATTTATCTGTAATAACGTGTCAGATACTTCCATGACAATGATAAACTTCTCTAGCAAACTTCAAGGATCTTTGTGCAGCAGTAGCAATAAGAGGGTTGCACGTACTAGAAATTTGCTTTAATGCTGTGTCATTGTGTAAACTAGTCTATCCTTGATTTTAACTACCTTTAGACCCACCCATATCTGCTCTCATCTATTGGCTAATTTTGAACTGTCCTGTTGGTTTTGCTTGTCTTGTCAGGATAAAGAACCCTTACGGTCAATCCTCCTGAAGGACGTGCTGAAGACTCACGAATGTCTCGTCAAATCTGGGTATGAGTATCTTCTGTGTTTGGACATTTTCTCTTTGGTATTGGCCTTTATTCTACCAAACTGCTTGTGTGAAGGATCAGTATTTAAAGGCAGGTGATGTTCTGCCTTGATTTGTTTGCATTCCATCATCTCAGGTAGAGCAACAATGATACCACCTCATTTCACTGGGACAAAAATGGTACCCAAATTATGTTGCTGAAATCAGAGATGCCATTCTGCAAAATAGTTTTGGGGACAAGGTGGGATTTTTCAATAGTTTAAGGAAGGGCGCGAAAAAAGACGCTTCCCTGTGGTGGCCAAGAAAATGGCAGAGAGATGGTGTCACCAGCAGTCAAGCTTGACTTGAGGGAGATCTTACCTTTCAGGCTGTGAGAGATACATGTGCTTTATCCCCGTGAATTTTTTTCTGACGCAGAGGTGATGCAGTTTGCCACATCAAGGCATTTCATGTTACTTCTGAGGCTTCTTCAGCTGAAGTCATCCCAGTGAAAGCCTCAGAAAGAACACCAAGCAAAGCCACTGTTTCAAATATCAGTTAATATTAACATTTGATTAATTCTTTAGAGGAATTGGCATTAAGAAGCAATGCTCTTGGTATCTGCAGTTAAGTTCCACGTTAATACCTCTTTCTGTTTTTCAAGTGATCTTCTAATGCGGGATAATCTCTTTGAAATTATAACAAGCTACCGGACCTTCTATATCCAGGTAAAATACATATATTGATATATCAAACATGGCCCTGCAAATTTCCACTGTTTGGAAGTTGTTTAAGTCTTCTTCCAAGGAGTTTGGTAAATTGTGACATCTCTAGATGTTGTTGAACGACAACTTTCAGCAGCCCTAAACCAGTATGGCCAATGATGATGGATGTTGGGATTTGTAGTTCAACAATTAAGGAAGGGCTACACATTTCCTCTTCCTGATCTGAGACTTGTGATCATTCAAATATATTTGACCATGCATGATTTCCTGTATGGAAATCTGGAGACAGGCAAAGCAATTGAGACTGGAAGAATTATAGCGTCCTCTCAGCTCTTGTTTCTGATTTGTTTCTCTCTGCTTGAATTAGCTGATCTTTGTGGTCCCCTCTAATATCAGAATCCTATGAGGTTATGCTTTTTTTTTTCTTAGAAACTTCAGTAATTGTCCCTAGCCATGAGCTTTATGACTATTTTCTTCCTGGTTTTCCATGAGACCTGATAGAATTGTCAATAACTGCACTTTATTCCAACAACATTTTCTATATTCCCATTTGATTGGCATGTTCAGGTACATAAAGGGAAGCTACAGGGAAGATGATCAAGAACTATTTTCCATGGCTGTAAAAACTAGGACCAAAAATAATGATTATAACTTATACTGCCTAATTAAAAAAAATAAGGAAAAACTTATTGACAGTAATATCTGTACAACAGGGGAACAGTCTACTTATGGACATAGAGTTCTCCATCACTGAGGCTTGTGAGAAGAAGCTGGGCAGTCCTCTCTCATAGGTGATTTAAATGCAGAGGATTGAACTAGAAGATCCTTGTGGTTCCTTCCAACTCTATAATTTTATGACTCTTCTTCAGGATGGTTGAAAATCAAACAACAATAAAAACAAAAACAGATATTCACAAACAGTACACCAAAATCCACTAGATAACTAATTACAAGGTTGCCCTCTCACTGTTAGAGCCCAAGGGCCCTGCAGAATCACCAGGTCTTCTCTTCCTGAACAGCAGGAAATTGAAGGCATTCAACACTCAGGAGGCAAGATGTTCTAAATGTGGGGCAGCTGCCAAGAAGGGGTGACCCTGGGCTTTCACCCCCGTTTCCAGTGATTGGAGTCTGGTTTGCATATGGCTTCACTTCACAGCAGCCAGGATGCTGTGAATTCTGGAAGATCAATCATAGAACTTCCTAGCAGGCTTATCTTGTTGAACATTTCAGACTTTCTGAAAGTCACCTGGTTTCTCAGAAAGCTGGTAAATCTTAGTGTGTTTAAAAATGGATTCCCAGTGGAGACAGCACTGTTTTTTAATTTAGTTTGCTAAGCAATCGATTTAGCTTTTGACAGTTGAAGTCTGTCTTCCCCTGCCAAACAGGATGCTTTGTTGACAGGCTGTCAAGCAGAAAGGGTGAATGAGGTGAGACTTAGTACACAGTCCATTTTAGCCTAGGGAGACATGAAGTGTGAGGATCCCGCTATGGCCACAATTTCACTTCTCCATTTCATCATATTCATAATGAAAGTTATTTGTACAGGTGCAAAAGAGAACCATAAAAATGGGAATCTCTGTAAGATTGCAGTAAGAGAGCTTTCCTCAGATAAGGAATAGGGCTGCTTTCAGGTGTGTTGGGACAACATCTGGAAAGCATCAGATGTTGGGAAGCTAAGTTACAGCTGTGTACAACTGGGAGAATGCATTTTAAGGACACTAGAAGTTTTCTTAAAAATGAATGTAAACTTCTCCAGATAATTGCGTGGGGTGTTTGTCTATAAGAATTCTGTTGAGATGCCACATCTTCCTATCAAGACTATCTTGGACTTTTTTTGAGTACCATTACCTGAAATTAGTTAATTACATTTTAAAACTATGCAGGCTAATTGTTTGAGGTTTGGATCTTAACCAAGAGCATACCCTCCCAACATTGCCCAGATAAAAGAGAAAATAACTGTGGGTGTCCTTGTTTCAATCAATGACTGTCCAAGATCTGTGACAGCTGAAATCATCTTTTGAAGTTTGGGGCAGCACAGGAACAATTCATCAGGCACCCTCTAAATGGGGAAACACAGTGCAACAGGGTTTGTTTTGGATTAATTGGAGCTAACTCACTCCTGTCTCCCTAGGACATTTTTGGAATGTTGGCAATATTTTGCAGCCATACTCACAAAAACCCTGGTGGGAAGAGGGGGTTTACATATTTGCACGATGTCTGTCATGGGAAACATAACTAAGTTATAACGCACCAATTAACCAGACTGCTGTCCCTCTGGCCCCCTCCCCTCCCATCTACCTCTCTGTACCTTTGGGGTGATGAGCACATTCCCAACCTTCAACCTTTCATTATTATTTTCTAAGAAGGCTTCAGGGGCCTTTTGGAAACTGAGTTGATGACTGCGGCTAGCAGTGTGTTTTTCCACACATCAGTTTCTCTCTTTTAATTGGAAGAATGGCTTAGAAATGTAGGAAGTCAAGTGGGGCAGAGACAGAGTCAAGCATCGAGGGAGTTGTCCAGGAGCACCTTTGGTGCCCATGGGTGCTGTGTTGGGGACCCCAGCTTTGGGATATGTGGATTGCTTGTAATCTTTGTGTGCAAAACTTGTAGCTTGAAGAAACACCAGGAAGCTTTACCTATTTTTCCTGATCAGCACAGAAAATGTCCTCATTGGCCATCTGGTTTCCCTTTCAGTGGTAGGAAATCCAGGTGGAGGTCAGCAACCTTCGGTCCCCTCTCCCTTGCCGTGACCTAGCTCAGATTCTGTGGAGGGAGAACTTGGTGTGCAGGACAGAAATAGGTGTGTGGGGGAATTGGTGTACCCATATGAATGTGAATCTGTATATGAATTATTTGGAAGGAAAGAAAAGGGTGAATGGAGTAGGCGTCGATGTTTTTAAGCATGATATTTGCAAAGCAGATTGCACCTGTCCAGGAGTTACGGTTGGTTGTGTTTTGTTTACTGGGTAAGCAACTGTGTGGAGAGCATTTGTGCACGAAAGCGTGACTCCCATCAGTTTGAGGAAGGCCATGGTTCTGCAAGAGTGTGGATTTCAAATGGTATATATTCCTGTGTTCTCCAGCTACAAGAGCCTTGAATGCTTTTAGATTAAAGTATTAGATAATGGAGACCCCACCTGACCTGCTCTCTGGACATAAGGTTCCCTCAGCTGAGAAGCAAAGGATCTTACCTCCAGCTTGCCAGACTCACCTGGTGGTGCAGGTCTTTTAAGACAGGGATGGGCAAGCTGCAGTCTGCATATGGCTCTCCTTTTGCAGGGTCCCCATAATTAGTTAAGCAAGCGACATATCCATTTCCAGTCTTAAACTGTCCCCGGAACCTTCCAAAACACAGAAAATTGAGATGAAAATGGTAGCTTCTCCCCTACAGTAGAAGGTCTCTGGAGCCAGAGGGCTGTAGCCCAACAAATCAATTGCAGCCCCCAGGCCAAAAAAGGTTGCCTGTTGCTGATCTAGTTCAATCCTATTTCTGCTGGTTGCAGGCATTGCCTAAATCTTTAACCTGAGTACAGAATTCTCAGCCAGTGTGGTTAATGGGAGTTCCTACACATCTGGAGGACAACAGCTGGGGAAGGAAGGGTCAGAGCAGCAAAATGTTTCTTTTCCCTGAATATTTTTAGTTGTGATCCTTCTGTTTTTTTTCCTTTTTTCTTTGCTTGTTTTTCTTTTCCAGTTGTGTGTGTATATATATATTTATTTATTTATTTTCTGGGTACAAAGGCTATCAATTTAAATCCAAATAGCCAGCTAATAGCCACCCATGGGGATTTCTGCTGACCTTGCATGGCTTATAGTATTAGTACTGTAGTAATGGTCCGGTTAATTTTCATTTAGTGTGTGCTTACAACTAAGTGCAGTATCTGTAAATCAATACAATACAATACAATATCAACCACTACCTAAATAAAACAGTAATCAAAACAAGACATTTCCTAATGTTAGCACAACTGTAACATAGCTCTGCATCAAGCGATTACAACAAAGGCTCTATGGGCTTCATAAAGGACTTGCAAAAGAAATATTTTAAGGGCTGTTTAAAACTTCCAGATACTGCCCTCCAGATATTAATCAAGAGAGAGTTCATCCAGAAGGCAGAATGAGAGCTTTCATTTGTGGACGATCAGACTAAGCACTTTCTCCACTTAAGAAAACCGTATTTATCAGAACCTAGCAAGATCTGCATTTTTGCTAAGCGGGACTTTTGCTTGAGTCAAACAAATTGAAACGAAGGCATCAACATTGAGTTCCACATCTCATATCTGCCCTCTGGTGGATGTTTTCACAGTGGCCGTGTTGCCGGAACTCAAGTAGGACACCCACAGTTTAGGAGAAAGTTTAGAAAGGGCCTTTCCCCAGTTCTACCCATCTTTTAGGTTCCTTAAGAGATGCGACATCTCTTTTAGAGCAGAACTTGAACAGAAGCCAGCAATTCAATTTTGTAAGAAATTACACCTGAACTGTGGAATGAAGATTTGGAATATCCAGGGTTGGAGAATGAATGGGCCCAGTGTAAATGCATGTGAAATATACTTCTTCTGATTTAAAAGTGAAATTAATTCATCAGAAAATATTATTTTGGGCTTTACTGGACCTCTCAAATAATGTTTTAAAAGGCGTGGCTGTTGGATTTCTGTATGTTGGCACTGTAAAAAAATGGTTGTGGTGGTCCTGTTATGTCATGCTGTGAAAGAGAGATGATGTGGAAATGGGTGAATAGGGAGGTAATAAAATCAGGTCAAGGCCCATCTTAGACCAGCATTTTGTTTCTTCCAGTGGGCATCCCGATGCCTCTGGCCATCTTGCAAGTAGGAGGTCGATTCCTACCCTCCCCTGCCATTGTCCTCTGGAGAAGTCTACCCAGAGAAGGCTAAATGTCATGGATGTGTTTAGTCTTGGGTTGCAACGGCTAGTATTCCTAAGTGTCTGTTGAGAGTCTTGCAAATGTTGGAGTCTGGAAGGAAGAGAATTTGAGGGTGGATGCGTCCTCTCTTTCTAAAGAAAGATGGAGTTGAAACTCAGCAGTTCCTACAGAGCAGAGGAGAACTTAAAGACTAAGAAAAAATTGGGATTCATGCCCAGGTTAAAAGGATTCAGAAGAAGAGACCAGATTGAATCCACTCATCTTCCTTCTGAAGTTTTGTACCTGGTGGGACATCACAGGCCATTTTTGAAAATAACCGTATTTATTTTACGGGTGTTTGTCCCACCCACAAGTGGCCACTTGACGATTATAGACTCTAAAAAGGATATTTATTACACACTGTACTAAATTACTGGGGATTATGCTTTTTCCCCGAAGTATTTCAATGTATTTGAAAGTATTTGAAAGAAAGAATGGGGGATGGAGATTGTTCATCTTCCCCTTGTGAACAGAGCAAGGAGGAATGACTTAACAAAGATCAGCTTTCCTGAACTTTTCTGAAGATCCTCTTCAGAAACCTTGTTCCAGTTGTCTCTGAACAATGACATGAGGCAGGTAACTCCCAGAGAGGCTCTTTTTGCTGGTTGCATCCTAGTTAGTCTTTGTAACAACTTTTTCAGACAGACTTACCTTTTGCTTTTCCTGTCATCCTTTCAGCACCAGATTAAAGACCTTTCTGGGTTCTAATGGAAGAGAATATATGTAGCTCAGGGTTGCATTGTGGAGTCCTTGGGGCTCTCTGAGCTTGGTTGTTTTCTTGCAGACGTTTCATTACTTGGCTAGGTACCATCTTCCCGTATATTCATATACCCGTAAATCTGCACTTCTTGAATTTCTGATTTTGTGCCACTAAAGACAGTGAATGAGCATGAAACTGAGCCAACTCAGGGAGGCAGTGAAGGACAGGAAGGCCTGGCGCAATATGGTTCACGAAGAGTCGGACACGACTGAACAACAACAAAAAGACAGTGAACCTTGACTGAGAAACAAATGGAAAGTGTATAGGTCCGAAACAGAGGGCAGAACCTGGAGGCAGGGTGTTCTTAGGATCTATTCCTGCATTTTCATTACAAAGGATCCAGTAGAAGTGACTTGAAAGGCCTCTTCTAGAAATTTTGTGGACCTGCTGCACTTGGAAGTAACATGTCCATTGTTGAGTGGGATCTTGTTCAGCTGTTGGTTGACCAAGTGTATATATGCTGTCACTTCTTTGACCCCAGAACAGCCGGGTGAGCCCTAACGGCATGGGGAAGGTTATGTTCTGGAACTCAACTCGGTCCTTTTTAAATAACTCTTGTCTGGGCCTTCCCAATTTTATACTTATGATTTATTGTATTTCTGTATTTGAGTAAAGGTAGGGTGAAGCATCCTCGTTTAAAATAGGCACAAGTACACCACGAATAGTGAATCAACAAGGCATGAGCTTTATTGGGATGAATCAAGTTTGTTCAGCCTATTCACCCTCCCCCAGGGTGAGGCGCAATAGGGTTCAAGGAGGGCCACCAGACCCTGGCCTGCAAAATCAGTACAACTGCTAGGTGGCAGCAAAGGGGCACAGAAAACACCCATTCTTTGCTGCCATCTAGCGCCCATGTGGAATTTTGTAGTCCAGATCTCAAGACCACAAGGCTACATGATTTGGAATCAGTCGTCAGAATTTGGGGGGACGTGATCAGCTGAATCTTTCACTGCACCTTTGCCTTGTCTGTTCACAGAATTTAACGGGAGTCTGGAAAATATTGTCTTCTATATATTGTTTTGAGTGTTTCTCCCATCATTTAAGTTGGCAGGAAAGGGAAATCCGATAAGGAGGGAAAGGCAAAATTGCTTCCCACGGCCAGCGCTAGAAGCTGCGTCCCTGAAATCATCCACGTAGTGCAAAACCAAATATTTTGTATGTACTGTGCTCCGTGTGGTATCTCTGCCTGGAAGAAGCATCGGTCGTCCAGCAAAGGTGTCCATGAATTGAACTTCACAGTGCTCTGGGTGGTGTTTAACTTCTTCTTTTCTGATAGGCCTACAGCCCTGAAGACATGAAAAGCTGGATCAGAGAGATCTCAGGGGCAGTGCAGGCATTAAAGAGCTGCCCCAGGGTAGGTCATATTCTTTCCACTTTGACTCACCTCAGTTAACGTTTCCGTTTTTGGAGTAGAGGTTATCTGTTTTCATAATTTCAAGCACAACATTTGAAAAAATGCTCATGTCCAGAAGATTTCTCTCCAGCCATCTGAAGAGAAATTATTTAAAGCAAATAAATGCGTACCTCTAATACAAGGTCAGAAATGGGCTGCAGGGAAGAGCAGGGAATACTAGAGGTGTGGGGTGATTTGGGGCCATTAAACTATCTGCAGCTTTGGGCCATTATCATGAGAAACTTGGCAGACTTTAGAGTTAGGTAGCTTTTTCTCAAACAATCCAGGCTCCAGAAATCTTTTCACTCTCTTTCTCCATCCCCCAAATCCAATCTTTGGAGCCAACTTGTTTGTTTGCTTGAATAAAGTACAACTCAGCAGCCCCAGCCCCATGGTCAAGGATGAGGGAGTTGTAGTACATCGACTCTGGGAAGGCCCAAGTTTTCCCCACTGTGCCATGTCTCCTTACAATCCAGCAAGCATTTCTTTGAATGGTCACTGAGCAAATGGACGTAACCCAAGGACTACCTGCATTGATCAGAGCTGCGACTGATGATCTTGTTTTGCCTTGCAGGAAATGTCTTTGGTGAGATCAGTCTCAATGGATAAACAAGGAAGTCCCACCTCGTCCAGCTCCACCACGTCATCCATTGCATGGCTAAAGCAGCGAGGAGAGGAGTCCAGGGTTGGTAACAAAGGTCCCGCCACTTCTTGCTGGCTGCCGTGGATGCCTGTGCCACAGCTGGAAGAGAAGCACCAGCCGGTATCAAAAGGGAAGGCTGACCAGCTGAGCAACTCTGAGTTTACCCCTTTGTTTGCTGGAGATGCTGGAGACACCCAGGTCAGGCGTCTCCGGCACAGGTCAGAACCCCAGAACTTCAAAGAGCACCGCTTTCTGATTGATTTGGATGATGAAAACATCCGAACCTCAGATGTGTGACTGCGCAGCGAGGTGGAAGTTGCCAGGAAACAGGCAATCTAAGGGTGGGATGTTCTAGATGAACACTAGCTAGCTTGCACCTACTCCAGATGCTGAGATGGAATAGATTTGTTTGCAGTGCAACCAACTTAAAGCTGAGAAGGACCTACGCTTATGTGGGGACTGCGTGCCCTGCCGGAGCCTTCTCAAGACCAAGCATAATTCAGAGGGCGCCAGAACGTTCAAGATGGTCCTGTTTCAGGTCTGTTGAGGATGCAGAAGTATGCAATGGAGGCCACCCCATTCTCCATGAGACGCTGTTCATTCCACTATCATTGCTTCCTGTCTAGTGAAGGGAAGGCCATATCGTTCATTTGGAGGCCTTGATAAACATGATGCTTTCCTGTCTGTGTGCTTGTGCAAAAAGGCTTTTCTATATGAGAGTTAGCTGGACCATACAGCAACAAAGTATATGTACCCTTCCTGTTCCGGTAGCAACCACAGTGTGGTTTTGCTTGATCAGTGGATGAGTTGAAGGCAGCTCATCCTGCGTTTATGTCCAAAGCTTAAACTATGACTTGGAAGAGAGCTTGGAATACTGTTCAAGAATACTGTGCCGAACAAAAAAAAAAAAATCTACATTTTTCCCCATTCAGTCTGATGTAAGTTGGGGAAGCTTTTCTCCCTCCCTCTCTTCCTTCTTAGAAAATCTAAAGGGTGAAATTCTCGGAAGAGAATATGAGGTTCTGGTACTTACCTGAGTTACGAGGTAGCCAAGATGTTGAGCCTTTCATAATACAATTGTTTCTAGCAGGGATAACAAATTCAGTCCGTTGGCTACCAAAGAGCAGTATGGTAGGGTGAAAAATATCACCCAACCCATTCTAAGAAAATTCAAAAGCAGGCTGGTTATGAGGTATACATAAAATCCACATAGAAGAAAGGAATTTTTAAGAAACTGGAGCAAGCATATCCTCATTGAAACAGCATCTTTTTCCATTCTTGTCTGGGGACTATGAGGCTGTGAAAACAAGTAATGGAGATACCAAAAGGCTTTTTCCATAGTGAATATCAAATGATAGTTGAGTATTGAGCAATGGGTTGTCTTAGGCTGGGCCAGATATTGACTCCGAGAGCTGAGTAATTGTTTTAATGACTGCTCAGGATTCACCAAGATGTCTAACTGGGGACTTGCACAGTAACCTTTGGATCCTGGGGACCTGGGGGGTGCAAGCAGGTGATATGCCCCGACCCTTTGATCTACTGTGATAAGTTGGAATGAATGTCTTGCAAGGAGCAGGAGGACATAGATCTCATTTAGCCTTTGCAAGACTGCTTCCTCTTCCTCCTTTGGACTGTTCAGGACAGCTGGGTTGGAGAGCAGAAGAAATTTAATTCAGAAGATGCTGGAGCTGCCAAGATGAGGAATACGTGGCTGTCACATAAAGAAGGAGAAATGATGATCAACAGAACAGCCCTGAAGAACAACCCTTCCAAAACAAAGCTCACTTCTTGCTTTGTTTTCATATTAGCCTTTCCCAGCATGGGGCTTTACAGGCTGGGGGTACCTGGAAGGTACTCAATTGGGGAAGGCTATGATCACGAAGATGGGTTCCTAGTCTGCACTAACTCAGCAGATAGAGGGGGCAGGACGCTCTGAATGGTGAGCGGAGGCAGGAGAAAGGCTAATTCCATTCCTCAACATTTCCTTGTATTAATGAGATTTCCAATGTAGTCATCTTCCTCAAGCTTGCTGTTCAGAGTGTAACTCTCCCCTTTAAATGAGGAGGACAGAACTTCAGGGATTTTGTGAGCACAGCAGATGCGGTACAGGTTTGCATCTCAAAATGCCCAGTGCTCATTCTGACTTCCATTAGTTGCCCAGAAGCATTCTTTGGAGCCGATGAGGAGGAACCACACTCCTGTTTTGAGCCATAGGCTTAAGGTTAAATCCTGTGTTCAACTGTGCAAAGACTACTCTCTTAGAAAATGTGTGAATGTCTGTGTTATCAAGATACTCAGGTGTGCATCCTTTGATACTTCAGTTAATTCAGGAACATAAAGAGGGTTGTTGTTTTTTTTAATGCAGTATGATCACTCGTAGGGAGCCTGCTGTGTATTCTGAGCTTGCTTCAGAGTCATGCTAAGCCCTAAGCCAGTGTTGTCCAAACTTGGCCACTTTAAGATGAGTGGACTTCAACTCCCAGAATTCCCCAGCCAGCCATGCTGGCTGGGGAATTCTGGGAGTTGAAGTCCACTCAAAGTGGCCAAGTTTGGACAACACTGCCCTAAGCAAAATCATATTTATTTGAGATGTGAAGCCATCGGTGAATTTGGAGCATTTTTCATTAAACTTTATGGGTACTGCAAGAGAAGACTCTTGGCTTAAATCATCCACTTTATTCTACCCCCTCCAAAGAAAAAGAAAAGCTCTAGCTGCAGCCTGTGTCATTTAAGGAGCTTGAATCATTTGCATCCCCCCCCTGCCTTTCTGATGTAATTGAATGTTTGCTATGGGCATAACTTGGTCTGCAGCATTATATGAAGGTTGGGTGCTTAGACTTGGAAGTACGTGCTGCTAGAATCAGGTACAAGATTGCACTGTTCTCTGGTTGTATCATTGATAAGACGGAGGCAAGAAAGAAAGAAAGAAAAGATTGGTAACGCCTTATCTTGGGCCACCTGATGTTCTGACACCCGCTTGCATACGTGCTTCCTTGCAAAAGAGTCCTGCAAACTTAAACGGGGCTTATTCCCAAACCAATAGCCTTGCAATCCCAGCTTTCATCCACTTCTTTGCTTCTGAGATTTTTTTAGCCATTGTTAATACATAAAATTATGGCCAGAATCTTGTGCTGTCTCTCTCTTTTTTTCCTTCTCATGTCGGATTTCTTACAAAATTAAAGGTTGTGTCCGAGCTCCACATTCAGCGCTCTTTTATACTACACATTTTCCATCACCGTGGATGCTCCAGGACTAAGCTATGTCTT